>NC_080447.1:8175453-8484079 GCF_028018845.1 Melospiza georgiana | reverse complement strand
TGAGGCTCTTCATCACTGAATAGCTGAATCAAGTCATAATATTTAGCCCTACCTTTTGAAAACAAATCTAAAAAGTCACTTACAGCTTGCAAATATTCCTGAGTGCTTCTTAAGTGCACACATCCAACCAAAGCCAACTTATGAAAACCATCCAGCTCAGTCATGCCTATTGCACAACAGATAGTAATTCTTAATAAGTCAGACTATCCAAACAGAAAGTGGTTTTGTCTTGAAAATGATGGAAATGAATCTACATCCTTTATGCTTAAACCAGGATATTTTAGCTTGTCAGTGCTGCACCAAGATGTGCAGCACTTCCACACTGAGAGCATGCCATGCACACCGGTTTTCTCACAGTAGCTGCCTGTGCTCAAGAGGCTGGATCAGTTACTGAACAGGCAGCAGAACTTTGTGTCTGTGCATCAAAGGTTCCAATCTTGGAACCCGAGATCTTGCTTAAGCAACAGTTTTCCCCATAGACAAGCAAAGATTTTTGCTAGTGAGAAAAAAACTCAGAGGCACAAAGAGACAAAAGCAATGACTAAGTGAAGGAAAAGTTTAATTTTAGATCAGGAACACTTTGTACACTGGATTCCAGTAGTACTGCTTCCAGTCTATCTACCAGTATATTTGGTCTTTTACTGCACTTCCATTGTAAACTACAATTCCCTTGGAAGAGTTCAATCTGGTAAATAATTCATAATTCACTGCTCCAACAGAAATGCTGGAGTTAAGAACCTTATTAAATCACATTAGCTTAAGTAGTATGCACGAGTAACTCAGTGCAGCAGGACTTGGCATAGTTTGCACTGCTGCAGCTGGGCAGCCACCAGACAGATAAAAACTGAGTCCTTGTCTTATTCCCCTCCCTTGCTATGGAACCTAAAACTCCAATATCCTCTGGGGAAAAAATGAGCAAGATGAAAGCTCTTAATAAATTTGTGAAGACTTGCAGTGACAGAGTTCGTATCTAAAAATAACTGTTCAATTGCATCAAATGGAGCTAAACAAACAGACTGAATTCCTTCTACCACATCAAGACCTGCGTATCTTTTTTTCACTGCAACCATTCTCTATCCTTCAGCTCACACACGACTTGAACACACAATCTGTAACAACTTCAAATTCAACGTGCTCTGTGACTGGCAGTCACTCCCCCTGCACAGGCTTGGAGCTACTACAGTTAGAAGGATGATCAATGTAAGACAAAATGAGCTGCACAAAGAATGTAAACAGTCTGCCTGATGCCCAGCACTCCTCCAATTCTACATGGACCAGGATCCCTGTTTCACTTCACACTGCCATTTATCCACTTCCAGCAAGAGAGAGTGGGAGAGAAGCGTTCAGGATTTAGCACCACAGCTTATGTTTAGCTCCTCTGGAGAGCACTTTCTGCACGGTTCAGTTCTGCTTTTAGTAAAGTACATACAACTACCTCGGGAAGACACTGAACTTAAGGGAAATAATGTTTCATCAGCAACAGGCTGAACTTGGAATTAATTATAGCACTAACTGATATTCTAATCACTTACAGCTGTATTAATTAAAAAGGCTACAGGTAGAAACAGTACACAGATTGAATTAAGGCACAGAAAGATTTTAGAACTCTGAATCACTGGAACACACAACAATTACATGGAATTTTAACTTTTTTGGCTTTATCATAAAGCAGCACAGTAGATTTATCATATTAATTTTAAATATGATAATTTAACCATAGTCAAGACAATTACTTGAAAGGAATGTGGGGGGGGGGGAGAGAGATTAATCTGATAAGGCTAAATATGTGTGACAGTGTAGTATTATGAAAAGAAGGCTTAATGTTTTCACAAATTCTCTACCAGACAACAAGCACCATGTAACATTAATTCATGACTTTTGATTCTAGTTTACAACATCCAGTGAGTTAAAGCTGATATAACTGTACTGCAGATATCCAGCCAGAGCAAACACAAGAGTTCCTACATTCCTTCCATTTTCCCTCCCTATTTATCCCACCATGTAGGGACAACTGCAGAAGCAGCATGAGGAGGCTCCTGCATGCCTCCTCCCAGCTCCCACTGATTTCAGTCTGACTTCAGCAGAGCACTGCTTTGGGGCTTCTGCACTCAGCCTGGGGAAGAAGCAAAGGAATATACAGCAAAGAGTGAATGCTGAAGAAGTTTGTTCCTACATGCTAGCAATGGACACCCCAGGGTTCTCCCTGCTCCTCCATACAGCTTTCATGCTGAGAAAAAATAACTCAAGCACAGGTTTAGCCTTTTCAATAAGATCAAATTGCTTAAGGGCAAAAATAGAGTATGACTTCAGTACAAAACCCTTGAAAAGCAGGTGGGCAGGCCCCTCACCCAAACCTGAGGTAGCACAATGCTGATATTGGCAGTGCTGCAAGACACACAACACTGGTAATCACAGAAACAGTCACTTAACATGCAAAGCAGCACAGGACACCTCCTGCATATTAAGTGGGATGTCCTCACACTGCTATTGTATAGATCAAGCACAATCAGCAGGATTGGTTATGCTTGCCAGTTTTAAATGGCAAGAACTATATGCTCTCTAAAAAGAGTCTGACAACAAAATCACTTTGATCCCAAGTTTCTCACTCAGACAGCTGTTCTGCAGCTCCTACAAACCTATCTGAGATTACTATATTCACTGCTACAGTGACCAGGGAGGGGTGGTAGAATTCTTCACCATGTTAAACTCTCCTAACCCATGAAAACTAAGAGGACACAGGTTTGTCTCTTCCCTTGGACAGAGAGATTAGATATTTCTGGAATTCACTCTAATTACTGGATTTTTTCCAGTTAGAGCTCCTTCAAGGGTCACCAGGGCAGTTCTTCCAGTTAAGCAAAAAAATACATACCAAAGGGAGCTGGAAGTGGCCATAACCATTTCCCAAGCTGAAATGCCCAGAGTGGCACGCAGTCCACACTGGGGGATGATACCTAGTTCGTATTTTGAAATGGATGCCTGATTTGACAGAAAGGGGCGGTACAGCGACAGAAGGATGACTTGCCAAGTCCACTTCCTGTTCTCTCATTCATTTAGCAAATTCCTTTAATTCCTGCCTCAAACTGCACGTTCAGAGACTGCTGTTCTCTCACTCCATTTACAACCCTCCCTCACCACCAGGTCACAAGGAAACACATAAACCGGCTTGTCTGTGCTGCATCCATTAGCTATGGATCTTTTCCAATGCTGGCGTTACGGTTTTCACAGGATATTAAGAACAGAACCATGTCATTCTGGGGGAGGATTTTTTTAATATTGTTATGTTTGGAAGGAGGGACAGCGGCTGTGCAGCTTCCAAGTCCAAACGGTTTCTTGCACCTCATCTCACCAATTTCCTCACAGCTGCACAAAAAGAGGTTCCCAGGAACCTTCGCGATCCAGAGGTTGATGGTCGTTTAGGTGAAAGAGAAAAACCACAATCCGCCTGCAAGACTGCGGCGTCCACCCAAGCCGAGGCGGGGGAGCGCCCGCGGTGCCCGGGGCGAGCAGCGCGGCTCCGGCGCGGCGCCGCCCCCTCCCCGGAGCGGGAGGTCCCTCAGGCGACGAGTGACTCTGCACAAATCGCGGCCGCTCCGCACGCCGCGGGGACGCAGCTCCGGGGATGGAAGGATGGACGGACGGACGGACGGACGGATGAGCAGAAGCGGCAGCTCAGAGTCCGCACCGGGGGCGGGCTCGGCCCCGCACGCCTTCCCGCGGCGCGCAGCAGGACGGCGGCCGCGCTCCGCAGGGAAGGAAGGAGGGGACGGAGGAGATCCCCCCGCGGCCTGGCCCCCTCTCCCCGCCCTCAGCGCGCCCCCGGCCCGCCTAGGCCGCGCCCCCCCCCTCTCCTAAAGACGGGGTGAGGTAGAAGAGGGGGACCCCAACCCCGTGCCTTTTCTGCTGCCCCCCTGCGCTCACCTGGAAGTGCTCCTGGAAGCGAATGGGCAGTATCTGGGCCATGGCTGGGGGCGAGCTCCCCGGGGCAGGGGCGCGGGGCAGGGGCGGGCGGTGAAACGGGGCAGCCGCCGGTGCTCCCCTCACGGCGGCGGAGGCGGCGCAGGCGCGGAGCCCTCCCTGGGATGGCGCCCGGCGCTCCCGCCGCTCTCCTCGGCCTCAGTGCGGGGCCGCTCACTCGCCGAAATCACTCCGCACCTCAGCCTGCCAGGGTCTCCTCAAATAGTCCCTCCCTGCCGCGCTTCTTCCTCCGCCCATCGCCGCCGCCTCCCGCCCGCCCTCACCCTCCTGCCTGACTCTACCCCGCTATCTCTCACTCCCGCTGAGGGCACGGGCTGGGGACGGGGCTGTGAGGAGCGGGTGGTCCCCGCCGCGGCTACGGCCAGCGGAGAGGGGCGGGAGGGGTTGTCAGAGTGCAGGTATCCCTCCGCTGCTGCTGCCACACACGCTCACGTGACGCGGCCCCCTCCCCGGCCCCCTCCGGCGCTGCCCCCGGCCAACCCTCACCCCGGGCTGGGGCTCCTCCTGCCCCCTCCTCACCACGATCCCCCGGGGCTGCCCCCTGACCCACCCGATCCTCCGGGGCTCTTCCCGACCCACCCTCACACCGGCCCTCAGGGCTTCTCCCTTCCTTTCCCCGCAGCCGCGCGGCGGTGCCGGGGCGATGCTCGCCTCAGCGCCCCGGGACTCCCGCCGGAGGTGAGGAAGACGGGGAACACCCAGGACCTGCCTGGTTGGCACTGGAAGCCAGTAGCCGCCTGCCTGGCACCTGCCGTCGTGGCTGGCTCTCCCAAAGTGTGGCACTTCTCCTCCTTGGCAGCCCCAGAACCCCAAAGGCACTGGGTTCTGGCTGGGTCAGATGGTTGCTCTTGGCCCACCACCCACCGACTTATCCCAGCACCATGTGGGCTTTACTCCCTGCAATCATGCCCAAAGGTAGGTGAGGGGGTTTATGGCCAGTTACCAGCCATGAAAACCATCCAACTGTTTTGCCCTGTTCAATTTTTAAATAGAAATAGGGCTCCTTCCCCAAGAGTTGACGTTGTGAGTTGGAAGCTCTTCAATAACCGAGAAGCAAAGGGTCCAACATGTAAGAGATTCATCAACACATTTTTTTAACTCTGCCTCCTAGTCAGCCCATTAGCATTAGATGAAGGAGGTGAAGTTAATGTTAGTGCTATTATACTTCTCCTAAATTACAGTAATCCTTTGAGGTGGAAACAGCTGCAGTGGTACTGGCTCCAGCACTTTTATCCTGAGCATTGTATTGTTCACATTTTCCCAGAGAGCTCAGCTCTGGGAAACATAAGATTATAGGAGGATCTCTAATATAAAGCTGAACAAAGGACCCCTGAAGACTCAAAACCAGAGGCAGATTAAAACAATTTCATATACATTACAATTTAAAACCTCATTATTTTCACTTAACCTCATTCATTTTTAATACATGGGAATTACCAAAACTGGGTTAAGTTTCCAAAGGGATAATAGGCATGGCTTGCTGAGACACCTGGGTTCCTACTGGCACACAGTCACAGCCTGCAGCCATGGGAATCCCTTGGTGAAGAATGGTCTACAGTGGGTCTGAGGAAACACTGAACAGCCCATTGAACAGGTAGGTAGGAATGAGATGCTGCTAAAGCCTTTCAGCCCTGCAGAAATCTGGGATCTGTAGCTCTCTCCAGAGGACTCAGGACTGGGGTTATACATCACAGTCTGGTCTCGAAAGAAGGAAGAAAAACTGGAGGTAAAGTGGAGACAACCTTTATGTGGTCCAAAGGGGTTTGAGTAGCATCTGCTCTGTAGGTTTGTGAGTTGCAGTTTAATTTTGGTGGGTTATGAGTTTCTAAATGAGGGCAAGTGAGCAGTGCTGCAGAGACAGGCTACCAGTGGGGCATCAGGACTGTCACCAGCCCATTTTGGTACAGTGAGTGTGTCTGTCAGCTTCCCTCCCTCACATTCACTTTATGGATGCTAATTAATTACATCTAGAGCTCCTATTTTTGCTAATTTATATCTATTTCTTAAAAAAACCCCCAAAAACCAAACCACATATTTTCATCATTTATTGCACAAATTAAGTAGTACCTCTTAAGTAGTGTACATAGTTATAAGACATATATTTTTATATCATTAATATTTTAAAGAAAATTATGACAAAGAAGCAACATATTTTTCACTTAAATATTTTTATTAGATGCACAAAAGTCACTGTGTACTGTGTGCAGTCTTAGTCTGGCACTAGGCTGCTGCCATGAACTGGAAAGATCACTGGCTAAGGAAACTGAGGCTCTTTTAAAGTATAATTAAAATTAAAGGTCTGATATATTTCTTCACTCCAATTTTAATAATATAATCTTTCATGCCCACTCCCAGCTGGCCAAATCCTAATTACAACATCCCATAATTTCTGTAGTAAAAAAAGTATCTCACTTTATGTAAAAGGGCTTTGCCACACTTCTGTCTGCTGATGTCTTTTTCATTTGTACTTTCTTTGCCCTGCTGTGTTTAAATATCTGTCCTTGATAAGACCTGGCTTTGCTGATCCCAAGGGTTGGATTCTTTGCAAGTGTGATTGGCTCTGAAGAGTGAGCTGAACGTGTTGGACATTTTGGCACAAATCAAAAAACCAGGAAAAGTATTTTGCCATCTTTTCTCCAGTCTGCAGCCCGCTGAGATTCCACAGCTAAAGAAACTGACCTCTGTACTGTCAGCTGTGTGCATGGATGTTTCAACTGAGCCTTTTAACCTTGTGTTCTATATTTAGTTTGGGGTCTCTCAATGAGAAGGCACTACTGGCCTTATTTAAGGTATTTTTCCTACAGTCTATAGTCTGTTAAAAGGGAATGTAAAAGGTCTCTAATGGTGCCCCTGTGATTAGCTGACTGCTACTCCCCTGCTCCTTTACACAAGGCACAGCCACGGCACTCAGCAGCTGAGAAGGGTGTAATCCCTAGCAATCCTTTAACAATGCAAATGGAAAAGCTCCTGGTAAATGTTTCTCTACTTTTTTCAGAAGTTGCTCTCATCCAAATATTTGGGTTTCTGGCTCATCCTATGGATGGCAGCCTGATGCTCTTTTTCCAGTGTTTGAGAAGAGCTACATTCTTGTCTTGGAGGGGCTGTTATTTACATGGAAAAATGTTGTATGCATGTTCCCAGTCTCCTTCCCACAGAATCAGCCCAGGAAGTCTCACTGAAAAAGCAATGTGCATTTCTCTTAAATGTTTCTCTCAGGTTCTTGCTCAAAAACATCCGTTTAAATCACTGCTTAACTACACAAGTGTTCAATTTCCAAATGTTTGGCCACTTTCCTGTTTTGATTCAAGAAGGTAAAAAAAGTCACTGGCATATCTTCTGGCCTGTATGAGAAAGCATCCACTACTAGAAACCCGCGTGAGTGGGAACACCCAAACACTTGGAGTGTTCCTCAGATTGGAGCTCCAAGAAACAAGGAATCTGTGGGTTGGACTTGCACATCCTTGTGCATGATCACTGCAAACTGCTGGAGAGCTGCTGCATATGGCAAAGCACTGAACACAGGATGCTGATCCACATCTGTTCTCAGCTGGTGAGTGCTGCCTGGCACTGTCAGAGTATCAATGTTTTGCCTAACAGATAAATGCAAACCTTGGGAGTGCTGGGTCAGCACAAAGATGTTTTGGTGCAGCAGTGGTAGCATGTCACAACAACTCATAAAGTTCTGATTTGGTCTCTCGTGGAGAAAATTTGCATTCCATGCATCTCAAGGCTCTCACTGACTGCCCTGTTTGCTTGAGGATCAGTTTGAAATTGTACTCCTTGTTTTTCAAACCACACCCTTGCTCCTTGGACTCCTTTCCAGCTGGCTCGGCGGAGCCTGCCCCTTTCCTTCCCTCTGTCTCCTCTCTCCTTGCAGCACTCTTGCTGCTGAGTCAAGAACTGTCTTCTATCACTGTCTCCCTTCCACAACTGACTCCTGTACATGTCCCACAGTCCTTCATTTTACTGCAAAGCTCCATTCAAATCATGCTCTTCTGGCCTGGAATTCAATTATCCTTTTGCATCTGTTCTTACTGAATGCATAACTCTGGGTCATACCAAGCACTCTGAGGCTCTGGATGGGTTTCTTTGGTGGTTTTTGTAAGTCATTGTGCAAGCTCCTGAGAGCAAGCTGGTAAAAATTGTGATGTTTTTGAAGTAGTTATTTGAAATGTAAAGATTATGTTGTAGAGTTGTTTAATATGTAATTATTTAATGTCTAATTCATTCTTTGACAAGAGAATGGTGTCATACATGCTTAGCATTTCAAGACAGTCCTGTTTTGGTGGATTTTACTCTTGATGTATCACTTTATGAATTTACTTCAGTATGTGAGACTCCATCCTGTATTCCCTGCACATGCAAGCTCTGCTGGAGATTGTCTTCTCCATCTCGCCATCATCTCCATCAGCAGAATCTGATAGCATTTAATGTCAGAATGAACAGGAGTGTCTAAAGCAGTGCAGGCTGGAGGTCTTCAGGTTCCCCACAGGGAATGCCATGGTGATACACAATTTACCTGCAATGTGCAAACAAAATGCTTCTCTTGCCTTCCAGGAGCATTTCCATTTGCAGGAGCCATTTCTATTCATGAACAGAGCACCAGCATTGGTGTTCTCTGTGCATTTGTGGAGTGTTTGCTCCTCCCTGGGCACTGGTGTTCCTCAGGCTTTGCAGCACAGGTGCTGAATTCCTTGCATGGCAGTTTCTTAGCTGAAATTGCAACTCCTCCAGCCCAGCCTTGTAAAACCAGGGGTGCAGTGGTCAGTGATGCAAAGCTGGATAAAGGGCAGGGGGATCAACATCTCTCTTCAAAATCCTGACAAATGCATCAGGGCTGCACCCTACATCAACCTTTTAAAAGCTGAATTCCCCTAGAGTGTTTTCTCTGGCAGCTCATTCATCAAGCAGGTAGAGAGTGAATGTGTTCTTTGGAAGTATGAGCAATGGCAAGAGAGGAGGTGGCCCATATAAATCCAGTGTGCATCTCTTGGTAATTTCACTAGGTTTGGAACAACAGAAACCAAGCTATGTTTGTATATAGACCAAGTAAAATTTTAGCCTAAAGGATCTGATCCTTGATTAACATTTAGGAGCAGTCAGTGTGCATAAACAGGGGATGAGAAGGGGCTGAAAAGGACCTGGAGGGGTCTTGTGGTTATCACAAGTGTCCTACAGCCAGGCCAGTATTGTCCAATTGCAGATTAATGGGATGTTTGAGAAATGCTGAATATATTGGCTCTTAGGGCCTTTTGGCTATTTCCTTTGAAATAGACCCTTGAAAGGGAAAACCTCAGTGTTCATTTTCTTAACATTATTATATTATCCAGGAAAGAGAATGAAGCCAAGAAAAGCAGAAACTGAGTTACATTTGAGAATGTACTGGTAAACCATAGGGATGGTAAACAGACCTTTTATCTAAAGGGTATTTACAATATATTTCCCATTCTCCTACTCCTGGAAAGAAGTACTTTATAAATTCATCATCTGTGAATTTCCCCCATCCTCAGAAGGAAGAAGTCTTTATGAGTGTGGTTTTACTGTGTTTATCTGTGTCCTTTTCCCACCACAGTTAGTTTGGAGACCATTGGCTAAATTCAACCATATGTGATAGAGAGGAATGAGCTCAAAGATACCAGATTTCAGCAAGTTTCATGAAAACAGGCAGCCAGGATGGAGAGACTTTTATGTAGAAGGAATGACTGAAGTGGGAATTCAGCTTTTATTTGCAAATTTATGAAGCAGTTGGTGCAAATCATGAAAAAAAAAAAAATCTTTGACCAAGGACAGTACCTTCTTGAATTAGTTTTATTGTTCATGAAATATTTTTGTTCCCTTTCCTTATGCCCAAATTCCTGCTTTTATATGAATCTGTACCTTTGCATTAGCTTTAAATATAGGTTCAAAAATCCTCTCCCAAAACCACCATTATTTTCTGAACTGCGTTCTCCCCTTCAAAAACAGGTTTTTGTTAGACCATGTAATGCTGGTTTATGTAACACAAAGGCTTTTTTTCTATCAGCTTATAGGACTTCAGGATGCTGAAGATAAAAGTCACTCGTTTTTTTATTCACTCCTGGCTTTCTTTGTCTGGAGTTGTTTCTGGAACAGGTTTTAATGGACATTCTCTGCATTTCTTGCTTCTTAATGACTTGTACAACCTGAATGTAACAAACTGGCTTTTCTGGAACTTCAGTCTTAACTAGAACATTCAAGATACAAACACAACACAAAGATATTTCCCAGAGAGGTTGGAAAATCACACACTTACTACCTTTTAGATTATTGACAGCAAACAAGATGGCTGAGCTGGAATGAAATGTAGGCAAGCACAGGCTTACAAGCTGGAAGTCCTCATAATGAAATGTCTAGCTAAAAAAAAACCCTACTAGTGCTCAGTGCCTAAAAGGCAGGAGCAATACATAAGCACTTTGCAGCCCTGTCACTAGCATGAATTTAGATGACACAAGATGAAGGCAGCCGTGCCCCTTTCTGCCAGAGCTTTCACTGTAACTGATGCTACTTGTGAGAGGGATGTTGAAAAAAGGGAGAAAACCTGTGCAGAGGCCTTAACAAGCACCAGAGGGAATTTACAATGCTGTCTTTTTAGAGTATAATTAATCTTTTTAGAAAGATCTTCCTGAATTTAAAGGGTATTTGGTACTTTCTACTTTTCTAAAGGCCCGAGGGATGCCCTGAAACATAAAAAATTACATCATATTTTTGGCAAACTGTGCTGTTCCAGATATGTAGTGTATCTTAAACTAACACAAAAAATAAAAGGGGAAGCATATGAAGTGCTAGCTAAATCATTTATTTAGCATTTTGTTGTCATGTTTCTTTGCAGATTTTTGGTTCTTATAATGGAAAAAATGTGATCTAATTAAGTACTAATTTCAAAAGTAATATATGAAGGTTGTTATGGAGTAGCTTTTAGTTGCCTCCTCCTTTCTGTACCAAGTCATACTGCATCCAGGAAGCAAAGGGATGATTTCTAGCCCCAGTGCCAGAATTTTCCCTCTTTCATCTTAGCTCTCCACAAGTCATTTGCTCCAACTCAACCAGAGTCCAGTGCTCAAAGTTCTGGATGGAGTAAGGCTGGAGCTACAGCACACCAAAAGTGAGTAACCTTTGTGTGTTTCTACCCATATAATGAAGACTGAAACATGTTAATAATAAGCAGCTCTTCTTCTGTTTCTTTGGTCATACTGGAAGAGACAAACTAAAGAATTGAAAGAAACAAGTTTAGTGTTAAAAAATAAGCACTGTCATGGGCCCCAAAGATCTTTAAATATGTGCATATTTCTCTTCTAGCTCAGAATGTGGCTGAGACAGCACATGATATGTTGCCTGATGCAAGAACTATGTTCAGTTAATGCATATTGCCAAGTCTGTGTCTGCAAACAGGGACTTGATTTGCTATGTCTGGGCTGTGACTGGTCTTACTCCTTCACAAAGACAGCAAAATAGCAGAATACATAGTAGAATACAGGAAACAAGCTTTTTGATCAATTATTCTAGAACAAGAGTAGTCAAATCTAGGCCATAGGATTAAAACACAGTCCAAATCCACTCTCATTTGTGACATAAACATTTTGGAATGGTTTGTCCTTTCCCAGTCCACCCACTCATGTCACAAAATGATGTGGTTGGATGTGCTGATGATGCCAAGGTCATGGTCAGCTGTGGGCAAGGTCTGGTTAGGCAGGGCTCTCTGAAGTCCTGCCTAAGCAGAGACCTGTGTGTTAGACCTTTTCACAAGTGTGTTACCTCCTCAGCTGCTGGGTTACAAAACAAGGCAGCCTCTATTTCACTGCTGATCTCAGATATCACTTCCTCTGTCATCTCCATTCATAGTTACATATGACATGCAGAATTATTTTCAGCTCTACTTGGCTTGCATGTAATCCAGCTTTGCAGCTCTCCTCTGGACTCTGTAGATACAGCAGCAGGAAGAAGTCACCTTTTGTCCCTTTGGGCCAGGAGGACATGCCAAACATCAATGTGGATGTGTTCCTGAAGACCAAACTGCTTTCTGTTCATCTGCTCACAGACTTCATAATCCATCTGTTTTCTGTAAAATGCAGTTATTTACAGCAAAGTTCACTTCACAGTACAGTAGCTGCTGTTTATGTTGCTATTTCTGATGAGGCTCAATATTGTCTATTTTTCATTCTATCTCAATGCTGCCTTTAATTGCCTCTTTCCAGCAGATTTATGTATTATCCCTCCCGGCTGTTCACACACAGACTTCCCCTTACTTGGCAACCTTCCAGTCATTCCATACTACAGAGGTACTAAAACAGCAGAGCAGTTGATGAGAGTTAAAATAAAACTGCATTATGTGGTACTACAGGGCCTACAGCTGACTGAGCAATTGGGCAACAGAGCCTCCGAGACTCAGCAGAAGTTCTCTTCCTTCTCTTGATTTCTCATTTTATACTTTTGGGCAGGTACAAAAAAGGTGGTAGAAGCTTAACAAATGTATCTTGAAATGTTATCTAATGCCTTTATTTATCACTACTCCAGGGAAGAGTATGTTGGAATTAATGATTCTCTCAAATAACAAACGAAAATTGTTCTCACAGGAATCAGCTTCATAACCCTGACACTTGAGACACGTGGGGAAGCACAGACATTCCCTGGAGATCTCCTGGGGTCATCAGCACAGCCAGGCTGACTCAGCAGTGCATCTGCATGCACCCAACTGCAAAGATACAAGGAAGCTTCATGGTTTTAATGTGGTGCTCAACACAAATACACACCTACTTCCTAAATAAGTACATTCCTAATTTAATGCTCCAGTGTCTTGCTGTTTAATGCACCCAGACCCCACTGCTCTGTGATTCCCAGTAGCTGCTGGTGTCCAGTAACACATGGAAACCAGCAGTGTGGGGCTGTGTCCCACAGAAGAGCTGCTGTGGTTGTGCTCTTCACGCTGCCTCACTTGGGCACAGGAGAAGCCCCCGGGCTCCTGGCAGGCTGCCACTGTAAACCCAGCACAGATGGCTTGAGTGGAGAGGAAGGCCTCAATATTGCATTTCAAACACTGATTAGTAAAGCAGGTGATTGAAAAAAAAAAGGTGTTTGTTTAGCTTATGGGGATTGGAAAAGAAAACAGCTCCAGGAATCCAAAGCTGGAAATGCTACAGCAGTTGGGTACATGGGATTCCTCTGAACGAGCTTCCCTCCCTCCACCTGGGCTGCAAGGATGAAAGTCTCTCAGACAAGTGCTCAACAAGCAGCTGAAATCCAGCTCAACAGAAAGCCATTCAAAAGGGTCAAGAGCAAGGATTCATGCAGTAAAATAAATACCTGGAGATGGAAAAATCTTTCTCCGTTTTTCCTCCCACATGTTTTGAAATTATTGTGCCTTTGAAATTATTGTGCCAGGAAATTATTAAATCACACAAGTTTCAGTAATGAATGTATTGCTTGGATGGCATGGAAAATTGCTGAGGGATATGATTTAAGAAAAATAACTTTCCAAAGTTAGTGATGAAAGATCAGAGAGATGAGCAGGACCACAGCTTATATGGACTTCTGAAAATAGAACTGGTATGGTACTGAATTAGTACTGGTAAAATTAAACTCGACTGCAAAAAATTCAGAAGCCAAGTTCCTCCCTTCACATACAAGTAAGAACCTACCTGAAGGTCAAGACATTCACAAGTTTTCTACCATCACCAAGTTTGGGACCACACAAATACCACAAGTTTTCAAAAAGGTTTGTATCTTTTTTTGCCTTACTCCTGTTTCACCTGTCCCATGTTTACACATACATCCACTTACTGATATTCCTGATAATACCAAATACTGTTGCAAGGTTACTTTTTAAGCAACATCTGGAATGATTTTATCATCACAAATTCTTTTGCAAAAATAAATGCTTGTTTACATTCCTCTCTCAGGATCTAAGAGAGTCTACTCAAGAACAACATAGAAATGTCATACCCTCTTTTAGTCTCAGAAAACAAAATCCACCAGCTGCAAAATTATGACCATGCTGGTAAAAATTTAATAGAGTAGGTCCTGTGTTTTAATAGATATTAAGGGGGAATAGCATCAATGAAGTTGTAATAAAAAAAATTGGGAAATAAATGCAACAACTCTTCATGAACAATAAGCACCTTTATTGACTGTCTTGCCATTCAACACTCATTCCATTCAATCTCTTCAACTGCTGAACTACAGTCCAGTTTAGCATTTAAATAAAAGATAATGCAATTTGACTTGTACAAAAAGTGTTATACCTGGGTGGCACAGAATTAAAGTTCTAGTTAAAAAAGCCATAGACACAAATAATCACTACCTGTGATTTGAAAATTAAGTCCTATGTGTTTCAAAGTAAAAATTAACACATATCCTCCATATGATGTTATGCTTGTAAAAATGCCTACAAAAATGTTCGTTTAGAAGGCAGACTGGTTGGAAAGTATTTTCTATTTCACCATTTAACAAACGACATCACTTCACAAGGACTACTAGGCAGCAAAATATTTCAGGTGAATTTCACACATTAGAAGAATCCCTGACATCATCATGTCCCAATGATTTTGGTAGGGCCCATACAGCTCAGCACAGCAAAAAAAAATATGTGTAGTACAGTCTAAAATTCAGCTACATATCATTTGTTACAAGATTTAATTCAATGCTCAGGAAATTTAAAAATCAAATACACCCAGGAGTCCAGTAATCAAGATACTGGTTATTCCCATTCCTTTTCCTTGCTGCTTTCAGAATTTTATATCTGAGTTATGAAGGGCATATGCTGCTTCCCAGTGTTTTAGATCTCTTCAAAATTAATTAGGAAACTTTTTGAGAAACTGGAAATTTGCTTTTCATAAAGAATACTTAAAATGTTTTGGTTTTTTTGCCATCTTCTTCTGACCTTATTAAACTTCTACCCAAGCCAATAAAATTTACCAGAGCTATTTTGCTGCAAGCACACCAGCTTATATGCCAACATGAATATGCAGGCAAAATAATTTATTTTATCAAAAATTAGCACATGAGTGCAAATAAAACTTCTTCTGAAAGTCCTGGACTCTACACAATTAAAGTTTTTCAACAGTATCCAAGAAGAAATAAAAGTCCATCTGAGGAAACAGTAAGAAAAGCTACTGAAGTAAATCCCTCACTATACATGCAAAATGGCATTTCCTGGAAAAGCAAAAATCATGTGGTTATTTTCCTTTAAACTTCCTTTTCCTGTAGGATGGAAAATTATTCCAAGAGATAAAAAACATCATCACTATTATAAAATAGTGGTGTCTCCTCATGTCAGTTGGACTTAAGTTTGTTATCAGCAAAAATCAATATGAAAGCAGAGACAAGCAATTCAGTTTGTAGCAGAAATTCTTTTATATCCATGCACCATTTTTTCCTCCTGCAAAAGAAACCCAATGTGGGAAATGATTCTTTAAAACAAGGCCATTAAAACCAAACCAAAATAATCAATAGAGCAAGAAAACCTAAGGAAAGGCAGGCATACATTACTGAGCAGTGGATGGGGTTGTTAGGAGGAGTTACACCTCTGTATAGACTCCACATGGCTGAGATCCTGGGTTTCTACTCTGCTGGGATCAGGGCATTCTCAAAGCACAAACAGGGATTTATTTTTTATTTCCCTTCCCTGCCTGTGTTTTTAAAGGCATCAAAGATATCCAGGATGCACTGATTATTTCATAAGGCCAGTACAATTAACATTTGCTCAAAAACTTGAGTTAATTCTGTGAAGTAACTTAGACTAAAAATGGAATAGCTTACATGAGAAAGGCAGCACAGTTCACCCTTAAATCAAATATTTTTGCTTGGATTCAAGCTCCAGACTTCTCACTACACATAACACAACCAGATCCTCCAGTGACATTTTTCCTTCATGTGCCATAACTTAGTCAAGAAAGTCTCACTCAGTGTCCACCCTTGTTATCAGAGCAAACACTGAATTGTGACCCAGTTGCTTACAGGTGAAGGCAGATTTCACACTAAAAGGAGTGTTAATTAAACAAATAAACTAAACCAGGTATAATCAAAATTTTGATCTTCCTTCACTGAGGTACTGAACATATGAACACTAGCAACTATATAATTTACAAAATAAATGTATCAGCTATCTTGAGACATCAAATTATATAATGAATAAATATTCTAACAGAGTAAAATAATTAATCATGGTATAAACCCAAACAGTAAAATGATACATTAATATTAATAGGGTATTTATAATTATTTATGTGCATAAATGATACAAACTGAAAAATTAAAAAGCAATTAAAGGTACTCAATTGCTCTTGAAGTTTTATGACCCTCCAAAAGAGATGTTTTGTGGGGGGGACTGAAATAAATGCCATCAGTAACAAAGGGAACAGAGGCTCACCTTAAATCTAATTCACAACTCAACCCTGCCTTTATGCCAGAAATAGTATTTTTCCCATAATACTATGTCCAATAAGTGTAGCTTTTTTAGTGATTTATTTTTCTACCAGTGAACTTTCTGGAGACACTGTAAAACAAGAAAGGCTCAGTTTCTCTTATCTCCTTAACAACTGGATGCACCTTGTGGCAAGTGAGCTCAAGGAAACACATCCCTTGAAAAAGGAATGAGTGGGGTGTGAATGTGACATCTGTGAGGGGGACAAGCTTGACAGCCCTGAACACCAAAATCTTTCTTTAATTCATAAGGCAATGTGGCACTAGTTCAAAAGAAATAAGAATCTCTTACTGGCCACACACTGTCACCTGTGATGTTCCAATACTGACACAGGTCCCTTGGCCTCTCCAAACAGGAGTTCCTTGCTTGTTTTCAAGGCAGACAGCAAGTTCTTGCTGTCATGTCTTCAGGCTGGAGCAGAATTGTGATTTGGTTCTAAGTGACCCTTACAAAAGGACAAAACAAAGTGAAAGCCCAAATTCTATCTGGAAGACTCAAAAATTGGTTTTGGGTTTTTCTTCATTTGCAGGAATTATTCATACCTGCTGAGCCAATAGTGGAGTTTCTTAACAATCACATTAATTAGCAAAGCCCAGCATCTGCTCCAGCTGTAATCACATCTGAAATAAATGCTAAAGAATAGTCTTCTACAATCTGCTTGTGCTATCAGATCAACTCTCCATTTCTGAAATGGAAGCTGATTTTTCAAATAACCACCTAAATGAATAGGTGAGAAACAGCAGAAAATTAAAAACAGATGGTGACCATTTCTGCAAAAGAATCTTTGAGAGCACACACATTTAAGTCCTGATTTTGTTACCCAAACATTTTGGGTCACTGTCAATGAACATTTCTTGCAGACCAGAAGATACCCTTAGAGATCTTTACTGACAAGACTGTAAAAGCAAAAGCATTTAGTTACCCAAACATAAAAACCACAATTTGTGGATGCACCATTTGGGCAAAATCATCTTAGGAAAGGGAACACACACAGGATATTACCATTGCTGCATGACACCCTTGATATTTTACAACTTCCACAGAACAGTCCATTCCTTAAGCCTCAGAAATGCTGCAGAACAGTCACTTAAAAATATTTTTGCAGCTGGAAATCAGCATTTTTTCTGAATTTAACATATCTGTAGGTAAACAGAATTAGCAACATTTCTTCTGAACAAAGCAGCACATTCTGTTTCCCCTGCCCCCTCCCCAAAACAGAGGCAAAAGTGCAGTTCCTTTCCTCATCACACTCCCAGCCAAGGACACTACAGCTCTGTGGAGTGTGAATCCCTCCACACACACAACGTGGTTACACAACTGAGGGGGCTCCCTGACCCAGTGCTGGGGGATTCCTCTCCACATGCACTTTTCCCATGTAGACTAAGAGGAAATGTAAAGTATTGTGCTGACTTAAGGCTATGTAATTTTAATGACAACAGAACCAGTAACAGAGCAGAAAAAAAAGGAGAAACAGATACTGCCCAAGGTTTTTAAGAGATTGGGTTGAGATGAGGCATTCAGAATGAACCAACACTGAACAAAAGAAATTCTAAAAATCCTTTAAAGCTGTCGGACTTTCCTATCAGTGTTTTTAATGTTGACATCCAGTGTCTCTACTTTCTTTGTGAGTCGATCCAACATATCATCCTGCTCCTCTATCTCAGTCTGCAGGCCGAGAGCAAGGCTCTTCAGGCGACTCAGCCCAGAGGACATCTCATCTGTCAGGGGAGAGAGGGACCATCAGGAATCAAAGTGTTGAAACACAGATTATCTACATGGACACTATCAGCATTCCTTCTCCAAAAGCCTGGGTTAGAAAACGTTAGATACAATTCCTCAAGTGTGAGTGTTCCTCTGAAATAGAGGAAGCACTGGCATGTTCATAGTTGTACTGTTACGACCAGAAATGGCCACTTCCTCTTCTTTTACACTTTACATTTGGTGTTAAGCAAATGCTTAATACCAGACTGGATCTTTATCACATGACATAGCCTGTAATGTAGTTTTTACCTTTTTTAAAAAATGTATCTCATAGAAAATTTGGTACATATATTCTCCGCTCAGCATACACAGTATGCTCACTACACCTCAACTGTTTTTCTTTAAACTTCATGCAGAGATGATACCAGTGCACTGAAAATTTAAGCAGTTGTTTATCAGAGATGGAAAAATTCCCATTTCTAGATTTTCTAAGTGACCAAAAGGTGAAAATTTCATTGCATGATTGATTGGTATAAATACTAATTGAAGTCAATAAGTTTTCAACAGCTTGTGAACATAAGAAATGGGCTTCTACTAGCTCTTATGACCAACTATTTTTCTTTGATTTATTCCTTTCTGATTTTTTCCCAACCTCTTCTTTCCAGGTCAGCTACACAGTGACATGTAAGCAAACAGGCGCTTTGTCTACGTGCTACAGAACAAAGGAAGAGAAACTCAGCTGAATGGCTTTGAGAAGTAATAAAAAAATTGCAGCAAATCCACAAATATTTAGTGCCTTTCAATTCTTGGCAACGTTTAACAAAACATGTACTTCAAAAGCTGTGCATTGCTTTAAATTGAGTCTAAACCAATGTACCATGCAGATAGTTTTGAAATGCAAGTACAAGCAAATGATTTTTTAAATTATCATCAAATTTTACATGTTAACTAAACAAAAAAGTGTTGGCAACATATCACTTATTAATTCTATCTGGCTTAGGAGTCAAAAATTCCCAGCTGTAGGACATCAAACAGCTTCAGTTTCCTCACTCACCTAAGTTGGTATCAATTTTCTGGTGGTAAGCTCGCAGTTGTTGGTTCTTTGGGTAGGCATCACTTTGCACTGAAGAAACTAACTCTGCTTTGTTGAAGTCATTGTCTGTTAAAAGTACAGAGTACAGAACATTATATAATAAAGCATGTGAGAAGAGGTTTTGAAGTTTTAGTAAGGCTGTTAAAAATTATTTTGCACACAGCTGCCAGGAAATCACATAACCAGGAGTAGTGCGAGACCATTGTCTGTAGGCCAAGATGAACACTTAAGCTACAATTACTCTCTTTCGGGCTGCCACCTGTAGCTCTGGCAGGGAGTTGGGAGAGAAAAGCAAACCGAGCCCCAGCGCCCACCCGAGCGGGACCAAGGGCTGGGACCGTGACCGGAGCCGCTCTGCCCTCTGCTGGACAGAGCTCGGCACTGCACGGACCCCGAGCTCCCAAAGCCTTCGTTCCCTTATTCACACATCATCATCGGTATCCTCCTGCTTTCCCACCCTTACTGTGTGAAATAACCCAGGCTCACTCGATAAACAAGCAGTTATTTAGTAGGGAAAAGCCCTCACAGAAGTTAACAATTTGAGAGGAGGAGGAATGAGGCCAAACTCCACACACCACCCTCTGAGAATCAAGAAATAGCTTCTGCATGAAGGGTTAGAATCCATGTCTGAAATAACAAGGACAACATATCTGAAAACTGTGACAAATAATGGTTAAAAGGAGAACCTCTGAGCGTACAAAATTCTGGCAAACTTAGGGAAACCCTGTCTGTACACCCTGTGCATTCTCTGCAAATACAAGCACTGGGTCCTTTTAGTCTCTAGCAGGTATAACATCTTCACTTTGGAGATAAAGATTTTAATGGAAACAATTCCCTACAATTCAAAGCATGAAGGCTGGGATACAATCTCCAGATGTTGGCAGCAAGGTAAGTCAGCAGCTGGGCAGGCTGAAGGGTCTCTGCCTTTATCACTCTGCAAATTTGCCCCACATAGATGACAGGCATTCAGTGTAAAATAAAGTTAACAAACCTGAATTATCTAGCTTCCTTAAATTTGGATGGCTTTCCTGGTATTTTGACTCTTGTTCTTTACTAGACATCATTGCTTCTTTTAACCTCGTAAAAAAAAAAAAAAAAGAAAGCATTACTATTGACCTTGGCATTAAAGAAAAAAGGCAGGTAGACCACCTCAGGAAAAAATGGAAACAATTCCCTAGAACTCAAAACATGAAGGTGGGATACAAATCTTCAGGAGATTTGTCAGGAGTTTGAAAGAACCACCAGATGTTTTATTTTCTGATTTTCTGGTGACATTTCAGAGATGCTGTGAGAGACAAGTCCCAAATAAAAAGTTTATGTCACTTACCTGCTGTTAGCATAGTATTCAGGGGCTCCATTCTGCTCTGGCTTGCTCTCTGGGGGTTTGGCTTTGAAGTAGTTTACCAAGCCCCCCCAGACACTCTTGATGCTGTTGATGTGCCTTTGACTCGTTTTCAAGTCCTGGTCCATTTTATCCACCATCTGCTCCGTGCGCTTCAGAGCCTCTCCCTGCCGGACGAGCTCCTGGGGGCAGTGACAGGGGGAACAGATTTGACATTGGACATTGACAGAGAAACAGATCATAGAGCCAGGATAAACTGAGACACCAAGCAACAAACACTGAACAAAAATAACAGCATTCCTTCACCTGTGCAGGTTATTTCTGAGGGCAAACAGCTTTTTCCCTCATTCCCCTTCCTCCAGGGATTTCAATCAACAGTTGCTTGTCAGCCACGGCATTAGGCAGCTGTAAAATCCTCATCCCTGTGACATGCTGGGTTCTTAGCACCTACCCCAAACAGTCCAGGAGTTTTCTCTACTAGCCTCTTGTCAAGCTGCCATTTTCATCTGTGGCTGACCACCAGGTGGGTGATGTGGTGAAAATGCACAGGTTTATGGCAGGGGAATAAGCAAGCAGGAAAGTTTCTAGTTATGAATGACACCTTAACTGGGAAAGGATTCTATTTTCACCTTACTAAGATGTTTCTGATAATTTAGAAATAGACTAACCAAAGGAAATAAACACAAACAGAATTTCTTCAGAATTACGGAATATTTTAGTTAATTTGAGCAGAGTAGGATTTAGGAATTTTCCTATACAGAACTACATTATTTTCTAATTCAGCAGCACAAGCACTATTCCAAAGTAATCCAAAGATTAATGCTGGCAGAAAAGTTGCCTGCAGCCACCACCAGTGCAAAACAAAGAACTTGTGTTCATATTCTTGCTAAAGTCTGGGAAATTTTAGTTGAATATTCTCTTTTTCCCCCCTCTCAATAAAGCACAAACATAGACTTTAAGTTTTACCACAGGCCCTGTGTCAAGCCTGAATTCTTGATTCCTCACTTGTGATTTCCTGGGCAAACCAATCATGAGTCTGAAAGTTCACAGAAGTCCCACCAAGAGCCCTCTGAGCATAAGGACTGGCTGCAGCTCGGGGATGCTCTGGGGTTAACACAGTCAACCACATCACCCCAGGAACACCCCATTATAGCAGGTGACACAATGGACAGGAGCTGAGCCCGAGCATAAAGTGCTGAAACAGGGCCTGAGGAATGAAGGAAATGATTAATCAGGGTGAACTGAAGCACATCACAAACAACTAACAGGGAAGGCCCTTCATCTAACCAAAGGAACTGCTAAAAACTTTTTAGTCAGCTAAAAATCAGTAAGAACTGCTGAAAGCAGCTGAAAACACGGCCCAGTCCCAGCCTCAGCACTGCCCAGACACACCGGCTGTAACCGGGATCTTTCCCTCAAAACCCTGAACACACAGGGACAGGCTGGCTGGAAAACCCCGCTAAAGAGGCATTTCAGGAAACTGTCGAGGGGGCAGGGAGAACAAGACTCCCCTCCCGGAGCGGGAGCGCAGGGCAGCGCGCTGCTCCCGGCCCGACCCACCTCGGAGGCGGCCACGCCGATGCGCTCGGACTCGTAGAGCAGCGACAGGGAGCGGGTGGTGCTGTCGGCGGTGGCGGCCGTGCGGCGCAGCACCTCCTGCTGCAGGTACCGCTGCCGCTCCGCGCCGCCCGCCCCGCCGGGGCCCGCCGGCGCCACATCCTCCTCCTCGTCCTCCGCGAACGGGTTGTAGCTCCTCGGGAGCGCCGACATGGCGCCGCCGATCGCGAGAGTGTCCGCGGGCAGTGCTCGCCCCTCACGGAACCCCCCGAGCCCCCGCCTCTGGCCGTGGCCGCGCCGCTGCTTCCGCCTACGGCACCGAACGCCGGGCGGAAGCGCGGGGCGCAGCCACCGAGCGCCTTCCCCCCCGCGGGGCGGGGTGAGCGCGCCGCAGCGCCGCTGGTGGGCAGGCGGCTGCTGGGCGGAACCACTGCGGCGGGGAGGGGGGAAATATGCGGAGAGATGGCTGCGCGGGGGGGGCGCGCGCAGGGGAGGGCGGGCCACCGGGCGGAAGTGAAGCCGCGCCGGGCGCTGCCATCTTTGTGCCGTGATTGGTGCGCCGTGCTCTCGCGGGAGCCGCTGATCTCGCGGACGGGGCGGAACGAGCTGGCCGGCGCCGTTCCCGCACAACATGGCGGCCGCGGTGGCGGCGGCAGCGGCGGCTGCGGCCACGGCGGCCACGGCGGCGGCGGCCGGGACGGCGGCTGCCACGGCCGGGACCGCCGCGGCTCCCTCCGCGGGGCCTGCGGGGCGCGGGAGCAGCGCGGCCACCGCGCGCGGCTTCTACTTCAACACGGTGCTGTCGCTGGCGCGGTCGCTGGCGGTGCAGAACCCAGCGCCTCTGGAGAAGGTGAGGGGCGTTTGTGGGGAGCGCCGTCACGCGTGGGGCGCTGCGTGTGTGCCGGCTGCAGGGCTGTCACGCGTGGGAGCCGCGTGTGGCGGGGGGGCCGTGCCGCGGGAGGAGTGGCCCCTGTGTGCACAGGAGTCCCGAGGAGCCCGGCCGGTGCCGTTCGTGGCCCCTTCTGGGCACTGTTCGTGCCGTGAGGGCTGTCCGGCCGCCCCTTGGGGCTGTCACGCGTGGGGAGCGGGCTGGGGGCCGTATGCGTGCCCGCGGGCCGGGAGATGCTCCGGGGGCTGTGCCCTGCCTGGGCGGGGCTGTCTGTGGGCTCTGGGGGATTCTGTCAGCCCCGCTTCGTCTGTCCCTGCCTTCGGGGCTGCTGGGCCTCAGGGATGCTCCTGTGGGCCAGCTTGACCCAAAAATTCGGGTCAGCGGCGCACCCTCGGGGCAAGGAACTGGGTCTTGCTGCGTGTCCCCCAAATCTGTAGAATATAGTCTTGTGGGAATAATTAGTCTCAACCTAATTAGAGCTGGCTTTCCTCCACGTATGTGGTTAAATCCAGACGACGCAATCAGTGCCGGGTGAAATGTGGGTGAGATGAAGCTCTGCTGAGGGGAGAACTGTGGGGATCCATCCGTGTGAGGGCAGTGCCCTCCCCGCGAGGGGCTCCCCGCTCCCGGGCAGGGATGCACAGTCTGCTGTGCTGGGTCTGGCACCAAGTGACAGCATGTCCGAATTGCTGTCGTGACAGCACCAAGTGACAGCATGTCCAAATTGCTGTCGTGACAGCACCAAGTGACAGCATATCCGAATTGCTGTCGTGACAGCACCAAGTGGCAGCCTGTCTGAATTGCTTCAGGCAGCAGTCGTGACTAAATAGCTGAAAAAATCACCGCTCTGTGCTGATGAAAACTGTAGTGCTTGTTCTGGGCCAGCTGTTGCAGCCTTCTTATTTCTTGTTTTGGAAATGTTCCACTGGGGTGGCAGCCAATGGTGAATAATTTTTCTGTGCCCTGCTCTTGGTTCACAAATATCCGGGGATTTTATTTTTTTTTCCAATTTGACAATACAGCAGTTCAATTATAGTAACAGCTCATATCTAACCAGAGTGGCTCACTCATGTTAGTGTAAATGTTACCTGATGTGGAACACATGCATCAGCAGTCATCTTCCAAAGTTCATATTTCCTCCACTGTATTTTAAAGTGAGCAAGAGGATTATTTGTGTTGTACTACAGGTTTTGAAATTAGAAGGTCTGGCGGTTAAAGGACCAGAACCTTGAATTCCACTGAGCATCCAGTCAATTTTTTCTAATCCTCTAGGGACATTGTTTCTTGATTTAGAAGTTTTGAGGTGGGATATTCAGAGACTTATCTAAATAGGAAGTGACTTGGCATTCAAACATAGGTGAGTCAATCATATTTATTATGAAGGGCCTTTCTAGATAGCATTTATTAACATTAAGGAATATTAACATCAAGGAAATTTGTAAAAAGACAACATGCTTGTTGCATTCCCATTTGTTAGCAATTCTGTTGAAGAGCAAAGTATTTGCAAGGTTTGATGTATTCCTTAAATGTGTGTTTGTTAAGTATGGAGTAAAGTAATAGGTGAATAGTGTGAAAATATTAATTCTGAATACTTAATCTGTTATGTTGAAAGGATTTGAGCAGGAGTCATACACAGGTTGGTAACAGTTAATTGTTCAGTGGTGTATATGTAGGAGGCATTGTTACAGCTGTAATTAAAGCTCCATCCACTTATTTTTTGTTTACAAGAATTGAGTAAATAGAATAAAATTGCCTGCTGCACATTTCCTGCACATCTGAAAGTGAAGTAGTGGAATGAAGGCTTTATCATTCTCAGTACTTTGCTCAAGTGTTGAAGAAAACCTTTAAATTGACACACGTTATAGTAGAAATGCTTGACATCTCTTTGAGATTTTTCTGTATTTTTCTGGTTTCTGTCTTTCCTCACTCTTTCCTGGCCCTTGGATGTTCTCAGTGAGATTGATGACTGAAGGAGGGTAATGTTGCCAAATGTATTCTGGAAGGTGGAGATACCGCTGTGCACTTCAAACAAGCTTCAATTTGATTTCCAATCTTGTTCCACTGTTCTTTCCCTCTGCTGTTTTTCAGGTACAAAAGCTGCTCTGTATGTGTCCAGTGGATTTCCATGGGATTTTCCAGTTGGATGAACGTCGCAGGGATGCTGTTATTGCTTTAGGAATCTTCCTAGTTGAATCTGACCTTCAGGTATTTTTCCCACTTAGGCTACCTATTTACTTTCAAAGATCCTGGATTAATTCAAATTTAGTTGTTCAATTAATGAAAAGTTGGTATTTCCTCTTCATAAAAGTAGATAAAAAGATAAGAGATAAGAGATGGATGCTGTCAGGAGAGCAAGGCAATACTGGTAGGTGTGATAGGCAGTAGCCATGGCACTGCCACAGCCAGACTGCTGCTGTGTTTTCTGGTCATCATGGGCTAAAGCAGAGAAATGAAAGAGTATCCAGCAGGATTTACTCAAACCAGGTGTGTCATGGCATGTTCTTCCCCACATGCTCCTGACTGATAGGGATGCACTCCTGAAGGCCAGGTTTGCAATAGGCCCTTTCATGGCAGGATAAACAGACAGACAGACAGGGCACACAGGCTGCATTGTACACAAGCATCCCTTCTGTGTCTGCCAGCAGGGCCAGCACAAGCTGCTTCTCTTCCCTTTGACTGCTGGGCCTGGTATTGTTCTGTGTAGAGGATGGGAGGCATTCACAGAGTCCCAGGTCTAATGCTCTTAGACCTCACTTTAAATTCTTTCATATTGCTAAGGTTTGCATCAGGCCTGAATTGCCTCCTGTTTAGTACCCATGTGCTGTGGTACAGCTTGCATGGATATTATTGACCTTGTTCTTTTTTATTTTTGCATTTGGTTGGGTTTTTTTATATAAGGCAGCTGTGCTGTGCTTTGATTTGCAGGTGAGGGAGCTGAAGTGTTACATGGATGTGTTAAGTGGCTTGCGTAAGGCCCTGGGATGCCTCACATGTACTGAATTGGCACTGGCACTCTGAATTCCTAGCTGTCTTAAATTTAATTTGGGAGCTTACTGTCAGTTAATAAAGTGTTTAGGGTTAGGTACTGTTCTGGAACTTTCTTCTCCAGCTTTGACAGAGAATGAACTGTTGCCTGGAGTGAAAGGCTCGGATTTAAGACACTGAATTGAGTTACTTTCATTTGCTTGTTTTGAAATCAGTTTTGCAATAGTCAAGAAGCCTGTGGAGTAATCATTAGAAGCAAGTTCTGTGTGTGCTAATGAAATTTTACCATATCTCTAAAGTATCTTGACATTATGTGGTTCAGCTGTTTTCCCCTTTTTAAATATAATATTTTTTCTTTAGCACAAGGATCATGTGGTTCCTTACCTGCTGCGACTCCTGAAGGGCCTTCCCAAGGTGCAGTGGATAGAAGAGAGCAATGGACGGAAAGGCAGAGGTGATGTTTGGAGGTTTGATCTTTGTCATGGAATGCCAGCCAGGAGATAGACATAGCAAAGGTTGTTCAGGACATGACTCAAGGGGAGGGGAGAAGTCCTGCTATGTTCTTACTTAGCTCCTGGCTTGACAGCTTTTAATATGGATTTTCTTTAGAAGCCAAAGGAAGTTGAATAGATCCCTGTTTTCCTGCTTTGCTGCTTTTGATGAATTGCAGTTTCCAAATAGTTCTGTGTTCGATTTATTTTGTTACTAAACTGGAGAAGATTGTGTAGTAGCTAGAGTAGGAGAGTGGAACATGAGATTTGTTGCTCTGCTTTTAGCTTTGATGCTTAGTTGCTGTTTAAACCACTTCATTCTTTGCTCCCTTAATGTAAGAATACTTTCATACAGTATTACATAATTAAGGTTTATTTCTGATAAGTTGAAAACCTGGGAAGGTTTTTAATTCTGATTTTTGTTTTAACATTTATGCTGAAATTATGGTGGTTGGAGTGCTTCTAAATTTTGTATGTAATACCATTTTTGTCTACAATCTGCCTCAGAACTTTATGACATGGGAGCCACTTGTGTCTTCTTGCTTTATTATAGTTTGCTCTTTCTATGTTGGTTCTCTCTAACAAGGCTTAAGTGGCTGATTTTCTCTCCATTACTTTGCAGGTTTGCTTCCAGTGGCAGAAAACTTCAGCTTCTGCTTAGTGACCTTGTTATCTGACGTGGCTTACAGGGATGCATCTTTCCGAGAGGAGGTGGGGTTTGAGTTTGTGCTGTTGTATTACCCAGATCTCCAACACTGCAATCCTGGCAAATGTCTGGAGAAGAGCACAGCTGCTCCCTGTCAGCAAGGGGCTGATTGCTTTAGTGTGTGCACTGATGCTTTAATTTGCTTGTGTTAATAGTCAAGTGCCTAGAGGATATTCATAGGTCTGCAGTTACTTTTGGGTGTCAGTTGCTGAGCCCAGAGTTTTAAAATTCCAGTTTTGATACTGAGGTTGGGAGTGCTGCAGTTCCATTGTGTAGTACTTGCAGCTCACTGCAGACTTTACAGGAGAAACTCTGTGGCCCGAGTGAGGGCAAGGTAATCTTTTAGTAACACAACATTAAGAAATCTTCACAGAGGTGCTTATGTTAATGTTTACAAGTTTCATTTGTTATAATGATCTGTTGTAAGATAATGATATCTCTTTACCCAAAGATGTTTTTTTATGTCTGTTTTGATGACTTTAGGTCGTGGATACAGTCCTACAAGTAATGCAGTTCCTGTTGGGAATGTGCCAGACACCACAAATGCACGATAAAGGTAGTGATAAAATTGTTACTGTATTTGTAACTCCTGTCCTCTGAACTTCTCCTGTGTGTGTTTGCTGGTTATCAGAATCAATCCTGAAAAGTGAGTTTTGTCTTTCAGCTTCCCTTAGCACTTCTCTGTTCTGTTTGTTGCTGACTGGAAAATACAGAAGCAGGATTGTAGTAATTTGTGATGCTTTCATCGTTTTTCCTCTGCTTGTACAAATCAGTAGTTGTAAAACAGTTTAGTGAAGTGGTAGCAAAAGCGTGAAGAGGAAGTTCTACTGTTAATTGCTGTTATATGTGTTTTCCTTTCCCAGAATATTTATGCAAGTATGCAGTGCCCTGCCTGATAGGAATTTCTCGAGCCTTTGGTCGCTACAGCAATTCAGAGGAGGCTCTCCTTTCAAAGCTTTTTCCTAAAATTCCCCCACATTCCCTGAGAGTTCCAGAAGAGCTCGAAGGAATTCGCCGTCGATCCTTTAATGATTTCAGATCAATTCTTCCCAGTTCTCTGCTCACTGTTTGCCAGGAAGGAACGCTGAAGAAAAAGGCCGGCAGTGTGTGCAGCATCACCCAGGTTTGTATGACTTGCTCTGTGTTGGAGTCAGCACTGAGATGATTTCTTGGGCTCACTGGAGTTAACACTTAAGCCTGGATGTCCAGAGAGTCTCTTAACACATTGTTTGAGCAGATACAAATGTCTTTATTGTGATTCTACAGCTAAGTTTCAAAATAGTTTTGTAGTTTCTAGAATTACAGAACAAGCAGTGACAGTTGAAGTAGAAACTGTACTAGTAAATCTTTACATGGAGCATTTGGCAAATGCCATTCCTTGTGTTATTATCATTAAAAGGCATTGTAATGTATATCTGTAAAATTGGGAAGCTGCACTTAATGGCTGAAGCTTTCAAAGAGGGTACAGGAGCTCTTCCTGGTTTCACCAGGAACTGTAGATGCTCATTGTCTTGGGGGAAGACTGAATTCAGATTGTGGTTTGAAACTACAGTTTGTTACTGGCATAGTTTCATACAGTAGAGGAGTCATCACTGATCTCTTCCCTTTAGCCAAAAGCACTGAACTGGCATTTTTTACCTTCCCTTATTTGGCTGGAATTGAGCTGTTAGACCCAGCAATATGTAGTTCCTGTTAGTTTTGCTTGAAGCTGTGTTTCATTTTAAAATGTACAATCTATTCCCTGACAGGTTTTTTAATGTTTTATAAATATTTCCTAAAATACAGCTTTTATGCAATGTTTCAGGTTAGTCCTGAACGTGGGCTTCCCGCTCCCAGCTCTCCTGGAGGACCTGCTGGAATTCATTACTGTGAAGGTAGATTACCTTAAGGAACAGTCTGTGATTTGGGGTTTTTGTTGCTATTTATAGAAAATTTAAAACAAAAAACCTTTTGACCCCTTCCTCTGCCTTTTAGAATTCTTACAGGAATTCAGTGGCATGTGCTGGGTAGGACTTTTTAAAAAATTATGGTTTAAAGACAGTAGGAAGTAATTATTACCAGCAGTAATTTCCAGGCTCAGTTGTTTTTCACTTGTTTCTTGATTCCCTTCCTGCTAGGCAGTGCCTAGTACTGAAGAGCTTAATTCAACTAGGCCAGAAAGATTTCAGGAGATTAGGCTGAGTAACTTTGAGGAACAAGAGTTAATATTGTGCTGCAGTAGACAACTACATTGTTGATCTAGGATCTGGAATTTTGAGGCTTGTGGCACACTGTATAAATCCAAACCCACTTCTCCATTTGGAGTGAGTGTGATGTGGGCCATTGTGGAAGACTCAGTCGTTTTCTGAAGCCAGAAATAGTAAAGAAGACACTGGAGTGTTCACTGATGTGCATTGGTTACTGTATCATAAAAGGCCAAAACCTGAGAAAGTTTCATGAATTAACATGCAAACTCTAAACTCCTGAGCTGTGGTAGTACTCCATCTGTGAGTTCTAAGTCAAAGGAGGGCTTAAAAATAAACTCTCCTTCATGAACCATGAGGAGGACTAGCTCTGCACCTGAGCTGTTTTGTGTCGCTGGTTTTGTCTGACCCTTTCACATTTTTAACAATTTGGGCTTTCTGTGTTTCTGGGCCATTCTCCTCTCTCAAGCCCTGGCTTAAATGAATTTCTTCCACATTGCTTTTCTTTTTTCTTCATATTACTATTTCTAGAGACATCTCTTCCTCAATCATACAGAGTAATTCTTAAATTGCCAAGTAGGAGCAGACCTGTTTATCTTATGTCTACTGTGTTGAAGCAATGTATTCTTTAATGTTGTGGTCTGCATGGTTTGAATTAAAAAAAATAAAACCCAAAGGTTGTGGGTTAGAGAGTTACTATTGTAGTAGAACAGAAATAATCTTAAATCTTTAGGTGGACAACTTTGTAAAATCTTTTGGATTATTTTAGTTGTCTCTGGTAGAGTTATGATTATTCCAGGATTATTATTCAGGATTTTATTCTCAGTACTAACATCTACCAAATATTTCAGCTGCAGTCAGTTCTTGTATTACTTCTGTTGATATAGTTTATGATAGTCTTGCCTTCTGAAGAAGATGAGTAGTGACCTTGGTTTTATTCTGGCCAAGGCTAACAGCTTAAAAAAAAGAACTGAGGACCTCTTTTTTTGTTGTCACTAAATAGTCTTGCTTAAAAGCCTGTTAATCACAAGAGCATTGCTCTAGCACAGCCAGCTGAGCACTTCAGAAAGGCATGAGATGTAATTTCTCAAGAGGAAACAGAGCCAAGAGCAGTTTGCTGAGCAAGTTGTTTGCTTAATAGAGTACTTGAATCTGAAAAATAATTTGATTCTCTTTGCTTTCAAATTGCTGTGGTGAACTGGTGCCTAATCTAGGATGAACACTGTGCCATGTGTTCATTTCATCTCATACAAGGGAAAACCTTGCAAGATAGTTTTGATTTAACCTGTTCTTTGCATCTCTGTGCTTCTGATTTAAGGGGCATTTACAAATGTTTTCAGGTAGATGCACATCAATAGTGTGGAAAGGTTTGTCAGAAGTATCACTGACATGGACACAAGTTACTGTAATGAATTCTCTGTTGTGATAGTAAACATCTAATGACAATTGTTTCATAGTTTTCTGTCTTAATTTACCAGTAGATGAGCTGAAATGCACCTCTGGCAAGGTAAAGACTGTGTTAGAAATGTTTCCATTAAAGACAGTTAATATCCTTTCTCTCTTAAAACTTGTATTTCCATTATTTTTTTTTCTGATCAGGTTCATATCTTCCTGATGGGAGTGCACTGGATCCTGATTATTACTTCTCCAGAGTCAGCTCCAGCTTTTCAGTTTCTCCTCTCTTCAATGGTATTAACAATAAAGAGTTTAGCATCCCACTGGAAATGCTCCGACAGCTGTTGGACATGGTAGGTGGTGGCTCCTTGTGAAGATTGCAGTGACACTGTGCTCTAGATATTTGCTAGAAATAGATGCAGTTTAAGCTTTTAGAATTGCAAGTAAAACAACAGCCTTTGTCTCTCAAGCTTTGTGTAATTTTATTTTTATGACATTTAGTGTCATGCTTGAATAGCATTCTGGAAAACTCTCATAATAACCATGCAGAATTTGTAAACTTAAATAAGTTTATGTCAATTTATTCCTGCTTAGTCTTGCAGACCACTGGTTCTGGTGTAACCTGCATACTGCTAGTGGCTGAAATAGAAGATTGGCTTTTGCTGTGAGACTTCCTGAAGGGTTTGCTGGGAATTCACACAAGTGACAGAAGCTGCAGGCCCTGTCTGCTTGTGGTATCAGCTATTCTGGAACAGCAGAGAGGCTCAAACATTCTTGTTGCAGCCTTAATTTCATCAGAGGCTTCATAGTGAAGTGACTTGTTTTCTGTGCATAAGCAAAATTTTATTAAATTATATTCTGCTTCTATCTAGAGTCACTAACAGGAAACATCCTGTTTTAATTTGGTTTTTTCCCTCCCTAGGTAAAGCAGATAGTTGAGGATTCTCTTCTGAAGACCTTAGATGCAGTTCTAGCTGAAGTTGCAGAGGTATGGTTCTACCTTCTTCCTTTAATGACTTTAATACTTCATTTTTTGCCTTATTACTTGCAAAATTAATATTTCACCTATGTAAGGTATGCCTTCTCTTTGCAAAATGGTACTAATTTCCTTTCTGAACAGTTCTTTCAGTGGTTTAAATCTAGCCTTGGACTCTCTAAAAAGGGTGAAGAGTGGTGATATTTTTCACTAACATAGGAGGAAGTAGTTATTTTCCTACATTGGCTCTGTTATCCTAATAAATTACAGCACTGGCTGCCCAAAGCTGGTTTACTGTAGACAAAGGTCTTGCATATTGCAGTGACACTGTCTTTTTCACATCTATGAAATGCAATTTTTATTTTCAGTTTGTGGCTTGGAAATCACTGCTGCTCTGTTAGGTGCCATTTCTATGAGTTTGTCAGTGCTGCAGCTCATGGACTCTCAGAGGTGGCAGATTTGGTTCTTTAGGCCTGTGAGCCCTCATTTCAGAACAAGGATTGTTTCTTCTTCTCTCCTCCCCTGGGTGCAGTTCTGTCACAGCCTCCACACATTTTATGGAGTTTGCCTCATTTCCTCAGAGCATAAGGCTGTGGTGAGAGGGGTGTGTGCTGAAATGTGTGCAGAAATGACTCTGCTTTGCTCTCAGCCTCCCACCAAGCACTGCCCTGTTCAAAATGTAGGCCTGAGTGGAGACAACTTCAGCCTCTCTTTCTTTTTGCCATCTCAGTAAAGTGAGAGCTTTGAGTCCTCCCTTTTCTTTTTTGTTTTTAGCCCCATTGTTACAGAAACAGACACACTCTTTAAATCAAACAGCACCTGAATTTTGTTAAATGCATTGAATGGCTGTACTTTTATTAAAAGTAGAGAGGGGAAAAGCTGTGAGGTTATTTCTTTTATATGCTTGTTTTATATGCTTGTTTACTTTGTGGAGGTGGAGTGAGATTTACTTATTTGTATAATGGAAAGGCTTCCTTTTGAATCTGGGAAATTGCTTCTTTTGTCTTTCAGACCTGTTGTAGTTCAGAGCTCTATTACAAAACCTTCAGTGACCCTCTTTACCTTGCTCAGTTTAAAATGCTGAGAGACACACTATACTATATGAAAGGTATAGTATTTATTTATTTTTATTTATCCTTCATTATATTTAGGATCCCAAGCATCGTCTGCTTTGTGTTGAGTGCTTGAGCATTGGGTTTGCATTTCCGGGGAACTCTGCTTAGGGTAATAAATATTGAAATGTTTCCATTTTAAAAAGGTACTATGGAAGTAGAAAAAATATTTTGGCCACCATTAAAAGGATTAATAGGTGGCATTTAAATTGTCTGTTCAGTGGTGGACTTTGTTATGATATTTATCTTTTAGACAGGACATAAACTGGATTAAATAATATAATTTGTAATGTAGCAATGACTGTTATATATGCTGTTATTCTGATAACACTGACTTTCATCCTTCCAGTATATATTGTTTCCTTTTCTTTTTTTAGACCTTCCCACCTCATTTGTGAAGGAAATCCATGATTTTGTGCTGGAGCAATTCAACAGCAGCCAGTCAGAACTCCAGAAAATCCTCCACGATGTGGATCGACTGCACAACGAGCTGAGCCCGTTAAAACTGCGCTGCCAGGCCAACGCTGCCTGTGTGGATCTCATGGTGTGGGCTGTGAAGGATGAGCAAAGTAAAAAAATGCTCCTTGGTCTCTGCAGTGTCTGTTTGTTGTGTTCTAAGTTGTAGAAATACTTATGGAGTAGATGGTGCTCAGAGAAATATTAAATTTCAGTGAAATACAAGGGTAAAACTTCCATCGAAAGGTTGTCAGATTAGTTGGCTGCGTAGTTAGACATCTCTTTATAGAAATGAGGCAGAAACTTCTATTACTTATCTCCAGGGGATGCTATAAATGCTTGATTGCATGCAGCTATTTGTTTTCTAGTTTCTGTTTTATTTATTCCTCTTATCCAGTTATGAGTATTTCTCAGTGGTTCTTTTAAAGAAAATGTTTTTTCTTCATTGCTAGCAGGACTGGGAGACTCTTTCTTACTTTTCCTCTATTTTCTTTCTTGTCTAAATCTTATATCTGCTGAATATGTGGAGGATTTTTTCTCTTTGGACATGGCAATATTTGATTTCTGTTCAGTATGAAGTATGCTCAAAATCAGCTTTAAATGCTGTCATTTTTCAGTCACAGTATTTGACAGAGCTGTTTGGTGCAGGTGCTAAGTTTCTAAAACTGTTTTTGCAGAAGCAGCACTAAATCTTACAGTACAAGATTGAAGCTTATAAATCATCTCCATTATTTTAGAAATTCCAGTAAGGCTTGGGTTGTGTGTGGCCTAATAACAAATAAAAAAAAAATTTCTGTTGGATTTTTTTATTTAAGGTGCAGAAAACCTGTGCATCAAGTTATCAGAGAAGCTGCAGTCAAAAACCTCAAGCAAAGTCATAATTGCTCACTTGCCATTGCTGATTTGCTGTTTGCAGGTCTGTCTTTACAGTATTTGTCATTAATTACTCCAGTTAGTCACTGTGTCAGTGAATGAGAATTGGGGGATTTTTACAGGTTGCTGGAACACTTGATCTGCTGTTTTTATTACTTTCCATCACTGTGTTCTATATTTGGTTTTCAGAGATCTGCTGTGAGGACTAGGAGCTGCTTTTAGAATTTTCTTAGCTCAGCTACTTCTTGAAGAAGAATATTCATGAGGGGTTTTTAGCCAGGATTTAATTTTTGAACTATTTAGCGTCTTAGTCCATTACATAAATAATTAAAATACTGGGACTGGCAGAACACTGAGGTTTTAGATTAAGCCTTGGTTATTCTCATTTTTGTCTTCTTATTGGGCACTTATCCAGTCTTACAAATGTGGTGTTTCTCACCACATAAGTTGTAAGTTATCAGGTTCCTCTAAATGTTGGCACTTGTACAGTACCTTTATTTTTGGAGAATGCAGTTCATTTCATGGAACTCCTGTGAAAATGCCCAGGAAGAGAGCAGCAAGGCTTGAGTGGTATATGACACACTCTGGAATAACCCAAAACAGTTAGAGCTTAAAGTATCTAAATCTTCTGCTAAAAAATGAACCTCTCAAAACTGTGTAGGATTTGTTTTGTTTTCTGTTTGTTTGTATTGAGCTGAAGTTGCAAGCTTGCAGCTGAAATAAAAACAGTGCTGTTTTATTCTAAAGCTATGTTTTGTTGGTTTTGTCTTAGTTTTTGTTTTTCTCTTTCCCCTTTTAGGGTCTAGGTCGTTTGTGTGAGAGGTTCCCTGTTGTGGTTCATTCTGTCAATCCATCACTGAGAGACTTTCTTGTGATACCTTCCCCAGTGCTTGTGAAACTTTACAAATATCACAGCCAGTATCATTCAGGTAAAGGGAAAAAACCTATGTTCCAGAATCATTGTTTTCCAACTTTTGTGGCTTTTTCATACTTTTTGGTATTTTGTGGTGATGCAGCTGGAGGTGGAAATGGAGATGGAATTGTGTAATTTTTTTTGGAGATGAGGAGGAGGAAAACCAATGAAATTCTGGTAGAAGTGTATCTAAGGGTGAGCAGCAGGACTGCTGTGTCTCTTCTGCTGACACTGAGCACTTGTGTCTTGAGTGCATAATTATCCTCATAATGAGGGAAAAGAATCACATACCCAGTTGGAACCTCCCTTGTTTGGAGTTGAGGCTGTTGTGTCCAGTTCTCCTACAAAGGCTGCTTGTCTGCCCTGTAGCCTATTTTGCAACTTGGGAGGCAGCCACTGGCTCTGTCCAAAGCTGCTTCTTCTGCAGAGTGAACGAGGTCACGTTCCTCACACTCCCCATACCCATCCTCTGCTCCAGCCACGTGACTGTCTTGGCATTTGGCAGGTTTTTGTTGTTGTTTTTAGACTTTAATATTGAGTGATGATTTCCTGAAGAAAAATGTTCAATTCAAATCACTTGCTGATGCAAAAGCAGTATTGTAATGCTAGAGCAAAACAGTAAATTAGTAAGTGGCTAAATTTAGGAATAATAATTTAGGAACAGTCAAATGCAATAATGGCTTGTCTAGCTCATCAAGTGGTGTTGATTTCTGTACTCCTGTGTTCTCAGTAGGTGGGAATGACATTAAGATCAGTGTCACCAATGAGCATTCAGAGTCCACTCTAAATGTAATGTCTTGCAAGAAGGGTCAGCCATCCATGTATGAGCAGCTGCGTGACATTGCCATAGACAACATCTGCAGGTAAGAGGGGGCTGGTGCCATGCTGGACATGTGCTGCTTCCCTGGCACCATGCTGGACATGTGGTGGTTCCCTGGCAGAAAGGCACAGTGTCCATTTAGAAGGTTCTGCTCTGTGCTGCCATGAAGTCTTCGTGCCTTGTTTGGTTGGGACTTTGTTTTCCTTCAGGCATCTCTTGGTTCTGTTTATGTCCTAACTGGAAAATTATTCAGTCTTACTGTTCTGCTTCCCATGTCTGCTAGTCACCATTTTCAGTAGGTAGGTGTTTTTGCAGATATTTAATAGGTTGGGTTTTTTTGTTTTTAGCTTGGGTTGTTGCATTGACTGAGCCTCATGTAACAGAAGGATTGTCACACACCCGTGTGGGCAGTGATTATTCTTCCCTTTTAGACAGCTGCAGAGAGCTGGAGGGAAGACATAGTTGGTGACTAGAGACAAGGAATTAAAGTTTCAAACCAGTGGATTCTGAATTTTCCTTATTGTATATTCCCATCATTATTGTTTTTGGAGAAAGCAGAAGTAGAAACTCAGCTCATTTTTCAAAATGTATCTACAGTGTTCCTTGGCAATCAATTCTTATTCTTCAGTATAAACCTGCTTCCCTAATATACAGATAGCATGAGTTCACAGTAGTTGAAAGTGATAGGATTTATTCATGCATTGTGTTTTTCCTGTCCATTGTTACTGCAGGTGCTTGAAAGCTGGCCTGACCATAGATTCAGTGATTGTTGAGGCCTTTCTTGCCAGTCTGTCCAACCGTCTGTACATCTCTCAGGAGAATGATAAGTAAGTGGTCAGTCAATCACAAAACCAATTTTTCCTTCACTCAGTGAATCTGAGACTTATTCTAAGATACAAGTACTGGCAGCATTATTTTAGAACTAAATGTCTCTGAGATGAATGGGCTTGTGCATAGGGTCAAGATCTTCCCATGCCAAGTCTTTGCAGAGCTGAGCCCATTTTCATACTGAGATGTATGGATTCAGTTTTAGCTGATTGGATAAGCAAGTCTTTGGTGAATGTTAGCCAATTTTGATCCCTCAGCTGAGTGATGCTTTCTCTTCAGGCTTCAGCTGTCTTCTTTTTGCTAGACACATCTTGTCATTCTGGTATTTTGCTCTGCTTTTAAGAGCCTCGCTAACCAAGAAGTCTCATGGGGGAGGTTCTGTAGTAGCTGGTCTGACTGTCTTAGTATTTTGTCCATCATTTTCGCTTTTTATAATGTTGTTTTTAGAACAGCTTGTTCATGTGTTAGTGTGGACTTCCTCAAGAATGAGTTTGGGAGAGGTTATTTTTTATTTTGAAAATCATCTTGTGCAAGTATATCCTCTAATGTTGGAGATGTATAGAGTGGCAGTATAAAAGCTGCTGGTGATGTTTAAATTTAGTATAGGAACCGTTACTTACCTGAAATGTAACTGAGGTCTTGATAACTTGTTGAACAGTTCCATTTATCAAGTTGGGATTTTTCTTTGTTTTCCTTAACAGGGAAGCTCATTTGATTCCTGACCACACAATTCGTGCTCTAGGGCACATTGCAGTGGCACTGAGGGACACCCCCAAAATGATGGAACCCATCCTGCAGATCTTACAGCAGAAGTTTTGCCAGCCACCTTCTCATCTTGATGTACTCATCATTGATCAACTTGGCTGTTTGGTCATCACTGGAAATGTAAGGAAAGAAAGGGCCAAGAGAATGCCAGTTCATGATTCCTTCCTTTAGTTAAATGGAAATATATTTTAGAGGTGCATTTGCAGTAGGCTTTTAAGGCTTCTTTTTTCTGCACTACAGGTGGACAGACACTTGTACAGACTATGTGATATTAGACAACAAAAGCTGTGATAATGTGTAAAGTGCTGTCCCTGTAAAGAAGATGAATCCCCGCAGAAAATAGAGTCTTTTTAAAAAAAAAAATACTATAAAGCCTACCAAACTCAATGTTTTCAAAAGTTACTAAGTTTTTAAACTTGGCCTATCACAAATAAGTGGAGAGTATTTTCTTTTGGTATTGGTAATTAACTTTCAAAGTCTTGTAGGTTCATACATTTAAAAGAATGGAAGATTGTCTTCTTTAGTCATATAAAGATTAACTGACTTTTCCCAAATGTTATTTGCGCATCTGAGCAAGAAATTAATTGCCAGAACTCAGAAGCCTGAAAAAATGGTTTCCATCAGGAAGGCAGAATTAAAAAACATCATAAATTTGGTAAAATATGATCCATTAAATGCATTCACAAAAGCACTTATGCTGTTTGCTTCATGGAAGCTGAAACCATTGCTCAGGCTGTGGCTGCACATCTATTTGAAGAGCTTGGTAATACTTGGAGTATTTTACAGGGCTGATCTTTAGAGAGTATTCAGTAAGCTTTACTTAGGGATTTGTTTGGGTTTTTTTGTTTGTTTTGTTTTGCAGCAATACATTTATGGTGAGGTGTGGAATCTATTTCAGCAAATCAGTGTTAAAGCAAGCTCAGTTGTTTACTCTGCCACAAAAGACTATAAGGACCATGGATACAGGTAACACTTAGCTGTGTTCCTTAATGTGTGAAAACTATATCAAATACCCTTTGGGCTGCTTTGGGGTTTTTCACTTTTTCCCATTATCAAGTTTTATTACAAGGTTGGAATTATACTGTTCTTTGATGTTAAAAAGAAATATGTTAATTTAGAAATAATAGCCCTTCAAAATGCAGAGATTCCTGAAAATGCTTTTCACTACAGGTAGCATTGGTAATTTTTACCTCTGTAAGGAGTCAGTGTTTGTGAAAGATAATTGGCATTGATGACTTATGTTATCTGTAATTACAGTAATTAATTACTAAATTACAGTAATTAATTACTACATCTCTTAGCCCAGAAAAGCTGAGAGTGTTGTTTGTTTTGTTTTTAATGTGATGCTAGTACTTGTTAGGGATTAAATGCAAACCATTAACAATTTAATTCTTTGTATGTAAGTTATGCATTGTTGTCCCCACTAGAAGTAAAGATTGTCACTGACTCTGTTGGTATTTGGGGTGGGCTGGATACCTTTCAGTGCAGAATGGGAGCAACTGAGAGGACTGTTCCTGTCAGTGTGTTTTAGCAATGCAGTCTCAGCTTCAGCAACCGATCTGAGTTGTGATTCTTCTGCTCAAGAGCTTTCCCAAAACAGAAACACTGTCTTTGGCTGCTTTTTGTCTGCTACAGGAAAGTACTTAAAAGTCCTTTCCTTGTGGCCATGACAGCATCATAAATGGAACATCCTCCAAAGGCACAACTTAAAAATAGTTTTTCACTTAAATACCAATTGCATTTCAATTGTTAGTAAAGTGATGTGCTGCTCATAAAAAAAGCAAGGAAAAAAACTGGGTGGGAATATGTCAGTAGCCATATTACAACAGTTACTGTCAGTATTATGAAGAAAACACTGCCAATATAAAACCTGAGGGATTGCTTGTTCATAGCTGTTCTTTCTCCCCAGGCACTGCTCCTTAGCAGTCATTAACGCCCTGGCCAACATCGCTGCCAACATCCAGGTGGAGCACCTTGTGGATGAGCTGCTGATGAACTTGCTGGAGCTCTTTGTTCAGCTGGGGCTCGAAGGAAAGAGAGCTAGTGAGAGAGCAAGTGAAAAAGGACCAGCACTGAAGGTCAGAAATGCATTGGTTTTTAATTGTGTGCAGCTGTGCTTTGTGTGGGTGGCACTGCTGAACACACCCTTGCTGTGCTAAGCCTGAGAGTGCATTCTGGTGGTGGGGTGTGAGTGCAGGTCTGGGGTGCCTGACTGACTGTGAAGTGTCCCAGATAAAACAGGGAATAGCTGCAGTTCAGCTGAGACTGCCCACAGTGTCAGAGCTGCAAAGGGATGCTCTGGAATCAGTGAGAGAGACAAACTGCTGCACTGACTGAAAGCTGTGCAACTCTGCACATGAAGAAATGACAGAATGCAGATGGATTGAGCTAGGAGGCAGTGTTTCTTTAGTGTGAAGATCCTGAGAGCTGTTCTCACTAGAACATTCCACTCAACGCAGAGTACAAGTTATGAAAGCTTTTCTGAAGACTTCATTTCAAGAAGAGATAAAGAGGGTAAGGACTGCACATGCTGTGGTCCCCAAACAAAAGCAAGTTTTTCTTCATTACTTTGCCTATGTCTCTGCTCAACACACTAAAATTTGCTTGATAACCATTAAAATGTTCAGTGACTTTTTTGTTCTATTTTCAACTATTCAAAAGTGATTTCTGTGAGGAGAAGAAAAAATACCTTATTTTTCTTTTGCTATTGCTGATAGTTGACATGGATGTTCTCTGAGTATGCCCAAGAGTGGAAATCAGTCCATCTTTTTCACCCTCAGTGCCATGTATTATCATAAAGAGGCTGATATGCTGATATTTTCATTTTTTAAACAAAAAGGGCTACTGGAAAAATGAATTTTCTACAGAAACTGTGTAGTTCTGCTGGGTTCTGGCTATTGCAGTTAGTTTGTGTCTCTGCTCTGACTCTGAGTGTCCTGAGGCAGTGAGTTAGGTGCAGTGGATTGTCCTGAAGTTAACAAAAAACCATGGTGACTTTTCCCAGTTGTCCCTACCCCTTACAGTATCTTCTGTGCTATTATTTTCTTCCCTTCAAAAATATTTTAAGACCAATCTTTTGTTTGTATTATCTTGACTCTCCAGGAAAGATAACTGAAATTTGTTTTAGTTGGGTTGTACCATTAATGTTTCATCTGAAGACTATTTGGCTTTGTTTCTCTATTGCTCTCTTCTTTCCTTCTTTGTTTTTGCTTTTTTAAATTGTTTCCTCTTGGTTTATTCCACTTCATGCAAAGCTGTGCCCTGTTAGCACATCTTCCTTGCCTCATCCCTGTGGGGCCAGCACTCCCTCTTGTAAGGAGGGAACTGGGGCATTCCCCCTTTCCCAAATCTAGTGTGGAGGGACATGGGACTTCAGAGAGATGTCTCAGTGTGGTGTCTGTGCCACCACTGTTTGCCTGATCAGAAAAGGTGAGAAATGATGTGCTATGCTCAGTGAATGTTTTCAATTCTGTAATACTCTACTTGCCAAGAGCAAACACACATGTATAGCTGCAGTTTAAAAAGTCCTAAAAAGCCAAAGGAAATAGGTGTTTTCCTTATGCTTCTTATATTTCAATGGAAAAGGCTGCTCCTCCTGCTTAAATAAATTCTTGGAGATTCTGTCTTTTTACAGGCTTGTTATTTTTGGCTTCATTTTGATAGTAAAATGAAACTTCTGGTAAACATTTGATACTTGTTTGTGGCCACCCATTTAATTAGATCATTTTCCTAGCAGTTATTGAATATCTGTAGACTGTGTGCTAAGAGGGGAAAAATCCCTTCAGTAGTGCATGAGAAAAACCTGAAAAGCTTTGTTAAAAGATTCCAGGATGTGTTCAGTCCTATGGAGAGACATCTCCTGACCACCTGGTGCACATCTCTTTGCAAGATACAGAGTTGTGATTGCAGTGTTTGATGCTTGAAATATGTCTTTTAGCAAATTCTTTAGAAATGCTTTTGTAGATGTTTTGAGCATTTCCTTTTTCTTCTCAGGCCTCCAGTAGTGCAGGGAACCTGGGTGTGCTCATTCCTGTCATTGCTGTGGTGAGTATCCAATGGATCAGTTGCTGCAAACAATAATTTTTCTTGCATTTATCAAATACTGCTGCTATTTCAAGCAAAATGCTTTGATTGACTGTAGTGCAGAGGTTACCATCCAGGAGAAATGTAGTACTACTGTAAAGTAATACACCTAGCTCTAAGGGAGGGGAGCATTCATTTAATAATGACAAATCTCTTGAAAATGAGAATTGACTGTCAGGCTGAAAGCATTTTAGGAAATGTGCAAGGGCACTGATGTCCGTGCCAGACTCATTTATTCTGAAGCATATCTGTGTTCACTCTTGGATGTCATTTTTTTCTGGGGAAAAAAACATTTCTTTTAACAAAGTACAAGTGCTAATTCAGGAAAAAATTGTAGATCTAGATCTCCAGTGGAAAATTCAATATGTCCAAGGCTCATTACCAGGTCAGTAGGTCTATTTGCCTAACTGCTGTAGCTTTTACAAAGAAGAGTCACATCTGAAAGATCCATAGACAAACTTCCTGGAGGACAAAAGGCATCATGCTGCTTGTTTCCCTTCTGAAGCTGAATTATTCTCTGGAACTTTTCCTGCACAGCTGCTGGGACAAAAGGGAAAAACGTATCCCATGCTTGCAGTAGGGGGATGTCTGCTTGTAGTTTGTTCATACTGCATATCCATTAACAGGCAGGAAAAAAGCATTCATTTTATACTCTGCCCCTCAAACCCCTTCAGTGAAGTTTGTCAGAGATGAGTCTAAAATTAGCACTAGTTAAAGATCAGAGCACTGTTCCTTTCTTTCCCATTCCTCTCAACTGGTTTGTACATCAGCCCTCCCCAAATTCAGCAGTGATCACAAGGACCAGTTCCTAATTTCAAAGAAATGTGTTTATAAATGTCTTGGGTCACTCTTATTCAATAGTTGCTCAGGTTTTGCACAAGCCAGCTGGTCCTGCATTGAGATGTTCTCATGGGTGGCATTTTGCAGCTGTCAGATTTGAGTGCAAGCAGGACCATTCCTTGCATATTGAGAGAAGATTAGTGCTTATTAGAGACTTCATGTATAAGTTATGGAAGTACTTTTCTGTTGCAATTTTTTTATTGATGGTATATTTGTTCTGAATAGCTGTGGGTAACTGCATTTTTCTTTACCAATGTGACCTTTAAATGCAGTCAGAGAGTGCCAGAATCTGAAGCAAGAGTTAATGGTTACATTATGGTTGTTGAAGCAAATATTTGACTTTCTTGCACAATGTATGAAGATCATGAGTTTTGAGCAGTAGCTGATTTGCTTTTCTGCTTGACCTCTTTGCCTTGAATAATTGTCTTTACTTAAGTCCCCCAAAACCCATATTGCAGATGCTCCAGCTCATTCAATCATTGAGAGACTAATTAAACCTAGGGCATGAATATTTAAGCTTTTGCATATGCTTTTCTTTTTTGTATATGCTTTCCTTTTTGAATACAGATAAAACAATAGAATGTGTATATGAATGTTAATTTCTGTTGTGCACTTCCAGTGCTGAAAATTGTCTATCACCTGATGGACTTAAAAGACAGGAATAGGGGAAAACATCTGAGTTTCCTGTTCAATGTCAGCTCTTCATCATTCATCATCAGCTCATACCAGTATTTCCCTGGCTGGCAGCTTGAGAAGCTTTGTGTATGGAGCATATAACTGGAGTAGATGCAAAATTACAAACAGAAGTATATAGTATCAAAATTAATTCAACAAGTTAAACTTAATATTGGAAAAACACCTTTAAGAAAATTCATAATTCTTAAAATAATGGTTTGTTTAAAGGTTACTTGTTTGTTTTTGCTAACATAAGACAAACTTATAATGTACTACATAGATTGATACAGTATTTGATACTAGAGAAAGTCATAAAAATACTCTCACTGGATTATGAGGCACATTTTTTTAAAAGGTATGATGTAAAGTAAGGTGAGTATGTTCATTATCTTTAATAATTTGAATGTATGGTGCAGCTCTGTTCCTTGTATTAGGGAGGCAGTGACATTCTACAAAGTGTGGGTAAATCTTCTCGTTTTCAAATGTGGCACATTTGAGCAGAATTTGTGTTGTTACCAGAACGATTCAGAAAGTTTGCAGTGACTTGAAAGGTTTCATCCATTGAATCAAGAATGGAGAGTGCCCTGGAATATTAATAGAGTGATTGCTATAAATGACTTTTTTTTCTAGAGAGGATTAGGTGACACTGAGCTAGCAAAAAGAGCATTTTGCTGACTGCTGTCGCTCTAAAGGGTATTCTGAGGATATTTATATCATTTACCAGGCTGGCATAATTCTGATACCTCTTGTACCAATGAAGATCAGAGGAAGTATTGAAGTGATACAAGTTAGATCAGGGAGAAGTGAGTCCCTTAGTATTTCATTCCTCCAAGACATTTCTGTCTCCTCATACTCCTCATACTGGTCCATGAGGCTCATTGTGTGCAGTAACACACATTGTGTATTCACTGAACATTAAATGATGCCAGCAAAAGAAAGAATGGAGACATTTGATCCGTTTCAAGTTAGATTGTGTAAAATGCCCAGGGGAGACTTAGGTGTCTATGGCTGGTCAGGTATTCAGGATTTCCTTACTTCTATTTATTAACAGACACCCTAGCACAAATTTAGGGCTAGATTTCAAGACTCCAGATAGTCTAAATACTTTATTGATTACATTTTACACACTGTTGCAAAACACAAAGTGTAAGGTACTTTGTGATTTTTTTTTTTCTAGTAATACACTTGTATCAGTACATGGCACTAATTGCAGACAAATTATCTGCTGCTGTGAGTCCACTCATGAGAAACTACCTGTAGATAATACATTTTCTTTTTATACCAGTGACTTTTGTATTGGCTAATACAACAATAAATTTTCCTTTATGATACTGGTATTTTAACATATAATTACACAGCCCATGTGTAACAGAGTGTTGGAGGGTGTTCTCTGTTTTTAAGATGTGGCTGGGTTGGCCACTCTGCCCATGAAGAGGAGGCAGCTGGTGCGGTGCTCGTAGATCAGGAACAGGAATGGGCGATCCACCACGAAGCGGATCTGGGTGGAGAGAGGCATGAACCCCACCGTGGTTATTGCTGCAGCCTCTGTGCCCTCCTCATTCACTGTGATTGTGCCTTGGTGATTGAACTGTTCAGACAAACAAAACAGGAAAACAAATCAGAGAAATTGAGGCTCTCCTAAGTAAATGAATGATCTGCTCACAACCTTCCCTGCCCCATATCCCACACCCCTTCTGGTCACCCTACACAGCACCAAAAACCTTTGGGGTTTGTTCTGTGGAGAAGCCTGTTCCTGGCTGACCACAACACTCTTAGTGCGTTTGCATCTGATTAAACATGTGCTTCATTATGTAAGGAGGTAAGGACAAACCCACAATTCTCCCTCCTCTCTCCTTGTCCTCCAGAAAAGATGAGGAAAAAATCTTGTTTTAGCTTACTGTGTACTATTATTACTGAGCTGTCGTGTTTTTGGGTGATGGAGTTTAATCAGAGAGGAGGTGAAATGAGGAGTAAATACCCTGTCAATGGTGATCTTCTCATCTGATATACCAGAGTAGTCTCCGTTTCCATTGAACAGTTCTTCTATTCCCATGGATCTCAGATAATCAATCAAGTTATAAGTCTTCTCCAGCTTAAATTTAGGCAGAACCACTTCTCTTGTTCTTGTAAAAATAAACACAAAAAGGAAAAATCATTGAACAGATATTTATGTGCATGACTGGTATGACCTGGTATGGTTTGGATTTTTTGCTGTTTTCAGCAAGCAGGACACAGATATACAGGACTGTACTTTTGCTTTGAAAACTTGAGCTTTTAAAACTGTGCTTTAACAAACTAATTCCCCTGTGTAAACTGTTTGTTTGCCAATTTGATACTTCATTTATAATGATTTGCATTATTTATGTGTATAAGGTGTGTGACTTTGAGCAGTTCAGTGCATGCTTGTAACAAGTGTCAAGCTGTCAGATTTTCTGAAGTACTAAACTGGAGATTTGTCACTTACTGTGTACAACAGAAATAGGTTGAATTCCTGGATAGCACATCAAACCATCTCCTTTTATCAAGTCTGAAGACAGATACACCTAAGTTGTCATCTTTCTTAAGGGAAGCTTTATTATTTTTCCTCTCCCATAATTGTGATGTCCTTTGATTTTGCAATGTGTTCCTTTACACCCAGCTCTGTTGAAATGCTCAGTACTGAACAGAACATAGACTGTTGTGACCAAGATTATTGGTGCAGAATAATGTTATTTTCACAGTCTTGTTTTTCCTTCTTATTGTAAACTTTATCAGTAAGAATGTTTTCTTTAAATCTACATCATTAAGTACTCAATAGAAAGAATTTTGAGGCTTTATTACAATTTTCTACCTCAACCATCCTTGATTTCTTGTCAGTATTTAAATTTTGAGAGATCACCAGTCCTGATTTTTAATTCAATAAATCCATTTTTGGAGTTTTTTTTCCATATTTTTTACTAAAATATATTATCCTCTGCATGCTTTTACTTACCCTCATCAGTCTCGTCAAGAAAATACATAAAGACTTTACCAAGATATGCTTTTCAGCAGGTACCTGTTTGTCATGCTCTTCTGCCACTTTTCCACCACTTGAGGTGTGATCTGCTTCTCGAGGGCTTTCATGCCAGCCAGTTTGTGTGGGAGCACCACGAGCATGCTGATGTTGCCCACGAAGGGCAGCTGGATGATGCTGCAGTCCAGCTCGGGGTCAGCAGCAGCCAGGAAGGTGCCCTTGGTCTGCATCATGGGCACCTTCACCGTCTGCTTCTCGTTCAGCCGGAAACTTCGCTTCGTGGTCATCTCCACTGGAAACTTGTTCTCCCAGGTTCCTGTTCATGCAAGGCACAAGACAGATAAACCCCTAGGTGGCTGTTTAATGAAATGTTCCCAGAATTGGTTTACACCAAGCTTTAAGTCAGCTGGATTGGGATTTATTGTAGGAGATTGTTGATTTCAGTGAAGCGTGAATTAGAAGACAAGTTTTAAAGTGACTTTGAAATTCCTGGCTTTCAACCTACCATTGGTCTGATTTGAGTGTTCTGAATTACAAAAGCAGGTGAACACAAACCAGAAATAAGAATTTGATTGGTGTGTATTATTTTTCCCTGTGAGGAACCTCGAAATTTAAACAGATGGGTTTGCCTCTAGAAGAACAGCTGACCTGATGGTTGAGTTTTTTGAGTTGTGATGCTTGAATCCATTTCTGAAGGCACCTCTTTGGAGAATGTTAGTGGTGTATCAAGCTAAGCAAGGGCTGTATTTGTTTTGCATACAGATGATATGCTGAGGGCATTAAATTACCTTAGTCCAGTCAGAATGGTTCATTTTCTATCATAACCTGAAGAATTGGGGTGTTGACTGCTTAATTCTGTGGTCCAGTTTGATGGGATAACAGGCTTCTGTAGATGTGCTGAAATCTGACAAGTTTATGCCCAAATAATGCAGTCCAACACATTTTGCAGCCCAGAAAACTTTGCCCTCCGGGTTTGAAGCTTTTTATGTGGAGATACTCTGGATACCAGAAGTATTTATTAACTGTTGGAAAGAAGGTTTTTTAAATCCAATGTTCTATTGGTCTTTTTATAGAACTGTAGCTCTGGAATAAACATCATTTCTTAAAGGGCAGACAAAGCTGGAAGATTATAGTGGAAGTCGGGTTACCAGTATTTCCTGTAAAAACTCAGGAATTTATGTCATCATTGGCAAGCAAGTATGTGAGCAATGTGACTGTGACTGTGTGGAGAGCCTACAATATAACCTTAATTGGTTCCTTAGTCTGACTTTACCAGATTTACTGTGAATAAGAAAAGAAAGACCTCAAGTCCATCTTTCATTCTAAAAGTTCCTGCACAGGTCAGGCTGATGGGGACCAGTTTGAGAAGTGATCAGACTGTGGTTAGTAGTCTGAAAGATATGGGGTATAAAATGGATTATGCTATTCCCAAACAAATAGTCTCACTTCCAAGGAATACCCAGTATCTGGCTTTTTTTCAGGGAGCAGAATTTACAGATGCAGGACTTCAGCTGTCCAATGACATGGGGCTGCTGTGGGCCAGGGGAGCTTCAGCAGCTCTGCCATCCACTGAGGGGTGGGAGACATTATCAGCTCTTCCTAGTGAAAGACAGGAGCTGGGGAACATCTTTCTTAGATTTACTTTTGCAAATGTGTTTTTCTTGGGGTAGAATACTGATCCCCAGCAGGAGCTGTGTGGCCAGCTGAAACCAGCTCGTGCTTTGACTTCTGTGACTTTCTGTTTTGAGTCTTCCCCCAAGATGTCTTTTGGATCCATCTGTGGTGGCAGATGTCTCCATTGAGATGTTGTGTCCATTGTTGTCTCCATTTGTCAGTTACCAGACCTGTCATGGCTAAAATAACCAGATCCTGCTTGGTAGGAAGCTCAAAAATGATTACTCAGAGCTGTGCAGAATGGGGAGTAGGCTGGACATCTGTACAAGATAAAATGTGCTTCTTACCAACATAAATAGTTTCTTGATGGTCTTTAATATAAAAGGAGTTTGAAACCTCACAGTGTTTGTCAAGTATCCCACTACTCAGTCTCACTTGTACTGAGCATCTCTGTATATCTGGAAATGCTTACAGGTTTCTTAGTTCAAAGGGCTTAACAGAGCTTTTCTGCAGTGGCACAAACAGTGCAAATGGAAAGATGTGGACAAAATTTGGCATGTTAGAAGCAGTATTGTGGAAACTAAGAAACCTAGGTGCAGAACTTGCTTTTAAAAAGTTCAGTTCCACTCAAAGCAGAATTCCCAGGTGACTGTCACTGTAAGACAAAAGAATGAGAGCAGTAGAGAATTGATCTGTTTTGAGGGTTAGAAATTACAGCCTTCAGCAGATGGCACCAAGATAATTTGGACTAAGAGGACAGAAGAAAAACCCTGAAGTTTTTTTAATCTTGATGGCTCAAGAGTTCCAATACCATATCTGTGTATTTTTGTGGTGGTTTTGTTATTTTGAGATGGCACAAGTATTTAAAAATTTCAGAATTAAACAAAAGGGTATTTCACATTTCACCTAATTATGAAAAAAAAAGTATCTGTTTCACTTTGTATAGTCCTTTTCTTAGGATGGTTTAACAGGCAGTAAAACCCTGTATTTAATATGATATGATCACCAGGGATGTAGTCAAGTATACAAGTGAGGGCCTGTTGGATGGTACCTGAGAATAAGAGATTACTGGATTTAATGCTAATGATTGCTTCAGATTCTTTTAGGGGTAAGTGGCATTATTCAAGGATGTAATTCCTTGCAAGTGAGTGGGAAATGGTACATTTATAGGAGTGTTGCTTCTGTAACCTGCTGAGATGGCAGCTGTAAGAGAGGCCTTTTTTTTCCTGGAAGCAGAGACATAACTGGGGAAAAATAAACTCCTTTATGAATTTTGGAAAGGAGTGTGTTGTACTTGGAAACACTGTTACCCTTTTGGGCTGATTTTTCTTTCCTTACCTGTGTTTTTAAGTCACTTGATTTTCATCTTAAACAGTCAGAAACAGATTTCTTTTTTCCTTATTTCTTTTTTCATTGGCACCTCCCACCTCTGCTCATTTAATGTAATTTTAAAAACTTGTTCAAAAACTAACAAACTTTCAACCTGAGGCAGATAACTTAGTGTAAATGTAAAGACATTGAAAATAAGTGTTTATAATAACAATATATTGTAGAGTCTTTACTTCAAGCCTCTTTAACTGTTCAGCCTTTACTAATGCATGAAGGAGCCCATATCAGCAGACCATTCATGCTGAATTCACTGTGATATTCCATGTAGTGAATGTGTTTGGTTTTACTTGTAGAAGAGCAGTGTTTTGGTTATTCTCTTAGGTCCCCTATATGGACTTGATGACAAAGATCACGCTCTGATCATGTTAAAAAATTTCTTCCTTCAAGCTGAAATTCTTTGCAGTCATTTGTATGAGTCCTAAATACTTCAAGAGATGTTAAGTGCTTTAACTGAAATCGACCTGTAGCATTTTGGTGACACCAAGACTGAATGTGACTAATGACATGCATGCGCATCTATACCTCCTCATCTGATACTTCTACCAAGCTTATGCTTTCTGGGGCTATTCCACATTCATATGTTGTTTTTCTGTCTCACTGTGAGTCATGAAGGTTTTGGAGGTAGTAAGCATTTGCTCTATGTATGCAATAACTTCCGAGCATTGTTGTGCTACAGAAACAGGCAAAAATGGGCTAATAATACAGATTCCTAATGAGGGAGTCAGTAGGTTTTTTTTAGTGTACATTAGACTTTAATTCTGTCTGGGATTTCTAATGACATATGGCAGTGCATTGCAAACTGAGAAAATCCATCACTAAGATTGAAATAATAGAGTCTTACCTTTAAAGTAAAGACAATTAAGAATCATCATCAGTGTTGTAGGGTTGATATTCACAAGAGCTTCCTTTATTAATCCCTTGGTCAGCTTTAAGATGCGTTCATTGGTTTTGGCTATGAAGCTGGGATCTGAGAAATCAGCTGCTTGGGCATCAGCAAAGTAGTATGTTTTCATGTTGGTTTTGAAATCATTGAGGACAGAAAAGTCTTTATGGATGTAAAGGTCATTGACAGACCTCAGCGTGAAGCCGAAGTTGCGCCTGAAGAGCCGATGGGTGAGCTTGCGGAAGAGGTTGTGAACGGTCATGAGCTCGTATTTGCTGCTGGCATTAATGAAGTCTTCAAAGCCAAGAACTGATAGCACTTCCTGCTGGGTTTGATCCTTCAGACCCAGGGAAATCATAGCCATTGCAGTGGAAATACCAACAGGAGCCATGATAATGTTGTCTGAGGAGCTGGCCTTGTCTGCCACGCTGCGGTAAAGGTTGAAGCCAAAGTTTGCATTGAGGATATTGAGGCGCTGGATTCTGGTTTTGCCTTGGAATAGCTCAAGAATATTTCCTTGTTGAACTTCAGAAACCATGTGTGGGGCAGCATCAATAACATCACTGTAGTCATCTTCACCCAGTATCTTATCAATGTCTAGGTAGTCCTCTTCCTCCTCCTCTTCAGGAATCAAGTCATTAGTGATGGTGTTTTCTTTGTGAAACTCGAGTGGTAGGTTGGGCATGTAAGTCCCATTTTCGTGTGGCTGTGCACCTTTAAGGCTTTCAAAATGCTCAGTGACATCCTTGACTCCACAAAATGTGGAGGTTATGATGACAGCAAAGGCAAGCAATTGAAATAGGAACTTCATTCTGACTGGTGAAAGCCTGGAAAACAACATAACAGTTGAGAGAGTCAAGGGTAATTGAATTTTAGTTATCTGTTCCCTGATTTTAGGTTCATGCTGATTTCTGTGGCAGCAGCAGATCTATAGTTACCCTATTTGACAGCACTGTATTTTAGTGGAAGAGATGTCAGTTAGATGGGTAAGTCTGTTTTACTGGTAATTGGTTTTGCTTACACAATGCCTCCAGCCTGCCAAAGAGTTGGTTGACCTCCTCCCATACAAATAGTCATTACTGGCATATTTCAACAGTTACAAACTCATTACCCAGAATATGTGGGACCCTTCATTTTAAACTGTTACACTTAAACTGTACACTAACTGTGTGAGCAGTGTGTGCTGAAAATACAATGTGAAGTTAAGTTTGAAGATTTGAGCTTGGTAGGAAGAACAGGGACTCCTGATCCAATCCCCTGCAGAAACATACCAGAAAGCTGAGATGTACTGAAAATTTTGAAAAACAAACATCCTGTAGCTACAACAAAAATGGAAGTTTTGTAGGAGTATTTTGGAAAAGCAAGGCAGCAGTCTGGTGAATAAGGGTGATCTGGGCATGTAGAAATATGTGTATTTGCACTGAGCCCCATTAGTGGGACTGCAGTTGGGCATAAACGTCTCTCCTGGCCTGCTCATGGCCTTACTTGGGTGTGTTTCTCAATGTCTGTGCACCCTTTCTGCAGCTCTGTGTCCTCATCTGCTACTTTTGTAATGGATTGGCTTGATTCTGCTCTTGGCTTAGTTATGTTTTGTTTCACTTTTCTGCAGAAGTCGTAGTGCTCTCTGTTTTCTTTGTGGTGTGAAGTCTCTGTGGGCTCCCTTCAGAGCTTTGTTTCTCTAGGGTTTCTGTGATCCCAGTTCTAGATTTGTAACCTCACCTTTTTTGTTTGAGATTACATTTAAGTAGAACCTGCATTTTTCTAAGGAAAGCTTAATCAATCTCTTCATCTACAGAGTACTGGACTACTGCATTTTAAAATTATTTTTAAGTCAAGAATTTTCTATAGTATATATTTTAAGAGAATCCATCAGATTTACTCAGCTGTAAAGCCCTCCACCAAGAAGTAGATCTGAGAGACTTTTCACCATAATATTGAGTGCAGTAAAGTGTTCTTAAAAATATATGAAAAAGTATAGTTGCCTTCTGTGACTGTCAGAGATCAAAATGTAGATGTTCAATAGATCTGTTACCTGAAACTGAATGGGTGTCTGAATGCCAGGCCTGGGGTTTAACTCAGACTTAACTATAAAGTTATTTCACAAATTTATAACGTTAATCTCAATTGATACACTTTCTTGAGTAAAAGGCAGTTATTTACAATATAATACAGGACAAAATACTGAATACAATTAAAACAAAAATCTCACTAAGGTGTTGATTAAAATGCTTTTTAAATTAGGAAAGAGAGTTGTTGTGGCAAGTATAAACATTCACATACCTGTACCTGTTGACTGACCTGTATATCAGTGAATAAAACCTTGAAGGAAAATATTTTCAAACATGTTGTAACAGGATTGAAATAACTGAGCTGACAGATGAGTTTTTGAAACTCTCCTCCAGACTAATTTGCTTTAAATCCTAAAACCATTTAAGGATGATCCTCCCATATAAAAGAATACATTGTTTTGCAGAAAGTATCCAAATAAATATCCAAATAAGAATTGGTTTTACACTGTGACTGAGCATCTCGAGTCAGTGTTTTTCTTATTGTTTCTCCATAAATTCATTTGTTTTTTTCCCCGCCCCCAGAAGTCAGGCCCTTAGGGCTGAGATACTCTGTCCAGTAACCATTGATAAACATTTTCTCTCTTGGCACAGCAGAATTTGCTGTCTGTATTCCCAACTTTACATTCTCATCTTCACCAAACTTCAGTTATTGCTCAGCTGCACTTACACAGGCAAAACTTCTCCCTTCTCTGCAATATATATGTCTTTGCTGAGATCTTCCCAAAATTATAGAAGAGGTAAATGAAGCTTACCTTTATGCCACTGTAGGGGAAGGATGTGTTGAAAAGCTGAAGTAAAGGGAACAGCAGGGTTTAAATCTGAACTTTGACGCTGCTTTTTTGTGTATCTCCCAAAGTAAACATTCTCTAAACCAAACACTGCTAAACTTACTTCGTCAGCCAAATTCCCTCCCTTGCCTAGTGATCTCTGCTGAATTCTCTGTTGTTTGTTGAACTACTTTTATAGCATTGCAGGTACTTGTTCCCTTTTGAGGAAGGTCTTTGAGCAAAAATCAGTGTGTATGTAAAGTTTCAAAGTCAAGCACGCACATAAACTTGACTGTTAATGACAGGAAAAGCCATGTAGGTGCTGTTTGTGCTGAAATGGGGGACGGGGGAGCATCTTAGTGCAAATGTGTTTGAGGCCTCTGTGGTTGTGGTGGGGTTTCTTCAGCTGGTGTTGTATTGGTGCAAAGATTTCCATTGCACAAACAGCTATTTACCCCATAGTGTTGTCCACCAGCTTAAACTCAGACTGATTTTATTATAATAGACAGATTTTTTCATGCTTTTTCTTTTTAAATGACTAATCTCCCTCATGATTTACAAATGCGTCCAAAGTTGGCTCTATGTAAGGTTTCACTGAAGTACTGCTGGCACTTATATCTGGAGAGAATTATTGTGGTTAGAGAAAACTTCTTCAAGCTAGGTTAGAATGTAACATTTTGTTAATAAAGTTTACAGTAGTAAAATACAGTCATATTGAATAAAACTTGTGGTTTAATGGACAATTTCTCTTACTTTTTATATACTGCCTGTGCTTTAACTCTTTTTAGGATAACACACTATGGTCTTTGTTATATAAATTTATCTAAAATTGTAATTCATGTTGGCTGAGAGGATATACTGCTCCTCCAATGGTAGCAGCTGTTTGTGCAAAAAGAACCAGAGAATTTTAGTAAGTGTGTTGAAAATAATGCTCTTTTACTTGCTTGTTTAGATAGTAAATTCTTCAGAACTGATGTCATTCTGTGCGTGGGTGCAAACAATGAAAGATCCCCAATTGGTGCCTCAATGTATTTCCACAAAACTGATAAACAACAGCAACCAGAAGTGGTTTTGACTAATATTTATTTGGTTTGGAGTTCCTTTACAGTGAAGCAAAGCTGCATGGCATTGTTTTCAGGACAGTTTAAAGGACCATGTGGTCTCTTCCTCCCTGCAGTGCATAGTATACTAATATTATGTATTCTCCTCAGAGGTTACTGTATCAGCATGGTGTTATTCCTGTATAAAACAAAGGAAATTCTTACTTCAGGCATCTCAAAGTTAGCCTTTCCGCTCTCCAAAAAGAACTTAATTTCTCTAATATAACAATAGTAATATAATGCTAGTTTTCATAGGTGACAAAGAATATTACCTTTGTAAATCATAGTAAAAAAGGTACATGAGTTGATTCCTTAGTGTGGAATTAATTTATTCTGACTCCCACCATTTTCTGATGTTGATTTTTATTTCCTTGGTAGCTCACTAGACGCTTGCCGCCCATCAAGGAGGCCAAGCCCAGGCTGCAGAAGCTGTTCCGCGATTTCTGGTTGTATTCAGTGCTGATGGGGTTTGCTGTGGAAGGCTCAGGTACCCTGCATTGCTGCTCACATTTCAACTTTTGATGAATCTAAATAAAACTCTCTGCAAACCATTCCCAGTAGCTGGAAGAAAAATTACAGGCATATAGAGACTTCAAAAGAAACAGCTTACATGACAGTTCTCTGGTGGGACTTCTTTAAATCTTTGCAGTTTTCTTGTCAGATTCAGCACAATACAATTTGTACTTAGTTTTATTCCTGATAGCTTTAGTTGTGGGTTTTGATAGCAGATTCCTGAAATGGAAGATAAGACACATGGGGTACAATGGTTACTAAGTAGAAGCTTCACCTAAGTACACTTACTAAGTTTGGAACATGGATCATGCGTTTTGAGTGTCTGTGCTTAAGAGCATGAAAAATCTGCCCTAGAAGTAGTGCAAAACTTGATAATGCAGGTAACTTTGTGAAGCTTGATTTTTTTTTAATCCCTCATTCTACCTTCCTCTTTCTACTTCTGTTCCAGGTCTTTGGCCAGAAGAGTGGTATGAAGGTGTGTGTGAAATTGCCACCAAGTCTCCATTACTCACCTTTCCCAGCAAAGAGCCGCTCCGATCTGTTCTGCAGTACAATTCTGCCATGAAGAATGACACCGTGACTTCTGTAGGAATTCATTTCTTCTATTACCTCCTTCCATAGTGTCTGCCAGTGTTAAATGACATGGTACCTGTGATATATTGAAATAACACAACCCTTCAACCTGCATCCTGTTAATGAAAAGCAGCTATGTTACACTATTCTTCTCACATCAGGGTGCATAAGTGACTTGGGGTCAGTTTTATGGAGTGTTAATACAAATGTTTAGGGGGAGTAGCAACACCACTTTGATTAGGTGTAGAAACCAAGTCTTTGTGGAGATGGAAGTCTCTTAGTGCTTTTTCATCCATTTTGTACCTGACAAAACTTGCACTGATTGAAAAAAGAAAATCAACAAAGTTTGAAAGGAAACAGCACATTCAGGCTTTCAAAGAAATGTTACATCTGCTCTGGCTTGATACTGGTATTCTTCTCTCTCCTTAGAATTTGTAGGGCAGATTTTGCAGGACAGATTTTGCCCAAGGGCTCTTTTTGGCTGATGAAATCTCTTTGGCTCCCAAATAATACAGAAATCTGCATTGTGCCTGGATACATAGTTCTGTGACACCAAAGACTGGCACTAGTCCATGAGGTCTCAGGAGCTGGACAGTGCTGATGTTGGTCAAACTTCATGCATTTAGTGTAGGAATTGTATTTCTTCATTGGAATAACTGCATGGGAAGTACCAATTATTTCTGCCAGAAGCTTGATTCCAGATTTAATTCTGTTCTGTATTTGAAGCATTGTAACTTGCTGAGTCAGGGGAGTTTGGTCTGAGTCTGCAGGCAGAAGCATCCTGCCATATTGTTTGTGAAGGTTGAAATATTAATGAACAGGTGGATGAATGTTTGAGGACACAAACTGATACAGGACTCCCACTTCAGATAAGTTCATGTATTCGTCTCTAGGCTGAATTAAATGAACTACGGAGCACCATCATCAATCTCTTGGATCCTCCTCCAGAGGTGTCAGCACTGATCAATAAGTTGGATTTTGCCATGTCCACCTATCTCCTCTCTGTTTACCGCCTGGAGTATATGAGGTTTGTGTTTATCTATATTTCATTTTTTCACTTATGAAACAGCAAAAAAAACCCTAAAACAAAACAATCAGTAAGCTCCTGAAACAAATAAAATCGGAAATAAACAAAACCTGAAACAAATAAACAAAGCCCCAAACATGCCAACTTAAAAAAACTCTCCTTCCCTAGGGTGCTGCATTCAACTGACCAAGATCGCTTCCAAGTCATGTTTTGCTATTTTGAAGATAAAGCAATTCAGAAGGACAAATCTGGTAAGATTTGCCTGTCTAGGTTTCCTCTCAACTTGAGGTATGAGGCAATTATCTCCAGGCCTGCAAAGCAGAAACAAATCAAGCAGCTATATAACAAAATGAATCATGTTCACCAGATTGCTGCCGCTTCATTCTTGCCAAGAACACTGGTTTTGTTTTGAAACAAGTTCAATATTGGCTGAGTAAACATAAACACTTTTAACTGCTAAGCCTGGTTTATAAAACAAATGTAATTTTTACAATGAAACCTGTCACTTCTCTCCATTCCTCAGGCATGATGCAGTGTGTGATAGCTGTTGCTGATAAGGTGTTTGAAGCTTTCCTGACAATGATGGCTGATAAAGTAGGTTATCTGGCAACTAAAATTTTGAATTTGTATAAATGTTCTCATTTCAGTTTATGAAAGGGATTTTGTCTGTTCCTTTAGGAGCTTCATACTTCTCTTTGGCATGTTTTTTAGCCTAAAACTAAGGAGAATGAGGAAGAGCTGGAGAGACATGCTCAGTTCTTGCTGGTGAATTTCAACCACATTCACAAGAGGATCAGGAGAGTTGCAGACAAATACTTATCTGGGCTGGTGGACAAGTGAGTACAGATTTCACATTTCTCTTTTCACAATGACTGTTCAGCGGTTGCTTAGGCACTTGGTGACACTGATCAAGTGGATTTCTTGGCTGCTACTTCTGCTGAAACCATGCTGTCTCCTTGTAAATTTACATTCAGTGATGTTTTTAGCCTGAGTTCAGAAACCCCTGGTTAAAATGTGTGTCTGCTCAGTATTGCCATGGGTGGAGCAAAGCAAAGTGCCCATGATAGAAATGCAGTCTGAGCTCCTGTGCAATGGCTCTCCTCAGCTTTTGGCTCTGGATAAAGCCAGGCTGTTGTGAGGCTTTGTGGCTTCTATTGAGTATGAGCTCACCTAGGGATGTATAATCTGGCTCTTTGAGCAGCTCCCTTGATGCAATAAGGGCCTTCCTCAGCTCTCCATGGTTGTTGTATTTCTAAATTCTGTCTTGCTCTAGATTTCCTCACTTGCTGTGGAGTGGAACTGTGCTGAAGACTATGTTAGATATTCTGCAGACATTGTCTCTGTCTCTTAGTGCAGTAAGTGCTTTTCTTTCCTAGAATTTTTTTTGCTTTGTTCTGCATTTATTTGATACTTAATCGAGTTTGTAATATGGTTTTCCTTTTACTAAGATTGATAAAATCTTAATTTTAAATTCTGTGAAGCAAGAATTATCTTTGCAACCCTATTTCATAAGTAGTAAAACTACTGCTAAGAGGTTGTCAGATGTGGTTTGCAATTGTTGAAGTGTCTCATTTGAAATAAAATTTCGGTGGTGTTTTTCTGGTTTGTGGTTTGTTTGGCCTTCTGTGAATTATGGAATTCAGATTATATTCTCTCCAGTCTGTGTGTGTGTGTATCCATATTTCCTGAATCTGTTACATACTAGAATTTTTGAAGATGGAAATGCTTTTATAGAATTTTATTTTAATACTAAATGTTGAGGAAAGTGCTTTGGATTTTTGAAATTATATATTCTAAAAATCAAACTGGAATGCAAACAGTTTCTTTTAGAGGTGTTCCAATTGAGAGCAAGTGTCAGCAAAAAAGGTTTGGTAATCAGGCTTCTTGTTTGCTACCTGTAGTGTTAATGGCAAGTGGTGATGAATTCTGACTTACTGAGAGTTCATAATTGTTTCTATTTAGGACATTCACAAGGACCAACCATACTATGACATTCCTGATGCTCCCTACAGAATAACAGTCCCTGACACACATGAAGCCAGAGAGGTGAGTGGCCCTCCTTGATTTATCAAAGAATGAAATAATGCCTTGTTTCATAGCTTGGAGATAAATTGGTGAGCGACTCTGAATGGTCATTTTTTAAAAGTACTTCACTAGGTAAGATTTTTATAATAGGATATGACTCAGTATTTATGTTTTTCTGAATTTAAATTATTTTACTTTACCTAAAGCATGACAGTTCTTTGCTAATCAAGGGCACGTTCAACTGTTACAGAAAATTTTAACTGTGTCATGTTGCTACAACTGTCTTGCTCCCTATGTTACTTATTACACCCTTAAGACCAGTTGCTCTTGTTAGATGTCCTGTATTTTACTGATTGTGTTGATGCTTTTTATTCTAGAGTATAGTCAAGGACTTTGCTGCACGCTGTGGGATGATTCTGCAAGAGGCAATGAAATGGGCTCCCTCTGTTACAAAATCTCATCTACAGGTAATGGGCCTGCTTCTGTGAAAATTTGATTTTTGCACATCTTGGACACTGCAAATCTACCTGAGGTTTATATTTCCTTCCCTAAAAAAAGAGCCTCAAGGGTTTCCATCCTTGTGTGAAAGGACAACTAGTTACTTTCCCTTCTTCCATATAGTCCAAACCACTTCATTTCATAAGAGTTTTATTGTCAGAAGTGACTCTTTTAAGAGAAGATCACGGCCTTCAAGAATTTATCTCTATAGCTTTATTTATTTTGAGTACAGAAGATGTCTTACTCTGTGTATTTAGGAGGGCATTCAGAAAATCTTATTGCCAGGGGTACAATGCCTGGAAGGGATGAGTAGAGACAGTCTTTTGTCACAGTTGTGTGTAATCTAGTTTCCTATGGTTTGCAGTGATGCAGCACTTGCTTATCTGTCTTGTTTTGAGGATAATGAAGTATTCTGGAGTTTGATTGGTTTTTTTTTTCAGGAGTACCTAAACAAACACCAGAACTGGGTATCAGGGCTGTCCCAGCACACTGGACTGGCCATGGCTACAGAAAGTGTTTTGCACTTTGCAGGCTACAACAGGCAGAACACCACTCTGGGCGTGAGTATTGTTTGTTCCTATGTGCACTGATCTCCTCTCTGGGGACCAGTGACAGGAGGCAATGTCATGAAGCCGTGGCAGGGGGGATTTAAGGCTGGGTGTTAGGAAAAGGTTCTTTCATTCAGAGGGTGGCTGGGCACGGGCACAGGCTTCCCAGGGAAGTGGTCACAGCACCAAACCTGACAAGAGTTCAGGAGGTGTTTGGACAATGCTCCCAGTGGTGTGGTGTGATTGTTGGGTTTGTCCTGTGCAGGACCAGCAGTTGGGCTCAGTGATCCCTGTCGGTCCCTTCCAACTCAGGATATTCTATGATCCTGTATCCATGGAAGAAATACACATAATCCTTACTTGGTTTTGATCACTCCTGGTGTATATAACAATCCTGATACTACTACGAATATAAGCATAAGGAAATTTAAAACATATGTGAAGGAATAAAAAGATAAAGAGACAAATGGTTTGATGTGAGCAGTATAAACACCTTGTTATGGTCTGGCCATAGGCAACCCAGCTAACTGAAAGACCAACTTGTGTGAAGAAGGACTACTCCAACTTCATGGCTTCTCTCAACTTGCGCAACCGTTACGCAGGAGAAGTAAGTACAGGGTTTTCCATGACTGTGGGGTGTCCAGAGGCTCTGGCATCACTTCTCAGGGAATGATGTCCTTCCAACCTGTACTGGTGTATGGGTCTATGTTACATGAAACATAGTCTATAAAGCCCTTCAGGATAAAGAGTATAATTTTCCCAGCTTATTAAACAGATCATTCTAGTGTTAGTCTTGCAGATAAAGCTAAAGATTAGATAAGGCTAAAGATTAGATTGCAGTTAAAGCTAAAGATTTGGTAAAGTAGTAACAAAAGATGCCTCTGTTTGTGGAGTTCCCTAATCAGCATGTGACCAATACTTAACTGGATTCCTAAAAATATTGTTCTTTGTTGAAACCCCCCCCCCTCAATTTTACAGGTTTCTGGAATGATTCAGTTCTCAAATGCCACAGGACGAACATCTGACCTGAATAAACTTATGGTCAAAGACCTGAATGCTGCTCTTGAATTAAGCAATACTGAATCCTACACCCAGGCCATGTTTAAGTTGACTGCACTGCTAATAAGCAGCAAAGGTAATGAAAACCAAATGGAGTTCTGCTTTCTGATGGTGAATGCCAAGAATAATAAACTACAAAATCTATCCATATACCAACCGAGTATGCATCAACTTGCAGCAAAACTGTGTTTTGAATTTTCTCAATTAAGCTAATACTGGGGAAAAGTCTCCTTAAACCAAAAGCTATTTATTATTAGGAACTGATTATTACTTATGATGGACACCAGTTTCATGCTGGTGTGGAAAGCAGTTTTTCTGTTGGAGAAATCTGAGTGAATGTTTGTTTTCAGACTGTGATCCCCAGCTCCTTCATCATCTGTGTTGGGGACCCCTGCGAATGTTCAATGAGCATGGCATGGAAACAGCAATTGCTTGCTGGGAGTGGCTGCTGGCTGCCAAGAATGGAATAGAAGTGCCGGTAGGAAGTGATTTAATTACTCATTCTCTGCCCCTGTGAGAGGGAAGAGAGAAGATTTTGGGAGATTCACAGATATTGTGAATCTGTGTCAAGGATGTTTAAATGCAATGTCACTTTAGCCTGCCAGGAAGTCTCAGTTCCTGTATTGTTGGAAGTCTGAGCCACCCCCACGAGGTGGACTGTGGGAAGCAGATCTTTCTCAACAACATAAATGTTACAGCAAAAGAAACCTGTTAGAAACCCAGCTGTAGAATTTACTTTACTGATGAGGTGCATGAACTGTTAATTAATTGACTCTATACTATCACAAACTATATAGAATGGTGTTTTGAAACAAAGAGAAATCAGTGTCCCTGCTCATTAATTACCCTCTAGTATCTGGTATTGCACCATTATATAAAAACATAGGCTTGCAAATGTTCTAATTCTGTAACAGGCTAAGCCAGTTGTATTTTGTGAGATGGGATCAATGTAATAAAGCAACTCAGCATGGTGCAGTGAGAAAGCTGCCTCTGGTAATTGCTTTGCTTAGGGAGCACCAAGTGTTTCACTCGCTGGAGACAATCATCCATCTGAATTTACTTAGTTGAGTTTGCTTGCAGGTTTCAGTGGTTGACTTCTTAAGCATCAGTTTCATTTTTTTCCATTGGGCATTTGGGGAAATGTCTTTGTATCTGAGTGAGGAGAAGAGAGAAGCACCCTTGGTTGCTCAGCCCTCTTACTACAGAGGATGCTGCTCCTGAAAGCAGGATCAGCAAAACTGAATTAGGTGCCATCTTTATGTTGTGCTTGATCAGCCAGAGTGTCTTCAATGTGCCCAGGGGCCAAACCAGGTCCTGCAGGTCACAGGAACCTGGTCTGTGCTTGTCCCTGCTGGGCTCGTCTGGGAGGCAGCAACCTTTAATGGAGCAGGAGGATGGATGTCATGGGCTGATCTAACAGTTCAGTCTCCTCAGCAAAATGCAGTGCCTGGCTGCTGCTGCCTTTAGTCTCTGTTACTAGCTGAGATTCTGGGGGAGTCTCCCTTCCTTTTGTAATGTAGTATGTGAAAGAAACATTTTCTTTCAGGTGGAATGTACAGACTTGTCTCTGCCTCTCTGTCAGCACTGCAGTGAATTTGAATTGATGTAGTAGGTTCTTGTGTGTGCTGTGGGGAAAGTTTGTGCTTTTCATGTAAGAAGATGCTCTTGAAACAAGAAGCACTGTCACCTTCCTTTTTGCAGTTCATGCGGGAAATGGCAGGAGCTTGGCAAATGACAGTGGAGCAGAAAGTTGGGCTGTTCTCTGCAGAGCAGAAAGAAGCAGATCCATTAGCAGCCTCAGAGGAGAGCCAGCCAAGGCCCTGTCCACCAGAGGTCACCCCACATTACATCTGGATAGAGGTGTGTATTTTTTCTGAATGTCCCACCTGTGGCAGTCTGTATTTCCTGTTGCTGTGATTTGGGGAAGGACTGGAGTCATGTGCTCACAGCCAGGAGAGCCACTCTGTTTAAATGGGCATAATCATTGAGGGGGAGAAAGGTGTTTGAAGCAGAGAAGTCTAGGGCTGGGCTTTGAAATTCAGAAAGGTCAAAGGAGGCATGGTATGTCTGTCTCTTTTTCTCAGTTTTTGGTGCAGAGGTTTGAAATAGCCAAATACTGCAGCTCTGACCAGATCGAGATCTTCTCCAGCCTCCTCCAGCGCTCCCTGTCCCTGAACATCGGGGGCGCCAAAGGCAGCTTGAACCGGCACGTGGCGGCCATTGGGCCCCGATTCAAGTGAGTGCTCTGGGCTTTCCTCCTGCAGTCACAGAAGGGAGAAATAAGGTTATAGGGAGATGGAAGAAAACAGCTGAACACTGCATGTTTAACTTGGCTTCAGGTGCTGAGGATTGCTTTAAAAGCCTGCAGTGATGCAGTCTAAGTGTCGTATTCATATTTCTCAAGTTCCATACTGTACCAAGCTGTTCTTCTCTGCAGCACAGTTCTTCGCGTCTTCTCAGGGGCTCCTCCTGGGCTCTCGACCCACCCCTTTTTATTCCAGTTACCTTCACAAGCTACAGCTGCTGCCCAACTAAGGACTTGGCAGCTGTAGCTCATTTGGAGTAACTAGGACCCACTTATTTGATAATTAGATCTTACAGGGACTCTGTCCATATATAAGCTCTGTTTTCAAAGCAGAAGTTGATCACTTCAGCTTGAAAGTACTTTTTTGGTGTTTCAGGAAATTTCATGGGATGATTTAATATAGTGAATAGCCCACATCATAGATCTAGTAATGAATCTAGTCTTTGCTTCATCAGTTATTTTCACCTTTTGTGACTTGAAGGCTTTCACTTTCTGTGGTTCTGCAGTCACAGCTTTAAAGCAGACTGGTGATAATGTGAACAGGTTGCTAAGAGCTCTGAAACAGACACTTCTCAGGCTACACTTTCAGCTGTAGTTGTGGTTTGCATGGTTGGGGTATTGGTCACCATTTTGGGAGAGCCAACATTTCCATTCTCTATTTTGCTTATTAGGTTGCTGACCCTGGGTTTGTCTTTGCTGCATGCTGATGTGGTTCCAAATGCAACTATCCGAAATGTTTTGAGAGAAAAGATTTATTCAACTGCCTTTGATTATTTCAGGTACTCTTTATTTTGAAACAACTCACTGAAAATGTGTTTGTGTTTTTCCTGGACCTTCAGTGATACTTCAGAGCAGCAGCTGATTTTATCCTCTAGTCATTTTTCTTCCTTTCCTTTTTTACCCACTTTAACAGAAACTTGTCTTGTGCTTAAGTATGGTTGATGAATTATCTCAAAGAGGCTTAGATATTAGTTTCAGATTTTATGTGTGATTTAAAAAGCAGAAATGTTTCTATTCTTTTCTCTTTTTTTCTTATTTTGAAGTTTATTCAATGCTCAAAATTGTATCTAGATTTATTAGGTTTAAAGAACTGCTGTTATAGTATGTGTGGCTGAAAATGTGGTTTTATTGTTTTCAAAATACAGACACACTGAATCTGATTATTTCAACATTTGACACAGGCACAAAAGAAAATTTAGTTGATAGGAATGTCTGAATGTGAGGAGGTCACTCAATCCTAATAATAACTTTCAAGTGATTCCAGGATGCTGACAGACTGCTGCCCTAATTTTCAGTTATAATTGGAACTTTGTGCTCTGCAGTCCGACATAATAAAGCCACGAGGATAAAATGCAGTGATGTGTGGTCTCATCCTTGTAGATTTCAGTCAGAATAAAAAGTACAACTTGATTAGGCTGGTGAGGGGTTTTGACTGCTGAGAGTTTTTTCCCCCCGCAGTGCATTCAATATTACATTATTTGTGTGATTTCTTCAAGCTGTCCTTCAAAGTTCCCTACACAAGGGGAAAAGAGGCTCCGTGAGGATATCAGCATATTGATCAAGTTTTGGACAGCAATGTTCTCAGACAAGAAGTATCTGACTGCCAGCCAACTTGTGCCACCTGGTGAGTTCCTTTAAGTGCTGTTTTAAAAGTGTCTCATTTCTTTGGTTTCTATATCAGATCTGTGCTCTGTTCTTAGATAATCAAGACACCAGGAGCAACCTGGATATCAATGTTGGATCTCGACAACAAGCTACACAAGGATGGATAAATACTTATCCTTTGTCCAGTGGCATGTCAACCATATCTAAAAAATCAGGTATTTTTTGATTGTAACCAGCTTATTACAGCCAATTTTATAGCATAGTTTATGTTCAGATATTTAAAGTCAATATTTATTTTAAACATCAGGCTCATATTCTGGCAGGCTGTTTAACTACCAGTGCCAAACTCTGAAAATCAAAGGCAGAAAAAGTCTCACTGGTGATAAGCAGGAAAGTTCTGATGTCACCTGAGTTTTTTGATAGAATGTTCAGTTCTGTTGTGCAGGAGAAATAAGACTGGAAGAGATCAAGTTGTATTGAAATCCCGTAAGGAAATTTTTTGCTTTATGGAAACATGCCCCTAGTGCTTTTTGGAGACAGCAGAGTGACATTAGATCATGGACTGTATTTTTGTACAGTTTTAAAGCTAGTGCTCCTTCTTTTTAGAAGACTAAAGTGAATGCACTGCTGGCTACAATAATATCTCTGTAGCCTGTTGTGCTTCATATATTCAAAGAGCACCTGCATGATGAGTGGCTGCAGTGCTGACTTCTGCTGCCACTCTGATCTAAGTTACAGGTGCCCTGTGGTTATTCAGTTCTTCTGTGTCCATGTTTCCAGCTGTGGGCAGTTTGAAAATACAGTTTCACCTGCTGATCAAAAGCCACTGAAAACTTTTTAATCCTTTTCTCCAGGAATGTCCAAGAAGACAAACAGGGGGACACAGCTGCACAAGTACTACATGAAGCGCAGGACATTACTGCTCTCATTGCTGGTGAGTTATCAGAAGGATGAGCTAACTGCATGAATTTCTAATACCCTCCTAGTGTTGCAGGATATATAAACTAAAGGATGAGATTGGGAGTGTTTTGCTTCTTCCAGAAAACCCTTTATTTTTCCTGTTTCCTTCAGGCTACTGAGATCGAACGCTTGATCACATGGTACAATCCACTGTCTTCCCCTGAGCTAGAGTTGGATCAAACTGGAGAGAGCAGTGTAGCAAACTGGAGGTCTAAATACATCAGTCTTAGTGAGAAGCAGTGGAAGGATAATGTGAATCTGGCTTGGAGCATTTCTCCCTATCTTGCTGTGCAGCTGCCTACCAGGTGAGATATTTCAAAAGAAACAACTGCAGCAATTACTGCTGCCTTAGAAGTTGATTGTGTATTTACAGTAAATAATGATAGCACTTGCTGCTGGTTGCAGCCTCTTGCATACTGTCACAACTGTTTGAGACCTTTGAAAAGAAGTAGATTACTTAATGGACTCACTTGGCTCAGTCACTAATGAAGTCCACCTGCCTTTCCTACCATCTACTCTTTGCCAGCGCTTAGACAGTGTTTGATTCAGAAGAAATCAGGTTTGTTTTTTAATACCATTCAGCCCATTAGCAAGCATAGCATTTAAGCAGTGCTAAAAGTATCTTGGAATGCAGTGGTTTTGCTAGATATTGGCTTTACTATTATAGGAGAATTAGCATAGTTGGCTCCAGAAGGGAAAGGAAATTCTTTCCCCCTTACGACAGTGATGGTTTTTGCCAAGTAGAGTTCTGTACACTGCTTGCTGTAGAATCCCAGACAGAATATTTCAGCCAAGAATCCACTAGTGGAAGTGGGCTGAAATACAACTGGTTTATACAAAAGCACTGGATGAGGACCAGTTGTTTCAGAGTCCCCTTTCCACAGCGTATTGGGGTATGTTACTTCATAGTTGGACTATTTGTTTATTGAGCATATAGTTTTCTGCCTTCTGCTGTTCTCATCTTCACTTAAATACAAGAAGCCATCAACATTTTCTAGTAATGTTATTGTGTTCCTGGTTACACCTAGGTTTAAGAATACTGAAGCTATTGGAACAGAAGTGACCCGTCTGGTCCGGTTGGACCCGGGAGCTGTTAGTGATGTTCCTGAGGCAATAAAGGTACCTGTGAATATTTTTACTGTTACAGGGCCCCAGGAGGCCCATTTCACTCAGATATATTGGAAAACACTGTCTTGACTTACCACAGTGTATGTGCTAGTGCTGCCCATATCTCTGGTAGGAGAGAATGACAGAACAGCTGTGGAAATAGGATGCTGAGAGGAGAATCACAGCAGTAAGAGGAGGTAGCCAGTTAGTTAGTGGTACACTTTACTTCTGGGTATTCTCACTGTACACAAAAGGGTTCAAAACTCATCACTTGCACTACAACCACCATTTCTGTTCCTTTGACATAATAAGTGAAAAGATCACTGGGCCAAGCCATGATGAGGGCTGCTGCTGAAGTTATTTCAAGCATAACCTTTTCTGTGTATCCAGAGGCCAAGGTCTGGAAGTGAGGAAGGCTCATCACGCTGATCTGCTGTAGAGCACTTTACCCTGTGAGGGACAGTCTTGTCAGAGCTGTGTTCTGTACATCACTTGTAAAATAGATGGCAGGAAAATAGAACCATTTTTGACTCTCTCAAAATGACTCATCCTTTATTTTTTCTATCTGTTCAAGAACTCCTGGATTGTGCTTTTAGTAACTTCATTTGGTATTCTGGGAGGTGAGGTGATTCCAACAGGTGATTCCACGAAAAAAAATGCATTAGATAAAACAGCCATAGTTTTGTAAAAAAAGAATGTTCTATATTTCACTTGCCCTGTCTGATGTGTAGTACCCACACATCAGTGAGTGCTACAAACCCCTGATGTGTCTGACCTGCTTTTTCAGTACCTGGTTACCTGGCACACCATCGATGCTGATGCACCTGAGCTCAGCCACGTCCTGTGCTGGGCACCCACAGATCCACCCACTGGCCTGTCCTACTTCTCCAGCATGTACCCACCCCATCCTCTGACAGCCCAGTACGGAGTTAAAGTCCTCAGATCTTTCCCTCCGGTAAGAAGAGTTCCAAGAAAGCTTCAACACTGCAGGGGAAGTTCTGGCCCTGGTCACTGTGGCCACAAGTTTCATTGTAATGTTTCATTGTATTGCCACGGAGAGGCATGTACTAAATGGGCATAGCACACTGCAGAATGTGCACACAGTGGGATAGAAACTTGGAGCTGATTGTCCCATGTAAACCTGGCTCATGTATTTGCAGCTTTGTTGTAAATGACACCAAGCTGAATTCTTCAGACTGCCCTTCTCAAATCATCTCTTTTGCCTCTTCTTTCAATGGCAAAGTTGTTTCTTCTAAGGCGGAAGAAAGCTGTTTTTTAGCACTTGTCAGACTTCTATTAGGATTATGAAGTACATGATTATTAATTATATTTTTGAAGGGAGTAACTAAACAGAGTAATACTTAGATTTGAGAGGGTTGCATACATAGTTTAAAATGAAGAGGCAGTGGGATTTTGTTTATCACTTAACTGAAAGGAGCTTTTCTCTATGTATGTGACTTATCTTCCCTTCTGACAAAACAGTAAAACCCTGCCATCCCTTCTCTTTCAGGATGCCATTTTATTCTACATTCCACAGATTGTTCAGGCACTGCGGTATGACAAGGTGAGAGTATGAATCAGCTACATGTGAAGAAAACAGATTTTTAATGCAGCTTTTAGATTTAAAACAGTAAATCAAAAATTAGGTGTAATCTAATGCTGCTTATTATTATCCTATCTGTAATACATAGAAGAAAAATTATTGTCTCTAGAGGCTGGCTGGTTTTGGATACACCTCTTTTACGAACACAGAAATCTGAGAAAGGCTATGTAGCTCATCTGTCAGAAAAGAGGTTTTTTTTATGGGAAACCCCAGGTGAGGACTTTGAATAGAGCTTTTGGAGGTCTGCATGAGACTACCAGAAATGAAGTTAAATCATTACCCTTAATCATTTTGCTGTAGAGTTAACCAGAGAAGACATCCAGGGGTTTCTTGTGCTCTATCACATGTATGAAATCAGATCTCAGCCTTATCTTGCAGAAGCCAAAGTAAAGCTTGACAGCCAAGTTCAGAGTTCATTAATGTGAGATCATTCTACCTGCCAGCGAGGCAGTGAACTCTGCTCAGTGCTTTATTTTCAGGTGAACATGTTCCCATCCCATGGTGTAGGTGACTGTACAGTCCCTGTGACACTGTGTAGATTTCTGGTATTACAGGAGCATGTAGCAATGCCAGGCAACACCTGTGTCCCTGTTACACTGTGCTTTGTACACATAGTAGAAGATGCTCTGAGCTCAAAGAGATTTGAAATCCAAAAAGAACAGATGGAAAATGGGCTAGTGGTGGGGAAAGGCTGATTAGAATCACAGAATAGGTCAGTAACAAAGCTGAAAACAATTTAAGATCAGTTTGGTACCTTTTAAAATACACTGTCATTCATGTCTTTTTAGCAAAATGAGAGGGTGCAGAGGTCTTGTTTTCATCCATTTAACACTTTCTGTGTTTGAAGAATAGCTGTTAGAAGCAGTAATATTGAGTCTGAGAGTTGTAGAACTTTGATCCTTACTGGTCTGCCTGTGGTTGCAGATGGGTTATGTTAGGGAATACATCCTGTGGGCAGCTTCCAAATCTCAGCTCCTGGCTCACCAGTTCATCTGGAACATGAAAACCAACATCTACCTGGATGAGGAAGGACATCAAAAAGATCGTGAGTGCTTTAAAATGTAATTTGACTTGACTCCTTTCCTTTTCCCAGTCCAATCTAAATCTTCTTCCTGCTTCTTGCTTGTCAGGAAGAATTCTTTTAGCTGGGAAATTCTCTTTTACTTATAGAGGTAGGGCCCATTCTGCATCAGTGCCTGATAGAGTCTGCCGAGAGAGACAGGGTGCTGCTTCCCTCAGTACCTTTTTCTGAATACTCTCCAAAGGTGCTGATTTCCATCAGCCATGTAATTTTCCTTTCTGAAATAAGCTTCTGACACAGATGCTTCCTTTTTTTCATATGCAGCTGACATTGGGGAACTTCTGGAGCAGTTAGTGGAGGAGATAACTGGCTCATTGTCTGGCCCAGCCAAGGAGTTCTACCAACGGGAGTTTGATTTCTTCAATAAAATCACCAATGTTTCAGCCATTATCAAGTAAGAATTGTACTTCAGAAATTGTGCTCTGTTTGTGTAACAAACTTGAGGCTAGTGTGTAGAGTAATGTATAATATGCAGATAATTAAAAGGCAATTCATCTTTCTAGGCCATTCCCTAAAGGAGATGAAAGAAAAAAAGCTTGTTTGAGTGCTCTGTCTGAGGTGAAAGTGCAGCCTGGTAAGATGTCATTTAGTCATATAAAATTGTGGGCTTTTGCATTCAACATGGTTATTTATTTTCTGCAAGCAGATCTTGAAATCCCTCTGAGTGGCTGTTTGTAGAGATTTCAGTTTTGGTGCTGGTGGCTGTTCTTGTGTGATTATTTCTTTCTTGAAAAAAATTCAAATATTTTTGTCCATCCAATAATTTCTATATGGGACATCAAAACTTACCCTAAAGCAAGTTAGGTAATGCATGTAGTGGATAAAAGTAGAAGTGTGTGTCTGAAGAGGAAGGATAAATAAACTCTTTTGCTTTCTACCACCTTCTTTTTTAAAAAGACGTGGTGTTTTTGAGAAGTCTTGTTATCTCAAGAATGAAGCACGTCCAGTTCCTTTAATTCTCCCCTTTCTCCCATTCCCTTGAAATGTCATTATCTGAGGGTACTCACAAATCTTGAACATGCATTTTCCCAGCCTGAATCTTCTCTTTAAAATGGAGTTTAATGGAGGCTTTTCCTGACCTCTAACAGGTCTCAGACCTTGTACCATGTGTTGGTGGATGAGGGCACGGCCCACTGGGGCTGCTGCCACATCTAATTCAGGACTGTTGTAAGAGATGTCCTCTCTGGACCTTTCTGTGGTACAGCTTCTGCAGTATTAGCTCAAAACCGTATTTTATTAGTTTCTGGAAATCTCTCACTAATGCAAAGGATGCCACATCCTTCATGGCTCACTGTAATCTCCAGTTTCTCTCTGACATTAACTGGAGACTGTAATCTCCAGTTTCTCTCTGACATTAATTCAAAACTATGTACTGAAGTTGTGGGCACTAACATCAGTTATTGTCCAACTTGCATTGTCTCACAGTGGATTTGTCCTCAGCTGTCTGCTGTTTTGCAGGCTGTTACTTGCCCAGCAATCCTGAAGCAATCGTTCTGGATATTGATTACAAATCAGGAACTCCTATGCAGAGGTACTATGCTCTTGTTATATTTATTTACATATATATATATATATATATTTTTTTTTTTTAAAGTTAATTAATGACATTCAAGTATTTTTCTGTAAATTTTTGTTTGGCTAATTGCACTCATCATCATCATCTTGTTTCTTCTGTAATTTAGTGCAGCAAAAGCACCCTATCTGGCCAGATTCAAAGTGAAACGATGTGGAGTCAGTGAGCTTGAAAAAGAAGGTAGCTGCAACTTAATCATTGATACTACTAATTAATAGTCAGCAATGCCTTTAAAACTGCCTGCTTTTAGTGACCTGTACCACTGCACAAAAAGTATTTCTGTGTTGAACTTTGTCTGCCATGATTCAGCTGAGAAATTAAACTGGATCAAAGGAAGAGAGAAGAAAATTATGAAAACTTTTTTAAAGTCCCAAGAAGCAAGCCACATAGGGCTCTTGAGGAAATTATAACAGTTACTTTAGACTAAAATAGAAATCACTGGCACTTTCTGGGTTTTTAGACAGTAGCAACATCCAGATTTTTGCATTTTTTCTCTCAGGCATTGCAGACATTTATTAGATAAATCACAAACACTGGTTTGAGATGTTCTAATTCCAGTAGACAAAGGGAACTATCTTATGATAATTGCTTTGTAAGGCAGAAATATCTGTGTTGCACCTGCAGTGGAATGCTGTGGGTTTGAGTGCAGAGGGCTTGTCGTGACAGAAGGTTTAAATTAAATTCATGGACTGATTCAAGTGCATGTTTGGGTTTGGCTTGGTTCCCTTGTTGCAGGTCTGCGCTGTCGCTCTGACTCCATCAATGAGACTGAAGAGGAGGATGAGGACAGTCAGAAGGTTTGCTGGCAGGCTGCAATCTTTAAAGTGGGCGATGACTGCAGACAGGTACAAAGCTCTTGGGGTTTTCACTTAGAGGAGACAGATTTGTAGGTGATAATGCATAAGAAGGAAATAATTTTAATATAGAAGTATTTTCCTTTGGAACTTTGGTAATCTCAGTTATGTACTGAGAGGGAGAACTGTGTGGTACCCCTAGAGAAATTCTGGTTTGGAAGTAAAGGCCATTCTGTCAACACAGGTTTACCAAGCCGTAAAAATTTTTCACAGAATTTATTTTTCAATTGAGCTATTGGTAATATAGCTTTAGTTCCTAAGGTGGGATCTTGTACATTGAAGTTTGATTGATTAAGAGGGAATGCTGGTTATTATCCCTGGAATTATTAATAGCCCTTTTATCAAAGGGTGATAGGCAGTTCATTCTTAGGTCAGCAGTTAAATCATCAGTGTTGCTTGCTGCCCACTCACACAGCATTTATCAGTTCCCTTTTTGATTTCCCCCCTAGTGCATACACAAGCTCACATCTGCACACCTGCTTAACTTAATGCGCACTTCAGAGTTCTTCAGAGCATGTTTATAATCCAATTTATGACCTGTAACCCCTGTAATGTTTATGCAATTTTTTTCTTGTCTGACAGGACATGTTAGCTTTACAAATCATTGATCTCTTCAAGAATATATTTCAGCTGGTAGGCCTGGATCTTTTTGTGTTTCCATACAGAGTGGTGGCCACAGCTCCTGGGGTAAGTGAGCAATTAACTGTAATGCTGTAGAAAATTCAAAAATACTTTCTTCCAGCACACAAAAATGCCATTCTACAAGGAAGTACTGCTCACATCACTTATGCCAAATATTTGGAGTACCAGCAATAGAAAGTGTCTTTCCTCTCCTGCTTCCTGCTTTTCTAAAACTTTTGGCTCTGAAATTTTGCTGCTTGCAAAATTTAGTTTGCAAGCAACAGTGATGCTTGCAAATGGTAGTTGTTTGATTTCTGGGACTATGTTGTCCAAAGCAGTGGAAAGTCACAGAGTTTGTCTTAGTTGCATGGAAATCCTAAAAGAGAGGATATACTTTTTTTTAAACTAATAAACTAGAAATTCTGTATTTGGTGATCTGTAGGCTTCCCCACATTTCCCAGAGAACCTGTATGACTGCCAAGAGCCATGAACAAAGTCTATTTGGGAGCATGCTTTACAAACCTCTTCCTTTTCTTGCCCTGCAGTGTGGTGTTATTGAGTGCATTCCTGACTGCACATCCCGTGACCAGCTGGGCAGGCAGACAGACTTTGGCATGTATGATTATTTTACAAGGCAATATGGAGATGAGTCTACCCTTGCATTCCAGAAGGTAAAATATCAGTGGGCAAGCATAGCAAAATATCAACTGAGAAACATTCTACCTATAAGAAATAATGACAAATAATTGCATAATGACTACTATAATGCTGTATCTAGTTCCTGATGCTGATAATCCATTTTTAGCTATTAGTGAGTTAGCTAAAGAAGTAATTGCAGCTATAGATGTATGGAGAATGTCATTGGACATTGCTTCAAATTAATCAAGAATGGAAGAAAAAAAGCTTTGTCTCATCTCCTGATGGACAGTTATTAAATTCTGTCATTTGTTCTGATTTGTTTTAACTTGCTGTTTGTACAGGCCCGCTATAATTTCATCCGCAGCATGGCTGCCTATAGTCTGCTCCTGTTCCTGCTCCAGATTAAAGACAGGCACAATGGCAACATCATGCTGGACAAACAGGGACACATCATTCATATTGGTCAGTCATATGCACCTCTGAATGTCAGTTCTTACCTTTGCTTTCTGCTCTTAAGTGTTGCTGATAACAGACAATAACCCATTTCCCTTTGAGATCCATCTGTATACTGGTTTCACTGTTTGTAAACATTCATGGAAGGTTTTCATGCCTTCATGCCAAGTGTTGTGTGTTTGTGTTGGCTGCTTCTGTGTCAATTTAGCTCTGCAAGGTTTTGTCAGGTTCAGGAAAGTATATACACACATATGTATGGGTGTCACATGTTTATGTACTCATGCATGGATACTTGTGTGTATGTGTTTAATTATAGAAATGTCGTGGGATTCCCTTCAGCACTGCAAGGGTATGAATTAAACTCGACAAGTAAATTTATATAGTTGTGTGAGGCTGTAACCTCTGCTTTAGCTTTGCTTTTCTGGAACTGCACAAATATTTCAGCAGTTTATTTGATATCACCATTCTTACATGTATTCTCATGTCATGGGGATGATGCTTTTGTTGGTATTCTTACACTTCACCAAATCTATTTTCCAGTTGGAGTTAAAGTATTTACATTAATACATGCAATCCACATCTCTTGCTTCTGTCAGCTTTAACAGCACACAATTAACCAACAAAGCTTATGAGGCAGTTTATCTTTTGTGCACAGATTTTGGATTCATGTTTGAGAGCTCACCTGGTGGAAACCTGGGCTGGGAGCCTGACATTAAACTGACTGATGAGATGGTGATGATAATGGGAGGGAAAATGGAGGCAACACCATTCAAATGGTTTATGGAGATGTGTGTCAGAGGCTATCTGGCAGTCAGGTAAGGTGTTCTTAGCTGCTCAAAGTGGAAGTTCTTGCATGCCCAAAGCCAGATGAGAAGAAATTTATAACAAATGTTGATTTGTAGGGAATCTGTGCCCAGTAGTCTTGCAAACTTTGAAACAATGTAATAATCATGCTATTTTACATCTTATCTTTGTTGTATTTTTTCTGTCCTTATGTTATATTTTAATATTTCATATAGTCAATATATAAATGTGATGTTTCACACATTTCCTCACACAATTTAGTGCACTGTTAATACAATAAGAAATTACTGTCTTGGAATCAAGATAATTTTGGTTCCTTGAGGGGAAACAGTCTGGACAAGTTCTTGTGGCAAAGCAAATGTTTCACTCAAGTAGCAGAGTAGTAGCCTGGTAGATAATAAATATTCTGAGCAACAGGACAGGAAGGAGAAGGAAAACTGGGCTGATGTAGCAAAGAATTACCCAGAGTAATTAAGATTACAAGACACTATATTCCTGTGTGGTGTTGCTGGTTTCAGCCTTTTGTACTATTTTGGTGCACTGCTTCACCATTCTGATGCCAAAGAAGTGTTGTTTGCTAAAGCATTACTTTGCATAATCCTTCTTGAGACTTCATCTTGCAGCATTCTCAGTATCTGACAGTCCAGCATAAAGGAGTGACATTTAATTAAAGTGACAGATTGCAAGCAATGGTGTAGCTTCACCAGCAAATGTAAGAGGATTATTGTGTTGATTTAATTACAGGAAACGGTGGGATCCACCTCGTTGAACTCCTCAGCTTGTCTGCTTTACCTGCTAAGGCTGCAGGAGTCTGAATGTTCTGGTTTTGTCCTCTTTTTCTCTAGGCCTTACATGGATGCTGTGGTCTCACTGGTTACCCTGATGTTGGACACAGGGCTGCCCTGTTTCCGAGGGCAGACAATCAAGCTGCTGAAGTAAGTCAGCAATATGTGTGAACTGGAAAATCTTTCTTATTAGAATGTTATGTCATTTGTACCAAGTGGTTTCACAAGAAGTAGCTACTTGCAGGAAGTGAAATCACACCTGGCTGAGCTTGTGCAAAGACACATTTGTACCACGTTCAAAGGAAACCTCACTAATTTTCTCTTATTTGATTGTGATTTTCTGCATATAGACACAGGTTCAGTCCCAACATGACTGAAAGGGAGGCTGCAACTTTCATCATCAAGATCATCCAGAATTGTTTCCTCAGCAACAGGTTTGGCTTCTATGCATGTTTTCTCCCTATGGCTAAAGGAAGACCATCAGGCTTTGAGCAGAGCTGAAAAGTAGAGTTCTATCAGTCAGGTGCCAAAAATTTTTGAGTCATTGATAGTGCAGGACAGCAGCTTTGTTTCTGAATGTGCAGCATCTCCTCTGTTTTGTGCTGGGAAGGAAGACTTAAGTCCAGGATGGTAAAATAGCAAGACTGGTTAGGCTAAATAAATGTAATAGTTAAATATCTTAAGGGCATCTTTTATTATGCTAGATAATACAGACTTTGTGGGATATATTGGAGAGTCTAATATAAACTCTTGTGTAGTTCCCTGTGGGGTCAGCTTGAGACCAGTGCCACTCACTGGCTCAGATACAGCCCCACTAGAGTGGAGGTTCCAGTGCTCCCTAGTGCACCTGCTCAGAATCTCAGATTGATACTGGGGGGTGAAGGCAGTGACATTGCTGTGTGAATGGCCAGAACCAGTTCTGACAAGCTTGAGCTTTTCTACCTGTGGCATGGTTAATCTGTGACCTGAATAAGCTCTACCCATGGATAATTGAGTTATCTGTAACAAGCTGGGATTTGTTTGCTCAGTCACTCATCAGAGATGCTGCTGTTAATGCTCTTATTTCCCCTGCAATTTTGTTTTCATTATTGGCATTCCCCTTAATTAAGATGACTTTTATTTCCATATAATGCTGTCTCCATGCATCCCTGATGATCTTGATTCATTCATTATGCATTTCCTTCTCCTAAAACAAACTGCAAATGCCGTGTGATGTGCTTGTGGCTTATCCAAACACAGGATCCAAACTGCTGATGCTGTTGCCACAGTGGGAAGTGTGGAAATACTTTTTTAAAGTAGTTTAAACAAGAGCAGGATGTTTTGTGCTGTCCATAACAGTAACTAGGCCTTCACAATGCCTTCAAAGGATGGAGGGCTAGTTTTGATTAGCGGCTGATTTCCTTCACCCATGTTTTGTCTCTGTGGGATCCTGATGAATGTTTCTTGACAATTGGTGCAGGGTTTTTTTAAACTTTTCCTTACCTCTGGTTTGCTTTTCTTCTTTAGGAGTAGAACATATGACATGATCCAGTACTACCAGAATGACATCCCCTACTAGACACTAGAGATCCACTGCCCAAGTGAAATGTGCAACCCTGTGCCCTCACTCCAAACTCATGACAAACAGGAGATGCTCGTCACACCTGGCTCTCTACCCTCTGTGTATGTGTGTGTACATGTTGGGTACATCCTGACCATTGCAACAATCAGTTCTGATTCATTCCTTTCTCTATACCAGGTTATATATATTACTGTTATTCCCTGGATTTTTGGAGTTGGGTTGCAATCACAATAAAAATTGTATTACAGTTGTGGATGTGTGAAAGTGGTAAAGCTTGAGGAGTTCGATAATTTTTCATGCAATGCAAGGATTTTATAATGTCTTTAAAAAGTAAATTAAACCCTTTCCTGCACAATCGCACAAAATGCCATGGTAGGGAAGGGTATGGATTTCTCTTTGGAAACAGAAATGTTAACTTGTTCCAATTTTACTGTAGAAAGAGCTTGATAATCATCCAGGGTGGTGATGTCTGTGTAGCTGTATTCATATTTTGCACTGTACATGGTCCCTGCTACATGGTCAGTATTTCATATGTACATGAAGAATGTATTTTTTCCTTTTGTGTGTTTTAAAAAGAGACTCTACTGAAGATATATTTAATCTATAAAATATAATAAAATACCTTAGACTTCGTGTCTGTTGCAAATGTTTCACCCTGTGCTGTTTTTATTGTATATACATCACTCTGCACACTTGTGTACTGTTCATTATATTATGCCTTTTCTTTCTAATAGAGAAATCTGATTTATTCTTCAGCTGTTTTTCAGTCTCAAGTGACATTTTTTATTCGTAAAATAAATGTTTGGTGCAAGAGCTGGAATGTAGGATCAAGGTAAAGCTCCCCAGTGTTGCTAAGGGCCTCTATCCTGGGCTGGGACATAGGTCTTTTGGGGTTTTTTTCCTTATCTACATGCTTGTCCTTCTACATGGGCTCTTCAACACAGGGGCTGTCCCCTCTTTAGGGGTTTTTTTTCCCCTTTTGGGTGCTTTTCCCGCCTGTCCGGATCGTGCCCTCAGGGAAGGAAGGGGGGGCCTGGCCTAGGCAGGGCCCCGGCGCGCCCCCTGGCGGCTGCTGCGCGAGGGCGAGCACCGGCGCGCGGGGCACGGGGGCCCCCTCAGCCCTGAGCGGGACACAGCCCTGAGGGACAGCCAGACCTGGGGGACAGCCGCCCTGAGGAGCGCACAGCCCTGAGGGACAGCCAGCCTAGAGGGGTACGCAGCCCCGTGGGGCAGCCAGCCCTGAGGGACAGCCCGCCCTAATGGGCACTCATCCCTGAGGGGCTTCCAGCCATGAGGGGCACCCGCCCTGAGGGGTACCCGGCCCTGAGGGACAGCCAGCCCTGAGGGACACCCGCCCTGAGGAGCGCACAGCTCTGAGGGAGAGCCAGCCCGGAGGGACACCCGCCCTGAGGAGCGCACAGCCCTGAGGGACAGCCAGCCTAGAGGGGTATGCAGCCCCGAGGGGCAGCCAGCCCTGAGGGACAGCCCGCCCTAATGGGCACTCATCCCTGAGGGGCTTCCAGCCCTGAGGGGCACCCGCCCTGAGGGGTACACGGCCCTGAGGAGCACCCAGCCATGAGGGGCACCCGCCCTGAGGGGTACCCGGCCCTGAGGGACAGCCAGCCCTGAGGGGTACACGGCCCTGAGGAGCACCCAGCCCTGAAGGGTACATGGCCCTGAGGGACAGCCAGCCCTGAGGAGCACTCGCCCTTATGGGCACTCATCCCTGAGGAGCACCCAGCCCTGAGGGGCGAGGGCGACACCGGGTTATGGCCCCGAGGGCTGAGGGAGACACAGCCTCCAGGGGTGAAGGATAAAGACGTCGCGAGGGAGAACGAGCCCTGAGGGCTGAAGGGGACGCGACACACGATCCCGAAGCATAAAGGGTGAGCGGGTCATGGGTCAGCGCTCCGAAGACGGCTCAGCGCTGAGGGGCGGAGGTATCGTGAGGGAGACCCAGCCCTGAGGCGGGGCCTTGCCGTGGGGTGGGCCCGGCCCTGAGGCGGGGCTCTGTCCTGCGGTGGGCGCAGCCCTGAGGCGGGGCTCTGTGGTGTGAGGAACGCCCAGCTCCATTCGTCTGAGGGTCACGCTTCTGGGACGCCGGTGTGACCTCGAGGAGCATGGTTTGGGGCTGTAGTTGCCCAGTCCGGGGGGTTCCTCAGAAGCTGGGCTGTTGCGGCAGATCAGGGTGGTCTCTGTCTGAGGGGATGGTAGGTTGATGATATGCCTGTGTCCTCGGCTTCCCCTTGGGAGTGTGCATTTCTGAGCACCTCTTAAGTGAGGTTTTAGTCTCCCGGTGTGTCCCTGGGGCCCAGGCAGCAGGAGTTGCTCAGGGGGAACTCCTCAGTCCGAAGCCAGGGTGACTGAGGAGGTCCCTGCAGAGAAGGGAGCGTCACGGAGCTCACAGCTTAGGGAGCCTCAGAGGGGGCAGCCAGGGCAGCGTGTTTTGGCTCTGCCTTCAGGGTGCGTCCTGTGCATGGTGCAGTGGAGGGCCTGTCCCTTTTCCATTGTGGGCTGCATTCAGAATTTACACCTGCTTTTGCCATGGGTGTTAAAGTGGGTCTTGTCTCTTGCCCGTGCAGTGGGTGGCTCACAGTGAAGCGGGCTCTGAGCCCCTTTTCTCATTATGGGGAAGTGCCACTGGCTTTCTAAAAAGGTTTGGAGGCTCATCAGGGAGAAGTAGCATGCAAGGACTGCTTTAATTATTGATTTAATTCAGATTTATTATATAACCAACTGGGACATGGAGTAATTTTGGTGCTCTGTGCCTGCGGCTACTTGAACCTATTTATGCTCCATAGGAAAGGAGCTGATTGACACTACAAATGTGGTGAACTTCCTCACACCTTTCCTTTAACGAGGAACAGGTGGAGTGAGGAGATGTGAAGGCTTCTTCTCAGGGGAGGTGGTGAGGAGTTCTAATATTTTGTTAATTCAAGTCAGTGCTTATGTGCATGTGCTTTCCTGTACCTCCAAATCAATGTACCATGTTAAAAATATCTAGGGCTAGAAGTGAGTAGTTAGCTGGTGAATAATAACATTAGAAATAACAAATGGACCTTTGGTAATCAGAAAGTCACTCCTAGTTGCAAATCTCAAACCACATAGCAATTTGTGTGTATTCTAGCATAGAATGCCCAGAATTTGCCAGAATGCAATTAAGGCCATCCAGGGTTTTGGATCAGGAAGTGAATGAGTTTGAGTGTTCTTCACAGTGCTTGCTTGCTTCAGTCAGGCTGTCTGGAGAGCTGATGTGATCTTAGTTTCTTTTAAGTTTGTTCAGAGAAATGAAAGCTGCTGAAGACAATTGAGTATAGTTACTCTTAAGAGCAAACTTGTTTGCAGTATGGTCCTAAATACTCAAATGGCTGCATTTGAGATCTGGATGCATCATTTTGTACTGCTATGAACCTTGCAGAATGTTGTGAATGTGTTAAATCTCTATGTTAGCAGAAATTATAGGCTCCTGTGACTTCTGTTCTCACTGCAGTGTCAGGTGCACACCTGACATCTGCAGATTTCATTTTCTCAAGTTGACTGCACCTTCTTCCCTTCCCTTCCCTTCCCTTCCCTTCCCTTCCCTTCCCTTCCCTTCCCTTCCCTTCCCTTCCCTTCCCTTCCCTTCCCTTCCCTTCCCTTCCCTTCCCTTCCCTTCCCTTCCCTTCCCTTCCCTTCCCTTCCCTTCCCCTCAGGGTTCCTTCCTGCAGCACAGACATGGGAGAACTCCCCTGTAATTGAGTGTCCACTGAGATTTGGAGGAGTTTTGGCTGTTTACATTTAATCATGCAAGGCAGTACCCTGAAGATTCCTCCTAAGTGGGTTGTGTGCTGTATCTTCCTCCAGGGAGACTGAGGAGGCGAGAATACTGAGACCCCCCCCAATACTGCAAGTGCTTCTGAGACACTGAATCAGTGCAGTTGGAGACTCCCCAGACTTACCTCACCTTCATCCTCCCACCAGGGAAGGACATGTTCTCAGCACATGGAGGTTGCCAGGACTTCAGAAGTTACTCAGGTAATTAAACCAGATAGCATTAAGACCTACATGAAGGTACTGTGAAGGATTTTGTCTCTGAACTTTATGCCAGAATATGTCCTGATGCCTGTGCAGCCTTGGGAGAAAAGACATATTAAAAAAAAAGGGGGGGGGGGGGGGAACTGCTCATTAAAAAAAAAAAAAAAAAATTAAAAATCTAGGGAAGGATGCTCCTGTGGTTTGTCCACTCTCAGAAATCCCCAGTCATGGTGAGAGGCATTTCCTGGGCCAATACCCGCTGCAGTTCTTTCTGCATTGGCCACACATATAAAGAGCTTTTAGGAAAGGAGCAAAATTTATAGTGATTCATTTGCATCTGATGGACCCGGGGTTCAGAGCCACTGGTAACCTGATCAGCACCATTCAAATGCTAATCTCATGATGTGTGTGAGAGACGGAAGCGCAGCAATGCACCTCCGTTAGCACAACGCGCCTGTGTGATCTGGCTGGTAGCGGGGTCGCGGTACCCCCTGCAGGCACCCAGCGCACGCTGCAAAGCATCAGGGCTGATGTGGGCAGGGATGGGAGCGGTGGAGGAGCCGATGCAATGAGTCAACAGAGGAAGAGAAGCCACAGTTCCTTTTGGAAAATGCTGGAGAAGGGGGAAGGGATTGTGGCCAATGGAATGGTTTGCATGACACTTTTCTTTTTTTTCCCTTTGTATCATAAATATGTCCATCTTTTCCCTTTGCTTCCACATGAATGCTATCCAAAACAAACAAAGAAACAAAAACCAAAAAAAACCAAACCCCACCAAAAAACAAACAAACAAAAAACCCAACAGAAACCAAACCAATCAAACAAAAAAACACGGCAGCAAACAAAACAATTTGTCCTGAATGTACATACAGATTCAAGCATGACTAATTTTTTGAGTTTTTGAAAAATATTTTGCCTGTGCTGTTTGGTGTTAAGACCTGGCAGTTTTGCTTGTTTCATGTAACAAGGACTAAAATCTGCTGAAATGAGAGCATGCACAGATACCCTTTCTAAATGAAGGCTCTCTGATAGAACCTTGTTACTGACATGTGCAAAGGATGCAAAGGATCTCTGCCTCACACTGTTACCTAGAGTTTGTGGGTTGGTTTGTTTGAGTTTTTTGGTGCCTCATCTGTTTCTGTGAGGATTCTGCATTTGGGAGGCCACAGGGGTTCTGCTCCCAAAGAAGCAAGATGGGTAGGGTGACATGGTGTGATTATTAGATAAGCTGCTTAGCTGGCAGGAGCAGATGAGCTCTGGTAACCTGCAGACCTGGCACAGCTGGTTTAGTAGCTAGTACAGCTTCCCTAGAAGGAACTGGCTTTCTGCTGGGCCCTTGTCACTGCAGCAGCCCTGTGTCTAAAGCTTTGTAGTTGTAGGTGATGCCTTTGTGTTTATTTCTGGTACAATATCAGTGGCCTAACAGCAGTGATAGTGTTGCTGGGAGTCATTTTACTCCAACACAGACATCTGCAGGGTCAGCAGAGCCATGGGAGCCTCAGTGCTTACTGTGGCACTGAGAAATGTTCCACGTCGCTCTGCTGTCTGACAGGAGAGCAGAACAGGAGGGTGACACAGATAAGTGATCACAGTAATCACACAGGCAAACAACAAAGGCTGGCAGTTCACTGAAGGGAGAGGTTACCTGACTGTATTCAGGTATCTCTTCTCAAGGAAAGCATGGCAGCCAAAAGGGGAAGAGAATTGGAAGTTAGAATAATAAGTTCCCACACAAAGACTGCTACATACCCTGATGCTCCATATACACCTTTTGGAATTAAAAACCCTTCCTGGCAGAGCTAGGATTGTGTCTTAGTCTGTTCTTAAGCAAGTAGTCCCAGCTTTGCAGTGACAAGCCTGACAAAATAAATTGTGCTCTGCCTTAGAAAGGAGAAAATGTCTGAATTGTAGCAAATCTAGGAGACAATTCTAGCTGTATGTATTGATTAGGAGTGAGCACTTGAAGTGGTAACTTCTGTCCAGATGTAAGAGGGAAGAGTCATGGAATTCTACTCTTGTATATGAGCAGCATCTCACAGAAGAATCTGAGTCTGGATGACAAAAAGAAGAGGTAAAATCATATATTACTCTCATGTAGTTCTCTTCCTCAGTGCAAGTTACATTTTGATGCACCATCTCAAAAGTTTTAAGATGCTTGCTGTTAGCACACAGGTGAAGGCTGTATGTGTGCATCCTGGCATGCACACCTGCAAACCATTTCCTTGCTGAAAGCTTCACAGGACTCTGGAGCACAGAACAAACAGCTTTGCAGTACCTGAGCTCACTGCACAGAGCATCCTGTACATGCTGCAAAGTTATTCCTTGAGCCTGTGTGGGAGCTGATTGGACATGAGTGAGTGATCTAATAAAGATACTTAGGGGTGTTGTGCTTAAAAGAACTCTATTGGAAGAACTGTATTATTAACCTAGGTAAGTAGGAAATCACATTATGTTCTGGCATTGGGAGTCAGAAACTTCAGTCTTGGTGTCAGGTTTGGCTGCCTGCACCAGCTTGAACAGAAAGGGGTAAGGGTAGGATCAGGATTTTTGCAATTGTGAAGATGATGGAGTGACTAAAGAAATTTGCCTGGTATATTGATTGTAAGTTAATAGAACCTTCTAGAATACCTGATATCTTACCACCTAAATAGAAACTCCTTCGGTGCAGTTTTCAGAGGCCTGCTGACCCCCAAATGCATTTCTGGCTCCCCAGATCTTGGACTAGTCAGCTTTCCTGTTTTCCTTTGGAGACAGGAGTTACCCATCTCTTAGATGAAGTGGGCTGGGTGGAAGTGAAGAGTAAGCTGCCTCCCATGGCTGCAAAGGAAGAGTCCCAGCAGTTCCAGTGCAAGGGGCACATGCTGCTTTTTCTGCCTCAGATCCAAGATGAGAAGGACTGGGCAAGAGCTTTGTGAAGTGTGGGAGATGAGCTGAGGTAGAGTTTTGTCTCGGCAGCCCGGGTGGGTGGCAGTGCTTTGCAGTCAGACCCAGGTGCTGAACGCAGGGCCCGGCTCTGGCGCGGGCCTCTGACAGGCGCGTGCAGCTGAATGGCGCCGGCTGCTGCCCGTCCTTAGCCGAGATCGCGCTCACGGGCCCGGCCTCGCTCCCTGCGGGCTCGCGGGGCTGCGGGCCGGGCGGCAGAGGGCGCTCCCAAACAAGGCACCGTGCCTGGAGCACAGGACAGAGCAACCGAGCAGGCACAAAGCTGCCGCTCCTGTAAAGCGGGCAAGTCTGGCAGGAAAAACCTTGCCGTGACCTTTCCTTGTGACACATCTGTCACGGCACGCACTGAGTGGTAGAGCTAGCGAGTGCCTGAATATCAGATATGAAATTGCTCAAGAGCCTCGCTGTTTGTATTCCAGCGTATTCTGCTGGGGAGGTTTTTGACCTTCCAAGGGACAAAAAGGAAATGTGTTTTGCTGGCTCTGTCAGGTGAAGCCTTTAAATATATGGGTGTCCTCTGGTATAACAAACGTGCAGAAATCCATAGTGCATTTACCAAAAACCCAGAGGTTTATTGTGGTGGCTCTCCTTGTTGCTACCACACTGTATTGGACAAGCAGCAGCTGTAATCAGCTCCAGAGGTGGCTGCATTTCTGTGTTGCTGTGCATGCACAATTTTGGAAAGCTCTGGAGTGAAAGGTACTCCATATGCAGGCTCTGATGTAAGTTATCTGTTATTTCTAGGTTGGTGTACTTACTAAAAATTAAAACCTGCCACACATAACAGTAGCTGAGCATTCTCTCTTACCTTTGAGAAACTTGCCTTGGGCTTCACCTTGGCACAATGAAGTCTTCCAGCTTCATAGATTAAGTGGAACGCAGGTAATAGGATGGGGGAAGAAAACAGATCCAAGAGAAGAAAGCACTTTGGTGCAGCTATAAAGAGTTCATTGGTTTTGGATAATTCCTGTGGTCATTTTGAGTCCAGGCATGTAGTAGTTAAATCTCTTCCCAGTGCTGTCTGTGACCAAGGTGGAATGGGGTGTGTGGAGTCCTCTGCCATGAGGATAGCCCTCGTCTGTGCTGGTACCAAGCTTAAAATTCAGTGTCTCAGGATAGATCCCAAAAGAAACCAGGGTTCTGAAAAGTGCTTTCTCCCTCTTAGCCCACATGTGAACTGCCATTTGAATGTCATTGTTTTTTGCATCAAGCCTGTCCTTTAGGCTGCAACTCTAGACAACAAAGAAAGAAGCAAATCCAGCTGTAGCTATGGTTGTGTCACAGATCAGAGCTCAGAGGGACACATGAATATACAGTAATTTCAAGCTCATTAGCTTGCAGACAGAAAGACCAGATCAGAGGGAAGGATTAAGCTCTAGGTAAGAAGACAAACATGCCAAGGAAGCACTTGAGCTGGATCCATGATGAAACCTCAGATAGACCTCAGGAACCTGAAAACCCACTTCATTTCCAGGGTAGTGCTGAAATTGGCAATTTTTTCTTGCCTCTCTGCTGACACTGTGATCGTTCTTCCAATTTGAATAGAGCTTTCTTTCCTTTGAGATGCAGCTCTTATCAGCTTGTGGGACAAGTGACTCAGTGCAGTGCCTGAGGTTATGGGAACTCAAGGGCTCATGGTGTCTCTGTTCCTACTCATCAGCTGAGCCTGGAAAACCAAACCTGTTTGTGTTCATACTTTGTTTTAGCTGAAAGGTAAAACTCCTAGGCTTAAATTTCATTGAATTAAAACGAGACAAGGTTTAAGAGCAGGTACATCAGTTCCAAGCTTCACTGAGGAGAAGGAACTCATGTTGCCAGAACTCTGACACAGAATATATGGTGGGTCTAGAAATGCTTGAAGTGAGACCTAAGGCACTTGACCTCTTGAAAAAGATGTTCTGTGACTTTGGGAGCTGCTTCAGCTGCACTGTTCTTGAGCTTGCCCCTTGTATGACATAAACTTGGAGCCCAAAAATCAGCTGCCCTTTCTTGATACCTGGGTATGGCTGCCTGTGCAAGAGAGCTCTCAAAGTACAAATTGAAATTGGAGCCTTTTTTCCACTTGTATCTATTACTAAGATTTTTGAGCATTATTACAATGTAGGTAAAAGAGACATTTCAAGAGATGCAAGTTCTATACTGAAAATTACTTTTGAATATCAAACATATTCACAACTGAATTTGCTGCTGGCTGTTGTCCCTCAAAGTTACTGTGGCTTGACCTTTCCCCAGGAGGTTGTCTTCTAGTTGTGTAGAACTGATGCAAAGTTTGCCCTTCACTTTATTTGGGAGCCTTTGCAAAAAAGCTCTCCTCGAGGTGCTTTTACTGAAATGATGGAGCTGTTCTGCCTTTGGAAAAGGTGGTGTACTTTGGAAGACATTTACCGGACTGCAATTGCACTACTCTCCGTGGGGATGTTTGTGGAGGTGGGTACAGTGTGTGTGCCCATACAAGCTGTCACCACTAGATGACACCATGACGCTGGCAACAAGGTCCAGATGAACCCAAAGCCAAGGCGATTTTGTTTGTTTCGGGGGTTACAAACCCAGAACACGGACTGGATTTGCGACCCTTTCTGTGAACTGGAGTCAGCTTTTCCCTGCAAGCTGAGGTTTGAGCGGAATGGGCTCATTTCCAGATGACAGAGTGGGATTTATGATTTGGGGTGGAAACCATCTAAACATTTGATTTGCAACCAGGCTGATTTTGGCCATAGTTACACTTGGTGTATTTGAAACAAAATCTCAGAGCAAGATTTGGGCAATAGGAGCCTCCTTGAGTCAAAACCAGAAGGGGTTTGCCTAACCCTGTGCAGAACTGCTATAAGAAGGTTTCACATGACTTGAGAGCTTACCCCAAGTGGATCTGGGCATGAACTCCAGAACAGTATCCAGACCTGGTCAGCAGCAGCCCCACTTCTCTTTTAACCCATTTTCTCTGTGGCTGGTAGGTAACTAAAGAGCTGCCAGGGAGTTGGCTGGCACACATTGCCATGCTGCTGTCATACCTGGCTTAACAGTCACCACAGGGTAATGGTGGCTCAGCCACTATTTGGGCAGCCTTCTTTCCAGGAGCATGTGGCTTTCTAACCATTGACTGACTGCTCCTACCCACCAGCAGAAGGGACCTGTTTCTCCCTGGGTCATCTTTCTGGGCTCTCACCCTAAATTGCACAGGGTGTAGCAGGTAAATCTCTGCAGCTGGTCATTGAGCTGTGGCTCTTGCTTGCTACCTCATTCTCTATTTTGGTAGAGGAAATGCTTTTTTATTCCACAGCCTGAAAACATTTAATTCTGCTGTAATTACTTTCTGTGCACACCTACTGAGGTTATCCTTCTGTTGCTCTTTTTTGTCCCTTTCCATGAGACTCAGAGTATGTTCACATGAAGCATGTTAATAAACCAACCTGCTTGTCTTATGCTCTTGCAAGGGCATTTCTGCATACTGAAACATGACAACTATCATGTAATTATGTGGTTCCGAGCATAGATTGAGGGAATTGATAATCTAAGAGATGTTTGTACAATGCTTTGTCTCCTTTGAAATTCACGTCTTTCCACTACCACTTCAGGACAATCCTCACATGCAAACCTGTTAAATACCTTATAGCAAGGAGTCAGCAAGACTCAGGACATTTACCTAATGAGCACATTGTGTGCAAGCTACCCCTAAATCTGGTTGTCATTGTGTCTCTCACTAGTCCTGGCCTAGAGGTGTCCCAGCAGTTTGAGAGATGGGTGGTCTTGTTATAACTGTGGCTCCCAATAGTGCTTGTGATTTGGATTCTGTTTTAGTGAACTTGTGGTGCATAGACGTTTCCTTATTCACTTCATAAAATTATTTTCTCACAGAGTGCTCACATATCTAGCTCAAACAAACTAGCTGTGTTAATAAGGTTGTCTTATGCTAATTTATTATGTGTGTAGAAAACATTTTCAAAATACCATTTGTTAAAGCTTCCTTATTATTGTAAGGTTAAGCACCACAGAAAATTCTACTCCACATGTTTTGGTTTACTGTTTGTTTTTTATAGACAGATAGTGGAGTGTTTACCTTGAATCATCCCAAACCTTTGCTGTGATTGGGATATATTTTTTATGGTTATCAGTTTTTATGGAAGGCTGGAATTAATATTTTTGGTGCTTGATAATACTGTCTTTTGATATATTCACTGATGCAGTCAGAGAATTCTAAAGGTTTTGCTAAGCCTTGGCATTTCATCTGAAGGACTCTCAGACCCCTAGCATTGCTTCTGTTTGTTAGGCCTGCTGGGATGCCAGTAGGGAATGATCTTCATCTTCTCTTCTACAGCTGGGAAAACAGAGGCCTAAAAAGACTTGAGTCAGTGATGCAGACTCCTACATGCCCAGCTGTAGCCCAAGAGCTGCTGGCCCCTTCTTGAAGGGTTTCAAAGCTGAAGAGCATAAGCAAGGTACTACTGAAGCTTTTCCTAAACTTTAATCACAAGGTTGTGTGGTCATTCAGTGGGGCCCCAACCAGTGAGCAGTCAGTAGGTAATGGCAGTGTCAGTTGCACAAACTTGCCTGATTCTTCATGGGATGAGAGTGTAAGCACAGAGGATGAACAAGTAGGCACAACTTGAAGTACTGCCTGTAGAAAAAGAGCTCCAGCAAAAGCTGTCACTCTCCCATTTGGTTTTTCTTTCTGTCTCTCATTCTTTCATCTCCCTGTCTGGCCATTTGTGCTGCCTGCCTGTTTGTTTGTTGGCTGAGTGCTTGCTGAATTATTTACCAACCTGACTGAATTAAGCAGCAGCAAAAGCAGGCGAGTGAATCCCACCTGAGACTCTTTCAGCAAGAGGGGGGGTTGAGAAGTGGGGTGTGCATATGTGGGTGTTGCTTAATTAAATGTATCAGGAAAAACCTTGTGGGAGTAGAAACTCCTCTATTGCCCTGGGACAGGGCTGAAGGGAGCAGAGCACACGGCTGACGCACCAGCTCAGGTGGCAGCGTGCCCCATCTCCAGGCTGGCTGGGGGTCCTGCCTCTGGGAGTTGCCTTCAGCCCTTGCCAGTGTCATCTCATCGTGCTGGGATGTGGCAGGGCTGTCAAGCAGCCATTCCCCTTCACTGCATCAGTTGTGTTGTTTGTGATGGTTGTTGTGCTGTGTGGGGTTAATTGGGTTAATGAGCACATTGTACATTATTAGAGGCTGAATTGACAATTATGCTAATTATTGTGTCTTCGTTACTGAGGATGTTTAAAAGTACAGGGATTCTTATACTGTACACACTAAACCAAACCTGAGTACCTGGACTCACTTTACCAACGGAGGTGTTCCATATATTTGATGTCAGGAAACGCCTCCTGGTTGGCCTATCCCTTCCAGCAAGAATGTGCAAGCTTAACACACAATCCTTAGCTCATGCAATTCCTTGCCTGACTGCGTGTCTGGGCTGTTTAGTTTTACAGATGGGGAAAATGAGACATAGACCTTTCTGTGACAAATCAGATCTGGGTACTCTCTCACTAAAGCATGCATGCTCCAGTGTGGTTGCTTGCTCCAAGCCAGTGCTCCTTACTCCATAGTGGACACAGCCTTTTGATTCTGAAACGTGCTCTCATGACAGTTCTTCAAACCACAGCAGTTGGTTCAGATGCCAGAGATCTTTCCATGACTCTGTTCTTCCTATCAAGTTCTGTTTGTGCTGAAAAGCAGCAATCTTCCCAGAGGTCACTATTTGCTGAGGTGAAGAAGCAGACTGTGATTTGTAGATATGCTGGTTTGGGCTGCTCTCTAGGTTGCATCACTTTGTCATGCAACTGTTACTGTCATGCCACTGTAGCAATGCCATCCTGACTATTCCTACTGTGCAGTTGTCCCAGTAAAAATAACCCAGGGATGCGTTTGTGCCCTAAAACCAGCTATGGAACATTATTTCTGGATACTGAGCAATTCCAAACTCTAAAGCAGTATTTGACTTGAATAGAGTTATCTTCCCTGCTTCCATGGAGCTCACATGTAATGTTCACCAGAATTACTGCTGGCTTCAGTGGGAGCAGATCTAAGGCTGAGAATGGGGAATGCTCAGTGTGCTCCTAATCATCTTTAATGTTGATCCAAAGGTGTCTATTCAAAGCAGTACAGTTCCACTATGTGGGCTGCACAACCTTTCCAAAGTCTGGTTGGTATCTGATGGCCCACCTGTGCAGGACGCCATGGCTGCAGTGCCTTAGGTGTAGTCATATTTATTCAGAGTAATCATGAACTGGGAATGAATGTAGACTGAAGAATTTATGACATCTGAGGCTTAAACAAGAGCTTTTAAATCTATAGACTTCTATCGACTTCTCTCTTTCAATAAAGAGTTCATCTCTCCCAGTTTAGCAGGGAAGGTCATCTGCCCAGGAAGTGCCTTGTGAAGCTGGGAGTACTTTTGTGCATGTCGAGTACAGAGCACCTTTGACTAAAGCCAGCTGATTGAAAACTTGTCCCCATCAGCTCTTTTTTCCTTATATGAATGTGCATGCTTGAGCATGTTAGGAGAGATTTAGCCCCTCCAAGCAGCCTACTTGCACTTACATCTCCTGGCCTTCTGACTTCTTGAAGTACCTCTTCCCTTCCAGAATGTGACATTTCAGCAGAGGCAACCAATGCAGACTAGTCCTTATTGTCCGTAGCACTAGTTCACCACGTGAGGTAGAATAATGTCTCCAGAAGGTGAATATAGAGGGAGCTGAAAATGGCAGTGAGAAGAGCATGGCATGATCAAAAGCACATGCCTCATGAATTTATCATGAACTAATTCTGTTGCACTTGCTATAGAAATCAACTGATAACTCACCATGTAAAAGATCATATACAACTATTCAGCACTTCCCTCCCATTTCTGCTATAACCCTCTTTCTGAAATTCACTGTACAATTGCTGCGAGCGTGCTCACACATTCTGCTCTGTGGCAGAGATGTGTATGTGGCACATCAAGGTAATGGATTTTTCTTGAATACCCTAGCAAGTACTGTCATGTTTTGCATCAACAAAAAGTGATTTCATATAGCATAAAGCAAGGAGTTCAAAAGAGCTGATGACCCTTTTTGGCCTAGTTCCAGATGGGAGTCATGTCTGGGTTAGTGCCCAACCTTTTCCAGTAAGTTGATTCCCACTCTTCAAATTGTAATGGCTACAGTGAGTTGTGCTCTTCTCCATAATGATTACTTATAGAAAAGAAAAAGTGCTTTTTCACTGAACTCCAGCATTCTTCCTCATGCCTTGCCAGAATTTTGTGTAGGTGCCTACACTTTATACTTGCTGTGAAAACTGAGGCATCATATCCAAAACTGCTGCTGGCATGAGCATACATGTTGTGTTCTAAGACTCGACAGCAACATTTGAGTCTACCAGTTCTATACTGTTCACAGGTCTACAATTGATTTAATGTATTTCTTTAATAAGAAAACGAAACTGTCTTGATTTATCAGCAGACATCATCTAGCTAGATTTTAGCAAAGCACTTTGTAAGGTATCACATAGGAATACTGTGCTCAGAAAAAACAGAGATTAGCACAAGGCTTATGCTGTAGAAGAGAGGCTAATGACAGGAGGCTGCACAGGAAAGAAAGTCCTGAGAGTGGAATTCTTCCAGTAAAAGGTTGATGTATTTGCAAATGTTAGTTCTACTAAAGTACAGGTTCACCAGGCAACATTGGGATTCTGCAGAAGCATCTGTATGTACAAGTGTATCAGAGGAGCCGGGGGCCCCTTTCCTTTGCCTTTATCCCCACTGAACAGCACTTGCCTGCTCTAGTCTCTGCAAGAGGAAATGACCCTTTCTGGTGCTGCCATCCCCTGCTGTGTTTCAGAGAGATTTACTGCTCTCTGCTCACTGACTGTACTCAGGGGCTGGTATAAGAGCAAATACCTAAGGGATGCATACGTCAGCAAAACTTGTTCTTCCTGATTACTCCAGTCAGGCCAAGGATGGCCCTTCTGTTAAAGAAAGGTTTGTGAGTCTGGATCTGCTTATTCAGATGAGGTCAGAATTGTCCCCTAAGTCTACTCCTGCCCACATGTCTGAGCGTGGAAGGAGAAGGGGATAGACCTACCCAGCATGTCAAAGGAGGGACAGAGTTCCTGACTGACGCCAAAGTGGAATGGAAAGCTTCTTTCTGTGACATGTGTGATTGCTGTATGAAAGCATCAGAGTCAGCCTGCCTCAGACTCACAATAATCAGTGCAGCTGCCACTGCTGTACAATGGTGAAGTGAGCCATTTCCCTGTTTGCCAGACTTGGCAGGGAGGTGATGGAAGAGACGCACCTGGGGAAGCAGGTACTTGGGCTGAATGACTGATGGAGTCCTAGATAATACAAGAGGGAGAGATTCAGAGATTACAAGGAGGAAAATACTGTGTGGGACTGGAAGAGAGGAGGGAACATATCCAGAATAAAATGAAAACAAGGGGTGGAATATTGTTGGAAGATAGAGAAAGGGACTCATGTCCCCAGAAATCTGGAGGGCATGGTGGTTTTTTCTCTTTGTCTCAACCTCTACCCCTTCTCATCCTTCCCACACAGATACCTTAACCATCTTTCACTGTGGCAAGTCAGTCCAGCACACATTCTATACTGCTCAGCTCACAGTGACTGGTCAGTCTGTGCTGGCTGTTTTTGTTGAGATGCTCTTCTCCCTTTTCCCATTTTCCTGTGCAGGGATTTGAAACCAAGAATGAACCTTTCACATCTGTCTCAGTGACAGGAGGTGATGTGTTAACAGGGAGAAGTGAAGGGAGCCATCCATGCCGAGCATTTCGGAGCCTTTCCTGTCCCACTTACAGACGTTTGCTAAAGAGGTGTTTTGGTTTAACTGTAGCTTATTGGATTATGTGATTATAGCATTTGAATTCTTTATTAGATCTTTTCTGTCTTGGTCCCTGGGGTTGAGAGGGGCTTGTTTTCTGGCCTTTGATGTGTTTGAAAAAGTCAGGCTATTTGTATCACTGCTTCTTTGCTTTGATTCTTTGACTCCTTCTCTGGGGAGCGTTCTGATGTGCAGAGCTCAGCTTTGTGTGTCTGCTGCATGGGATGTCTTTGTGGTTTATTTTTGTACTGGGCACAAATCACCCCTCCTGCTCCCTTCTTTGCACATTGTCATGAAAGCAGATTATTGCTGACCAGTTCATTTGGAAAACTTGTGCTTGCTGACAGCTGTACAGAAAATTCAGTATTTTAATGAGAGACATACTACCTTGGCTTGGAGGGATGGATGGCATTGCAGCAATTGTCCGTTTTCCCCTCAGGCCCTTTCTCCTGGAAAAAAAAATCTTATCATTATAATTCATTTATCAAAAGAATATTCTTCACATTCTGCTGTATCTGCTTTCTTGATGATTTTAACTGAGGTGCTAGAAGAGGACTCCTCTGAACCCCGTAGTGGGAAGTGAGTAGCTTATACTCTGGTTCTTTGCCACAAAGCAGCACCCTGTGAGCAGAATTTCAGAGAAGGGAAATTTGCTTAGCTGGCAAGAAAAGGTCAGGCCCAGCTGGGTAAACGCTGCCAAGAAGGGTCAGTGTGGTGAACCAGCTTAGGCTTCATTTGTCACCTGTCAGTGCTGAGCACGATACACTTAATAGCACGGCAGTGGAAAGGACAAAGGGGATTTCTGAGGGGAGAAGTGAGGTAAGCCATAATTAACTTGAATTCTGAAGGAGAAACTCCATCTTGGACCTGCTGAGTTTCTCTTGTGAGCTTAGATGTTTTCACATACACTTCTAACCCACAGCACAGCTCCTCCTGCATGCTCTAACCCCTGTCCATGGCCGTGTTCTCCACAGTGTGTCATGTCAGGAAATGGGACCAAATGAAAGAAGACTGAGTCTCTGTGACTGGTCTTTTGCCCATTGCCTGGGCACAAACACTGAATGCAGTACTAAGATCAGTGCAGTGCAGAGCTCAGGCTCAGGCTGACTTGTTGACCAAGGAAGCGGAGAGAACTCTCCCATGCTTGTGTTAATTCTGGGATTAATGTCCCCACCCAGCATGGGTAAAACCAGAACTTATTGACCCCAAGGAGAACAGTTTTGTTAATTGTCCCTCCAGCAACAAGAGACAAGGGGTTCCCCCACACTCTCTCTATAGGATGAGCTATTGTCTATACCTGTAGTACCTGGTTTATCTATCACCTCTCCTGCATTAAATGTTACTACCATATTCTTGCTTTTCCCAAGAGAAAACAGGCATGTTTTGTTCTTTTGTTCCTGAGTGCTTTCCAGCCAGTATTTTATCCCTGTAGATGTATCCTCATGTACCCCACAGCACAGTGCTTCAATGGTGAAGCATAAGCTGATTGGAAACAAGCTATTTGGTGGCCTCTTCTTCTCACCAGGCATAGCTTGGAAATATCTTTGCAAGGGCTGCCAGTGCTCAAGCAGTGATTTGGTTCCCACATCCTGCTCATCCTATGTGAGAGCTGCTTTTGTTTTGCATGGCAACAATTGGCAGAGCAGGCTGGGAACACTGAGCCTGCATTCTGCTTCACCCCCAGAGCTGGAGTGTAAGTGGGCCTGAACTATTTTTAAAGGAAGCCATTCAAGTGTCATTAACAACAAAGTCATAATGGTAGCCTCTGACACAGCTGGAAAACATCTGCAAACACTTGGAACAGGTAACAGTTTGATGAGGGCAAAGTTGTATCAGACTGCACACGGCTTGTGAGGATTAAAAGCCTTAGCTAGTGGGGTCAGCATGACCTCTGGTTTGGCTTGGAAGCTCCTTTTGTTCAGGAAATATTGGTAAAACATGGCAGCTCCTTGCTTCTGGAGAGTGTCAGGATGTAGAATACCAAACAAAAAGATAATTTACCTGACAAATGTAGCTCTACTCCATCCATGTAAATTTCTTGAATCTGCTCATTTTTCAAAAGCTGAATTTCTATACCATTTTGAAGGGTAGGGAATGATTTTTTGTTTTGTTGTAGGTTGTCTTTTAAACAGCTGCCTGCACTTGGTAAACTGCAGTCACTGTGGTTAAATGACTAATGTTGTACATTCCCTAACACTGAAAATAGTTGTGGTGCAGATTTTGCTGGGATTAGTTTTGTTGTTCTGTTTCTGTAAAAATCTTAGGCAAGTGGCTTTTTGCTGATGTAGACAAGCATGGAAAGCATGAAGCTTCATTATTCCCAGAAATTATGGCAAAAGCACAGCAATGACAAAAGGAGCCAAATAAATATTCCTGATGTTTCTTTTGCTGCATTTGCTTGGAGCAGTGTGTGTATGGCCAGGATGTCATGGTTTTTGTGTTTCTGCTCTTTTCCCTTGAGGTCTGTACAGTGATAAACTGTAAGTGAGGACCACACTGTGTTATGAATAGAGCAAAAAAACAGAGTTGTGTTTTGTATCCTCTCCACCTGCCACCTTAGGATTACCTTTGTCTCAACAGCTTCTATTTTAAAACAATTTTATTTGAGATGCCAGGTGAACAAGATTTGGAAATCTAGGCAGTTTTCTGATTGCTATGGAGCCAGTAAACAGAACTGCAATTGCCCCATACATGATGCTACTATTTTTGATGTCAGGAATGCCACAGATAATGCCACAGATGTCTTTTTTTTTTTTTTTTTTTTTTTTTTTTTGTCTTCTGTTTTCTGTCCTGCTTTTCACCTGAAGCAGGCACACTCTGAGCATTGAGCACCTCCTAAATACAAAAAAACCCCCAAACTGAGCTGTTCTAGTAAAAGATAATACCTCACCCACTGATGTTAGTCCCTACACTGGTCACTGGAAGAGCCCCAGGCTAAGCTGAGTGTCTGTTCAAACAGTTTCAGTTGTTGGCCACAGCAAAATTGTTGGTGTTGGAGAAAACTGGGGAATGCTCACAAGAAGTGTTCCTTTTGCAAACTGGTGGAAACACAGCCCCAGTAAAGACAGAAGAGATGGGAGGAGTCAGTAGCAGGTGTGGGAGGTGAGTGCTGCCTCTGGGTGATAATGGCCACTGTGTCCCCTGCAGTACCTCAGCAGTGACAGCAGAAAACTGACTGCAGGTACACACATCTTTTGTCATTGCTAATAAAGGAAACTTCCAGCAGATCTTGGATTACTTCTTTACCTCTCATAAAGGAGAAAGGTTGAGTCGATGCCACTTTTATAGAACTTTTTAAGGTACCTGCCCAGGGCTATGGGAAATCAGTGACAGTGACAGACCTAGAAACAGAGCATAGGAGTCCTGGCTCTTTAGCTCTCTTCACTAGCCATTAGATGATACTTCCTCCAGATGTTTCAATAATGGGTGCTATAAAAAGTTCTTTGTATTGCTGTTGCAATTCCTTATTTCCAAAGGGCTGCCTGCCTTTATGTTTTTAATATCATTGCTTTGAAGCACCATAGCTGGAAGTGACAGTGCCAGAAATAATAATAACAATAATAATCTGCATAGCACAACGGGCATTTTACCAGCATGCAGGAAGACAAAGGTCTCTGTGTGTTTTATATTAGCACAGTGAAAAACTCTTATTGAGTCTATCTGGAATGCATAGGTGGGAACCTTAACCCCTCATATGCTGAGAAGAAAATTATATGCAGACCTGAGAGCTGAAGTAAATTAAAAGGGCAGAGCTTCATTCCTTTGGCAGTGGGAGGTCTTTCTGGACCATATGCCTTGACAGCTTTGTTCAACCTTATGTATTTAACATCCATGTGACACCAGTGTAGTTAATTTACAAGTGTTTTTTTTCCATTTTCTTCAGTTGTATATAATTGCTCTTTAATATAGACCAGAAAAGACAGAAAAAAAGGCAAAACCCCAAATCTTTTTTTTTTCTCTGCCAATTCAATTCTTATTTCTGCCATGGCCCGTGTTCAAAACGCAAACAATAAAACATACAGCTGTGACATAGGGGGATTGTCCAAAAAGGACGATGTCTGAAGGTTTATGATTAGGTTTTATATTCCCTCTGTCTACAGAGCAGCACTTCCTGAATGTTTCTGTGGTGGGAAAAGCATCCCAGCCATTTCCCCTTGTGGATGATGGTGTAATTAGAGCTGTAAAGAAAGAACCCATGACACTAAAAGGCTATAAGTGCTGCAGATTTAGGACAACAGGTTTCTATGGAAACTGAAGTGAAAATAGGACCTTAAATGGGTGAATAACAATAATACAGAGTTCTCAGTTTGGATCAATCTGTAAGTTGCAGGAAAATACAGCCTGCCTTTCTGGCAGTTATTTGCATAATCTTTTCCATGGTGCTTTCAATGAAACATTGCCCCTCCAACTCTTAATTTCTATAGAGAAACATTCTTCCCTTAAAAAAGAAAGATGAGGATTTCCCAATGGATGGTATGCATCCATTTATAGATGTTATCAAAATAATTCGAGCTCAATGTAGGCAAATAAGCAACATAAGTGATGGCATCTCTTCTCATCACTGGTACTACTCATTGCAGTCCTTGGTAGTAGCTGAAATGTTTCCTGCACAGATGGAGTATGAATTCTTCTTGTATTCTTGCTGATGCACTGGAAAGATGAGGCAGCACCAATGGTACTTTTGCACATGATGCATCTGTCATTCACTGTGTGCTGTAGTAGCCAGTTCTTGATAACCAATTGTCTCTGAAATTCTGATGAGTGTTTTGCAGTCCAAGACTGGGTTTCATGTTTGCAGTGGGAGATCCTTTCCCTCAGCTCTTCAGTTTCTGAGGAAATTCGGAACAGTCTCTGACTGGCAGGAAGTCTTTCCAGGACTTTGGGTAGAATATACTGTCTTGCATGTGCTGTGCCATGCTTTAAGCATCATCTGAAAATGCCACCGTTAGAAATGCCCAAGGAAAGAACAAAAGGGGACTTGGCATTCTTTGCAGTGTTATGTTTTCTTGTTGAGCATTTAACCACAGTAGAAGAAATGAAACTGCAGTGAGGGAAAGATTGAACTGCTAGTGACAGAAATACCCATATGGTCCTGTTTGTTTCTGTAGAAACAGCCATGCAAACTTTGTATAATAAATATACAAACTTGGGAATATTTGGGTCATAGATTACAGCTTTCTCTGCAATGAATCTGTATAGGCTAAATATATAGGAATATATATGTAGCATTATTACTAAAATGAGAGACAGCCAAACTGGGGCACATCTGTGCAGTAATTGACCTAAGAGCTTATCATCCCCATGGCACTCTGAGTGGTTCATGGTGCTCTGCAGCCTGAAACATGAATTAATTTTGCAAGCTGTGGCTAAAAGTCACATAAGCTGCAGTTTAACTCTTTGCAAACTGTCCCAGAAGAAAAGTCAGCCTCATCATGTGCTGGGTCTCTTCTCCTGCCCTCTTTGGTACCAAAACACTATTCCAAATGGGAACCACTTCGAGCAGTCTATTGCCAGTCATTGAGCCTGAGCCAAGATCCTGGGTTGTGGGAGTGTCATCTACAGCACTACCAATGATTTCTGGTCTGCAACTTGTGTTCTACCATTTGAGTTTTAATTAAATAATACAGGCTTCTCTGACTCTCCAGCTTTATGTTGCCATAAACGAGGGAGAAGCTGTTTCTCTGTGCATGTGTCCAGAATCTCTCTCTGCATGTCAAGCCAGGCAGATCCATGATTCTGGCTGCTCTGCTTGTGCAGGCTCAGGGCATCATCCAGATGCTGACACACTGGCTCCAGACAGGCTCCCCACAGAATAAATCGTGTTAAATTCTTGATCTGATTGGCAGCCCTGGGAATTCAATTCAAGTCCCTGGGGAGAGGCAAGAGAGCATTTCTTTTCTCTATGGCTATTGTCATGAAAATGAATAAATCCTTCTCCCTCCCCCCCATCCTCAGGTTGTCACTGGCCTGGATTAATTTTGTGTACGTTTTTCATATTCTTTCCCGTGCTGTTTCTTGAGGAGGGCATGGCCTAATTCTCTGCTCAAGTTTAAAGCAAAACTGAGCAGCCTGGTGGGTGTTAAACCAGGAAGGGAAGATGAGTGACCTGGCTGAAGCCTCTGCAGCCTGCCGGCTCTGTGGCTGCCTGGTGCCCCAGCTGTGCTGCCCAAATAAACACAGAGGCTCCTTGGGGCCGATGGGGGCAAGGCTGGTCACACTCTCCACTGCCTTTAGCACATCCATCTCATCATCATTCTCTTCTTGTTAGGATATTACTTGGTGATTTGGCCATGGATTTACTGATCCTTTTAGGCAAATCGAAGTTATTTGCAGCTGGGCTGGGCCTGGTGTGCCCCCGTGTCTGCCCCCGTTATCCGTGTGACACCCAGCACGGGGCATTGGCTCCGGCACGGCCCGGTGAAGGGAGCGAGCCCCGAGCCCAGCGCGGGTTCGGTCAGGCACGAATGGATCGGGGCAGCAGCCGGGACCCCGCGCAGGGGCCGGGCTGCAGCTCCCGGCAGTGCCCGAGTGCCCCGGGGATGCTGCGCTGCAGAGCGGCACCGCGGGGAGCTGCCCGAACGCGCCCATCTGAGGAAACCCATCCAGCCTTTGTTTCAGCACAGCATTTCAGCATGGTTAAGCTTCACGTTTACTGCTGTGCTTGCAGGGGGAAAATGGAAAAAGTATAATTTTGTATTGTATTTTTATTAGCTGAAACTTTCTGATCTGTCTCTTCCCTTTTGAAGGCAAAAAATGAAAAGAAAATTTCCTTTTGTGGGAAAGAAATTTGATCGTTTTGAAAATTCTTTGTTTAAATATCTGATTTATCATTAGTGAAATAAAGTTTTTTCTTGGAAATTAAAAACTTCCCTAAAATTTTCTTTAGAAAAGGAACCAGTATTTCTCAGTTTTATTTATATGTTTAAAATTACTTACATGGTAAAGTGTCTTGCTGAATCAGAACTTAAGAAGATAAATCTTTTCTTATCTATCTTAGCTACAATATCCATTTGAACTTATGTAGGACGTGTAAGTATAACAGTTATATGCTCTCTCTTCTATCTCATAATTATAGGTCTTTAAAAACCTCTTTTAAAAGTGTATGTAATTATTATATAGAGCAGAGTTTTTTACCTTTAAATGTCATGTATTTGCATAAAAATTTACATATATTAATGCTAATCAGGGACATAGGAAGAGAAACAGAATTTCGCTAAACTTTTTGCTTTGAATTAGGACACCAGTGTCAGAGGTTGGGCTGAAAAATACAGATGTTGATGCCAGCTGTGATCCTCAAATCCTTGCACAATGGCAAAATTATCTAATGTCTCTGTTGGTCATCATTGTGTCAGGCAGTTTGGGAGTGCTGACACCTGGGTTGCTGTTGCTGCACCGTGCTGTTAACACCTTGTTGAGCTGAATGAGAAACTTGCACCTCTTTTTAAGACAATTGATTTAATGATTTATAATCTGCGGTCTGGAGGCTCCCAGAGGTTCTGAAAGCGCCAAAAGGAAAGTGAGCCTGTTGACAGTGTGCTTAGATTTGCTAAAAAAGCCTGGGATGGCCAATGGGATTTTTTTTGCATCTGCAACCTGGAAAAGGTTGATAACTGCTGATTTAGAGTGTCAGCAGTCTCAGCAGCCAGAGCTGCCCCTGGTTAAGGTCTGGCCATTTCCTCTCCAGCCTTCACAGGGGGTTCTGGGTCTGTTCTCAGGCATTCTGTGTTCAGAAAACATTATAAAATTAAAAATGTTCAGGGAGAAATGATTATTCTTAGAAACATGAGGCACCTTACACAAAAAACGATTATTTAAGTTGGAGACGGGGGCAATAGTGGAGAATTATTTCAATTGCAGAGAATATTTTAAAAAAATCCAGAAGCATGTGAAATTAAGGACTGGTATGATGATGGTAAGGAACCCCCCCTCTGCATTTTACAGTAGAAGAGGAAGGAGATAATGGATTTTAAATGTTGATTATAAACCTATATTTGATAGGTAACATCTTTAAAACAGCTAAAGAAAATATTCCAGAGTCATGTGTTGCAGAACATCTTGACAAAATGTAGCACTTGGCAAGGAATTCAGCAGGATCCAAAGTAAAGAGAAGTTTCTAAGGCAGGAAAACCAAGGTGGGCATCAAATTCCCTGTGTAAGTCAATTGAATGTTGAAGCTGCAGTACTTGATACCTGCTCATTGTCTTTAAATGCTGGGAACATCAAGAGCTGGATAAAAAAGGATGAAGTGAAATATAATGATAATGTCAAGTCATCAACCTCTGCCTTGTGCCTGCTAGGAAGGAGTTTGTAATTTGCCCACCTTGAAGCTCCACACATCTACATCTTTGCAAGGGATTGTTTAGCAAAAAGGAAAACAAACAAACAATCAAACAAAAATCCAGTTTATGAGGCACTGAAATCTCGGAATGAATGAAATCCTGAGCTGCTGAGCAGAACTTCACTCGTTCAGAAGTGTGGCAAAGGCACCACTGTGCACACAGGTGGAGCTGTGCTGCACTGTCTGTGGCACTCTGACTTGGATTTGGAATGGGAAGGAAAGCTGAGAGTACTTGAAGGAGAAATTATTTTTCTGAACTTGTTAGAATGTTGATGTTAATTTTTTATGTTTTGTGATAAATACTTGAATATCTGGAAGCTTTTCTTCTCCAATAATTAGCGAAACAGATCTGCACTGACCCAGAGCAGCCTTTTCCAGTACCTAAATATCTTAGAGAAGGATTCTTTCAAAGCACAAGTCTCTTGCATACAAACTAAACAAACATATTCTCATTTAGGGAGTAATTTATGATGAGTAAGGGCTGAAAAGGTAACTGCTACAATGGAGGCACTGCAGCCAAGTAGTGACAGCATTTAGGTACAGCAGTGGTATCTGTGGATAAATGACAAGAGCATTGTTCAGTCCATCTGTGTAACATGAGAATGGCATATACCCAGCTGACTGCAGGAAAGGAAACAGTGCTATTTTCTTTGAGATCTGCCTTTGTGCTATTTTAAGATGGCATCAGTTTTGAATAGTGAGAGTGGCAAGCTTGCTGTGGCTTATAAACCTTTAACTCAGCAGAGGTCCAGGATGAAAAAGGAGCCCACCTACCTGCATAAAAGTCATCCCCCTGCATTTTGCCTGCAGTTTGAATACTAGGAAAGCAAGGGGTTTAGCCAAATTAATATGTAATAGCTGAGCTATATCCAGTTGTGAGACATCTGAGGCAATTTCAGCATCAGTCTTTGGGATTATGATTTACATCATGTATTCCTTTTTACTGTGGCACAGAATGGCTTTAAAGTATGCTCTGGTTGAACACATGTTGCTGCCATCTTTGTACTGGTATGGGGACAATCAGAAGCCATAGGCATCTAAAGTAGAACTTAGTGTCTTTATTAGAATGTACTTTTTTTCTTTGTGGCTTTGATTTACATTTTTTTCTCTCTGGAGTCACAGTGAAAAGACTGGAGTTTTTGATAATTTGTTTTTAGAAAAAGGCAAGAAAGTGTTATGTTTCAAAATCTATAGTCATTGTGAAAAAAAGCAGTTTTGGTACAGATGAAGCCTATGTACATTCAAGGAACATTTCAGAAAGTTTGGTAAATGACATTACTAGAAAGGGACACAAAAGGTGGATGAATGCATTTCACAATTTTCATTTGTGTGCATGATTCCACAGCCGTGGGTAGCAGTGTGTTCCAGGACAGCTCTGATGGTCCAGCTGGAGAGAAGAGAGTGCATCATCGTGCCCATACCTTAGATGAGACAGGCAGAATCAGGCCCAGTGAATGCTGGGAGGCAGAATAAAGCCAGTGGTATTGCAGGGACAGGACCTTGCTTTTGATGCTTCTATTGATATACAGCTGGTTTGTGCAATGTACTGCAGAGGATCTGGGCATGTTCTACTGCTCTAGAGAACAGTGCATGCCTTGGCTTAATTGTTGTTAGTGCTCAGTGTTAGATCATTATCCTAATTTGCTGGATGCAGAGCAGTTGCTACAGATTACATTGAGGGCATCTGAACAGATTACTAGGACCTGCAGTTTGCTGCAGGGCAGCAACCCATGTGAGAGAGATTAAGTGTCAAATTCTACTCCCCAGTATAGCATTGTAAACATCAATAATCCAATTGATTTTATCAAAGTAACTCTGGATTTAAACTGGTGTAATTAAGGGCATCTGACCTCGTTGTTCTGTTGTGTTTGTTAATATACACGATACTTTACAGCTGAAGTCTTTGTAGTGGGTAGGACAGGAATCTATAAAAGAGATTCCAATACGTTGCTAAGATTTTTGCAGGAGTCCAAATAACCAATGTGAGCCTTTCCTTCACTTTACTTATCCCATGTTAAAGTGTCTGAACATCTCAGCCATAAAGTAAAAATGATGTTATAATTCAGTTTTATACAACAATTGAAAGATAATGCCCCCATTTCTGACTGGGGTGTGAACATGATGCAGGACTGCAGAGACAGAATGATGCACAAGATATATAATGCTGATTATTCAAGATGAATAGGCTGTAGTGAATACAACTAACATCAGTTGTTACTCATGGATTTAGGACTTGATCTTACTACCACCAAAGCCTGTAACAAATCTTCCCCCAGCTCTAGGGGAGGAGAGCTGATTGCTGGGAGAGCACAGCCAGGCTGTGTGTGCTGCAGAGAGAGCAGTGCACTGGAATGCACATTACACTGCTGTGCTGCAGCGTCAGGGAATCTCCTGGTGCTGTGTGCTCTGCAATAGAAATGTCGCTCAGCCTGCCTGCTTTGATAAATAAGTGAGGCTATTTTAATACTACTCTTGTTAAATTTGCAGCTGCTAAAGCAGCTCTGAGTGACAGGGGTATGCCAGCTTCACCTGCAGCCACTCTGGATGGCTGCAGGAATTTCATGCTTGTTCATTCAAGGAGGAATGCCAATTTTCTTCTCACACCTTCCACCTGACCTTGCGGTTCTCTTGCATAGCAAATGTTGCAGAGAGGCTCCTGGTAAGGATGTGGAACAGACAGATGTCTCATTGCAAGGGGGAGCAACCTTTGCCCTGTTGTCCTCCAGCTCTGCTAAGTGCTTTGCCTTCCTGAGTGGAAGGAGCCAGGAATGAGTGCCTCTCTTGGCACCCCCTGGCAGCGTGGGTGGCAGTGTGGGAAGCTGGGGCTCACAGAGGAACAAGTAAAGGCCCTGCTAAACCTGTGTCCAGGGTCTAAACCTGTGTCCAGGGTCCTGTCACCTCCCAGAAGCACTTTTGCACATGGATTTTGTACCTCTGGCTGCATCCTGCCTTGGGCTTTTTACACTGTGGAAGGCCAGGTTGGCCAACAGCCACTGACTAATGATTCCATAATGAATGTACCAGAATTTACCTGGATGGCTACTGGGCCCTGTATCTGACCCCTTCAGGAGACAGTCTTTCTTTGAGCCTTGTGATCTTTTGGTCTTTGAATTTCAGTGTTGTATAAGTTGCTGATTCATCCTGAGAACTTGGTCCTCCCATAGGTGACCAGCTATTGAAACAACAGTCACAGACCTGATAATTAATGCTTAATGTTCCCTGGTGCTTCATAAAGGACAGGACTTGCCTCCTTTTCCATTTGCTAGAGGCACTCAATGCCAAAACACTGGACTGATTGGAGAAAGCAGTGCAGGCAAGCACAATATGATCTTCCCCTTGTGTGGTGTCTTGGCAAAACCCTGAGCTAGAACACAGGAGTCTCAAGCTCTTTCCCAGACATATTTCATCTGTTCTATTGCCTTAACTCCTCAATTGAATGCCTTGTTCCCTACCTGTCTGGTGAAATTTTAAGATTCCAGAGCCAAAGCCAGTGACAGGATAGTGTGACATCTAATAGGGTAGGTAGGGCTTTAGTCTTTGGACTTTTTAGGTCAGGTGCAAATGGGACCAGTGTTTGGTGCCCTCTCTGGTTTGTTTTAAAATACCATGTCCTGTGAATCCATATCTCTTACAGTGCCAAATGTTGCAGCAAGCAGTTCTCTAACATGTCTGCAGGTGTTGCCATACAAATGATGAACAGGTCTCAGAGGAGCACTGCAGAAAGGATGCCTTAACTCTTGAGATGTAGAGAAATGTGGTAACTGCTTAGAATGCAAAATGTTCTTATTTTATTCATTGTTTGTCTCCTTCTGTTCCACCCACCTGTTGTGCCTGTCATTAACTGAGAGTACATCACTTCAGAGCAGTTGTTGTTTAAAAAGCAGACATAAATGTTCATAGAATTTCTGGCATAACAGACAGCATATTACTACTATTATTGACAATACCAGCTAAAAGAAGCAACAGAAGTTTTTACTCTTCTCATCTCTGCATTATCTATGAATCTGGGCTGTGCTCTGCTTTAAAATTATGAGCAGGTAGATTATAGGGTCTGTGCTCTCTGGCCTGAGTCCCACTGAGAGTGATGGGGTCACACACTTGTGGTACCTTAGACTGAAGGATCTTTTATTAATGCAGTTAAAGCACCAGTCAGACTCAGAGATGTCCATGTGGCTGAGTTTGCCTCACTGACTTGGTCTGCAAACTAATTGTGTTCACACTGTGGTTCTGGAGGACAGCAATGTGGAGCCCAATGCTATTGATTGTAACTGAAAAGAAGGAGCCCCCCAAGGAAGTGTAAAGGCTTTAACATCATAGAGAGGAAAGCTGTCGTGCAATGGCAGTGGTGAGGGTACCAAGGCTGACTTTGCTTGCAGATCTGAGAAGTTTCTGTTACCAGATTCTGCATTCATGAAAAGAAAATCACATTCATCTTACTCATTCTCATTTCTACACTCTGTAGGCCACAAGAATTTAACCCACAGCATTCAGAGTGGGATTTGGAAGCAGACTCGTTTTCTCCCTTGACTGACCCATTGTTTCACCCTGACTAGCAGCTGTGCACTAGGACTGCTAACCTTCAGTGCATTCGTTTCTCTCCCGATTTTCTGCTCTCAAGAGCTGGGCTCTGTAACAGGCCAGGGAGGTTAGAATATCTGTGTGAGCATTAAATGGATTTATGCAGCTTTGACACAGCCAGAATGACTGCTGCTCAGCCCTGTCATTGTTACTATAATAACTTAATTATTAGATTTCCGGTTGCTACTGTGTTGTTGTAGGCACTGTATAAACATACAAAAAGTGATGATGGCCTCTGCCCTGAAGCTCTTGCAGTCTTGCATACATGAGACAGCAGGCTGTTGCAATGAATGCATATTGTTGGACAATTAAAAGTATAAAGCAAGAGCTGGGTTTTAGCCTCAGGTCCTCACAGCTCTCAAGTCTTGTGGTTATGTTCTGGGTTGCCTTCTCCAGGATGCAGGGGCAGAGCTGCTTTTGTATCACTTATACAAGTGTATAAATGTTGTTTGTGTTTAAACAATGTAAAACATAGTTTTAGTGCAGAGCTTGAATCAGACAAGGAGCCTAAGATAACTGGTGGGACACTGCCCTGTGCCAGATAGAGCTTAAATGGCTGCTGACAGTAGCCACTGATGGCTAATTGATGGTTTTCACTGCCTGACCCAGATTCATTACATAATCTGGTATGAATTATCACAATATCATCCCTGTGATATTGCTGGCTTCCTCTGCTGGCTTTCTGTGGTTATTCTGACCAACATAGTTCAGTTCATGGAGATGCTGGGAAAAGGAGACTTGCAGGTGCTTCCAAGAGTTATAGACATACAGAAATATTCACACTGAACTGGTGAACAGCTACTATGAAGACTGATTTTGTTTCTGGGAGGTTACTAGTCAAGCAGGAACTCCAGAAACATGGTGTACAGATTAGTCATGCTGGGCAGATAATAAATTCAACAAAAACCACTCAAAGCTGTGGCAAGTTGTTGGCAAATATTCCAGATAAGTAAGGTATTTCAGGAAGTATTGCAAGTGTTCTGGTGTGAATTGTGTTTGCATAAATCATCTATCTGATAAGGGTATGTTACACTGTTTAAATGATGATTGGAAGTATCTGTTTCTGGTTATTTTTTGGGGTTTTTTAAATGGTTTTGACTTGAAGGGCGTGCAGTTTTAATGATTTAACTAATTGTGGTTAGGCAATATGACTTTTAGTTGGTACAACTGCAGTGCTAAGAAGTCACAGCACAAAAGCAGGTGCAGTGATTGTTACAATGGTTATTAACAGGATGCATTCCAAGCCAGGCAGAAGGAGGTGAGGATCCTGCCCGAGCTCAAGAAGAGCCAGGAAGAATTGCCCTGCAGGGAGGCAGGATTTTGCCATCAGCTGCTTCCAATGAGCAGCTGCTCAGCTCCTGCCTCTGGGCTTTCACTTCCTGCAGCTGATGGGTGGTGCTTTGCTTCTGTGTGAAACTGCAGCCCCTGTGAGGTCCTTCCAGGCATTTCACGTGCAGCTGTCTGACTAAAAAGAGGGGAGGGCTGGCATAGCAGTGTTGCAAAGGGGGAAAAAGGAAGGGGAACCTGCCTCTGCATATTGCTGTGCTTTAGGCAGTGCTGCAAGAGGTGACTGCCCCGTGTTCCCTAAAGGAATAGGGAAATCTGCATAGAATGCCTTTAGCCAAGGTCTGCTTGGCTGGGGAGGTTTGTGTGTACCTTGGTAGAACAAAGCAGTGCAGCTCTGCAGCACAGACTGAGCCCCAGGCACAGCTCCAGACAGGAGCTGTCGTGTTCCTGTTTGCTTTGGAGATATGGGAACCACAAGCTGCTGGGGCATTTGCTTCCTTCATGATACCTGATGTGCTCTGCATGACACCAATGAACAGGGTTCATCATTTCCATGTATATCAGTACCTCAAGGCACTAAAATCTGGTGAGAAGTGTTAGTACCAGTACCAAGCTCTGATGCTGGTGTTGGTACCAGTGCTGGAGTCCAGCATGTCACGGTTTTATAAACTGGCCTCCCTTATTTTCATGACTTCTTGAAAAATCAGTTTTTCTTCCCTTTGTTGCTTTGTTTCATTGCTGATGAAAGCATGGTCTCTTCAAATGCATCATCCTACACTGCATCCAGTGGTTTTGGCTGTTCTTGATTTCAACAGACTTTGCAGAAGACGTTCTTTGTATTGCTGAAGTTTGCAGGATCTGACTTGTCTTCATCCGTATGTAACTGGTTACTCTTTGATAAATAAAGTTCTACCCAAGTAAGTATAGAGAATCCCATCACATTTGGAGTATGTGTTCCTGCTCCCTGGCTTTGAGATATCAGCAAGAAACAGGGTTTTATTGGTGCTTTATTTAACAGACAAAGGAAACAAGCCATAGCACCAATCTCTGATTTAACTTAGCCATAAAAGTGTTTGTGAGTTTTGTGTTTGTTGTGTGGAGTTGGAAACAATCACAAAAGTAGTTTTCTCCAATATTAGAGATCTTTTCGGACACACCAGCCTTTTTGTATTAACAGACTTTTTTGTGATCTTGCTGCTTTCATGTTATTTTCATAAGCCCTCTTTGCTGACCCTAAACTTTTTTATATATTCAGCTCTTGAAGTACTAGCTATTCTTTCCTATTTTGTTTTGGCTTCTCTGCTTGTTGTTTTCTTATTGATGGTCTCACAGACTTCGGTCCACTGGCTTTTTATGAACCTTCTCTCTTTCTGAAGATCCTTCAGAAATGATGCATTATATATTGTGAGATTGCATGTAATGAGGAACCTTTGCCTGCCTAGAGGTTTCTATCTCCATGGGAGAAATTTGTGGCTGGGGTTTGCAGGAATGTTATGGATAAGGAGGTAGTCAAGAATCCTGGATGTTTGTGCTGCAGTTGCAGGCTTTGGTGGGGAAAACATGAAAGGTGAGTACCATGGCAAAGGAGTGTGTGTGTCAAAGCAGGCAGTAGGGTTTTTCTTGTCTTGAGTTGCATGTAACAGTATTTCTAGTAAATTGAAATCAGTGCAGTAGCAAGTGAATTTATACATGGCATGGGAAAGATGGCAGAACTGGCACCATAATTTTGACAGTAATGGGCTCAAAAAAACCAGCACTGAGCCAAACAGGCCCTAATGGCCACATCAGGTGAGCCTGTGCAGGAGAGACCACACTTCTCAGAAAAGCTAATTGGCCCAGGCAGAATGCCATGCTAACACAGCTGCATTGCTCCTAGCTCCTTGCTAGTGCTGAGCAAGCTTGGCCAGAATGATCTGCCTGGCTCTGTGGGGCAGAGATTCATCCTCCTCACTTCCCACTGCTTTGGTTACTCCTCCTTTCAGGAAGAGATGAAATGAGTGTGGCTTTGTGCCAGCACAGGTTGCTGGGACATCCATACTGCTCTGCATTGCTGAGCCACCCCTGTTTGTGAGCCTGGTGACAATGACAGTCAGAACCTTGGGGCTGCAGCATGTCTTAGGGAACACTGAGGCTAATACTGAGCACATACCTCATCAGCTTGCTAGGAAGGTGAGACTTGGGCTCTGAAAACTTGGGTGGGGTCTCAAGAGACACCCTAGCAAATAAATGGTTAACCAATAAGGCAAAGCATAGAAATAGGATGGAGGAGTGTAATTATCATGGGATAAGCAAATGATTAGAGTGTTATGATGCTCTAAGTATAGCCCTAGAGTCAGGTGCTTAATTATTAATATTATTATTCATGGATGGGTCTTTATGATGTGGGAAATGAATATTTCTGGCACTGGAAGGAGATGTAGACACCAGTTTAATATGCCAAGCAGAGCTTATGAGAGAGTGGTGTGCTTCATATAAATGAAATCTGCCCGTTAGCCACGTGTTTTCCACTGGGGATGGATTCTTCATCTCCTTGCCTCCTAGAGCTGCTCATAAAATGTGAAATTAAAAAAAAACCTCTCCTTTTAATATTTTTTTAAGTAAATCAAAATGTTCAAAATGGAGCAGAAATGTGAGAGAAGACATGGGTGGCAGCTTTGGGCTCAGGGGAGGCAGGGCTGAGATGAGTCCAGGTCTTGGTGACGAGTCCAGGACTGTTTTTCAGGTAGCACTGGCTGTATTCTCCTTTCTCTTAGGTACCTATAGCCTCACAAATCCATGGCACAAGTGTGGTTAGGAGCAAATGTTGGAACAGACACTAAACAACACTAATACAGCCTTTGTGCTCACATGGCCATGAGCTGCAGCAACCCCAAGGCCAGGCACACTAATATTTGTTTTGGGACTATCGTCAAATTGGATGTTTTGGTGTCTATGTTGCATTCCTGTGCTGAACTCCTTCATTGCACAGGCTTGTTTGTCTGGGACTCAGCTGTTCATGATGGTGATTTGGCTGCTGTGTCTGTGGACCACTTTGGAGGTGGCTGTGTAAAGGTCTGGATTAGTACAGATTGTTATTTGTACAATAGAATACACTGGATTCAAATGGGCATCTCAAACACATCCAGAAAAAACAACAAATGAGATTACTGTAGTCAGATAAAGGGAGAATGTGGCTTAGCTTGGCCTCCAGTCACTGAGGAACAGTGTCAGCCTTTGCAAACTCTAGGGTCAGGCATTAGCTGTTATTAGAGCAAGGAGTTGTGTCACCAGGCAAATAGTGCAGAATTTAGCAGAGAGAGAAAAAGTGGTATACAAAATGTTGTAGGGAATGGAGGCTGTGTGCATGCTGAGCATTCTGCCAACCTTCTAAATGGCTTCTCCCCTGTCAGTATCTGGCTTTTTGGCAGTGTGGCTGTGGAAACTGTATTCATCTTTCTCTCTAGTCCTAAAATGATGGACTCTTGCAAAGTGCCCCTGTGTGTGGTAGAGCAGAAGAGTGGAAAGATACCGTTGTCTTCTTTCCCTCTCTCTCTTCTTTTTTTTCTTTTTTTCTATATTACAATCCTGCCTTTTTGATCTTGCCTCCTGCAATATTATGAGGCCTGCAATGGATTGCTATGGCAACTGGCCAACCAGGCCTGCATACTAAAGGAAAACACCTCCATGAGGGCTCACAGGGGAAGGAGATAAAAGTGTAAATGATGCAAACAAACAGAAGAAACTCCAAACAACAGCAGTAGTACCATGTGGATGTGTTATACTGTGAGATGGGATGGAAGAACATAAGGAATAAAGCACAGGATTGCTGGCCAGCCTCAGAGCCAGAGCATTTTGTTATGCACCAGCAGGATAGAAAACTCTCATTCTTCTGCTCCCCCATCTCTGCAGCCCTCAGCACAGGCAGATATCCAGCAGACACGTGTGTCTGTAAATATGGGTGGACTGATTTGCAGGGACATGGGGAGATGGCTGTGGGAAATTGGGGATGCAAATGTTCAATTATTGCAGCTTGACAGTGATGAATGGAGAAGGGAAGAGGGGCTGCATGGCTGGGTTCATCCTCTGGGTACTTCTGTTCTGCTTGGTCTGAGCTGCACCCCTGTGCCGATGGCTCTGGGGAGTGCTGGGCACAAGAGGGGAACGTAACAGAAGAAAAATGCCTGTCTGGCATGGGGCAGGGCCAGCTGGCAATAGGATAGGTCTCTTCTGTTCAGTAAAACAGAGCAGAGATGTTGGTTCCTAAATATCTGGCAGAGGAGGCAGGGAGGTGGGGAGGATATATAAATTTTCCCCAGCATACTTGGCTTTATCTCCACCTTCATCTCTGCTGTATTGAATGTCCCTCCAGTCTCCCAGCCACAAGCCCATATGGCATTTCCCCCTCCCCACAACTGCAAGGAGCAGGCCTTTTTGCCAGAGGAGGAGGAGGGGGGTGTATGGGGGGAGGTTGGTGCTGCTGTTAGGGCCAGATGGCCCTCACCCTACACTACCCTCTGCCACAGACCCTTTCAGCTCCTTTATCTCTGTTTTTCTGCTCCCAGCAATGGCCAATATCTGATTTATCAAGGACCACTTGAACCTGGACCTGCCAGGTGGGATGGTCTGTGGGATGAACTGGGTGAGCCCAGATGTGCCATGTACAGAGGAGTCTCATGGGGGTGTGTACCTAGCTGCAGTCCCAGGCTGAGGCCCCTTGGAGCTCAGAGAGTAGGACAGCCAGTGCCCTCTGAAGAGCTCCAGGAGCTTTCCCCAGTTTGCCTGTCCTCTGTCTGTGCTTCAGTGAGCACAGACTCCCACAGGATTGCATTGGTGCACAAGCAATGAGAATTTTCCCCTTCACCCAGAAGAGAGACCACTGTGTTAAGCCAACACATTTTTATAGGCAGGAGAAAGTACTCAATCACCAGGCAGCATCTTAAAATGCTGAGACACAGACCTGGTAAAGGAGCAAGTTTCCATGGAGTGGAACAGGTGCCAGTGGATGCTGGAGAAGGAGGCAGACCTGCTCTGCAATGAAACACAGCTCTCTGTATAAATTAATTAACCCTGCTGCTCCTCCCACCATCATGTAACCAGGTACTCTTTCACATGGGTATGAGAACACTGAGTATTTACAGAAATGCATCAGAGGAGTGGCATGTAGGGGCTAAAGCAGGTGATGGGGTCAGCCTCCTGTTTGTTTCAGAGATGGTATAGGTAACACTGTGATAGCAGGAAACATCTCAAATACACAGATTAGTAACAACTACATAAATTTATAACCAGAGTTTCTAACAGTTTCTAACATGTACTGAGGAGGGCAGACCTGTAACAAGTGTTCTGAATTAACCTTACTGCTGCACACAAGCCCCTTTCAGTGTGGTAGCTATGTAAAATACTAGATTAGTCTCTAAACCTCTGCAGAGGCTGGGGATTGCTGATCCCAAGGCTTGAGTCTGAGGAACTCTGCAGGAATCAGTCTTTGATTGCCAACTTCATGTTCCCATGAAATTCTGCATCCTCCAGAAGTGGGCTTCAACTCTGTGGCCCTTCTACAAAGTATTTTCAGTTGACTTTTCTTTGCTAGTTTCAATGTGTTATTCCATTTGTGAAGCTGTACCAGGCTCCCTGTGGTTGGTAATTAAACATGCTGGAAACTCTTGTGCTTTCATTTTTGACCAAAGACCCTAGGCTGGCTGGCACAAAGGGATAAGGTTTGCTGACTTTGGTGTAGGAGGCCCTGAGTTCAGCTTCTCATCCCTTTCTCAGCACTTTTCTCTTTTCAAAGAAAACAATAAAAAGAAGAGAGATGTGATCAGAAAGCACTTTACAAGTACAAAAATACTGGAAATGGGATGTTTGCTGCAAAAAATGGGATGAAGTTAGAACAGGCTGAGCCTTGAAATGGGCCAAGTTAAATAAACAGCAAGTCCTGATAACTTGGCCCTTTTTTTCCAAGGTTCATACACCCACATATGGGATCTCAAAAGGGTGAGCCAATGTAACCCTAATTGTATCTTATTTATCTTGGCTGTTTAAACAGCTCACCATGCTGTAACTCGGCCCCTTCCACAGTGATTGCATCTTTATACAGTTGACCTTTTCTTCCCCCTCCAGTTTTCTGTATGTGCTACAAGTTTTCATGTCAGATATAATTATCTGAACCCCCGTAGGCTGTGGGGATAAGGTTTCAGCCATTTTTGGCAATGGGGTTCTTTCCCAGGGCTGCAGATGGGTTAGGTGAACCAGATGTACTCAGATAAGTTTGTTGCAATTTCTTTCTGGTTTTTGAGTTGTGCTTCAAAGGATGGCCTCTGAGCTTAGGGGTTAGTTGCCTTATAAATTGTAACTTACATTTTTGCCTTTGTGATGAAGGTACTTTTCATTTCATTGAAACCTGGCTTAAACTATCATGTTCTTGTAGATTCCTTTCTAGAACTTGGGATGTAATAGTTGCATGTGTTTGCTGGTATGTACTTGGACTGAGGATGAAAAAGAAAATATTAAAATATTTTGGAAATCAGAGGCAGCTCTGCTGCTGCTGTACTGTATTACCTGCTGTAAGGGTCTGCCCTGTAACGGGACCTAGTTTACTTGGGAGATGAAGACACTGCCTGGGTGTCAGAGCTGTGTGTGTACCTCTGCACAGCCAGGCTTTGCCTCCCCCTGGGCCCCCACTGCCACCCAGCCACTCCTGCAGCTGCATCATAGGCAGATTCTTACAGATTACTGGTGGGCTGGAAAGTGGGCAGATTGGTGAGCTGGTTAATGAATTCTGTTTAATATTATTATTTATACTGAGAGACTACAAAGAGCTGTCAGAGGTCACGCTGCCCCATTCACTAGGCTCTAGAAAAGCACTTGGGCAGGACTTTGATTTGGTTTCTATCTCGCTAGAGCAGGGTAGGGAAGAAGGGCATATTGTGACCCTGATTTTGCAGAGAGGGAATGAGGCAGATGGAAAGTAAGCAATTTGGCCAAGGCTGCGCAGTGACTCTGGCTGAGCCAGGATGTAATACCAGCTTTTCCCTACCCCTGTGCAGGCCATCCTTGGCTCTCATTGAAGCTTTTGATTTTAAATTTTCTCTATCTTAGTGTTTCCATGCTGAATTACAACCTCTTTTCTCCACCCATGTCCGCACCTTTCCTGCTCTCTCACTCTCTCACCCCATCTCCTTAGACTCAGAGTCACAATTCTGGTATTTGCTGTGAGCAGCATCATTTTGGAAACAGCACAAAATACATTTTGGTGCAGCTGAACAGAATGATGGCTCTGTTCAGCTGCACCATTTCTAAGGAGTGGAAGGGAATTGGAAAGAGCTCCCTGGCCTCTTTGTGTCAGTGGGTTGGTGGGGTCATTTCTCCTCTCTGTAGATGCCACACAGGAGCGAGCACCTCCTGACTTCTGTTAGAGCCCCATTCCCTGGCAGGGCCACGGGCCATGTGCTGAACTCAGCTGAGCCCCAGCTGCTCTGGGTAAAGGCCGTCAGAGCCCCATAGTGCTCATACCCCTCAGGAATTGGCTGCAATTTTTTTTTAATTTCATGTTTTTGTCTGTTTGGGAGGTGACCAGTGGCACTTAATGTGGGTCAAGCCTGGCAAACTGATCTCCATGGCAACCCTTAATGAATGCCATTGGCTCAGTGGTTCCATCCCTGCATCTCATTAAATTTCAATGACTTTCATGGGGCTCGGACATGTAATTAATATCAAACACATGGTATTCAGCAGGATAAGGTTTAACAGCAGGCAACTTGTGCAGGAGCGGGAGAGTGACGTGGGGGGAGAATGTTTGGGCTCTGTCCCCAAACATGACAGGAATAGACAGCCCGTGAAAAAGAAGTGAAAGGCAGAGCCTGGCAGTTGCTGCTCATGGCCCAGCACAGGCACTGATGGCTCTTTAGCCTGTGTGCTCTGCTGGGACTGGGAGGCAGCTCTGTGATCAGAGCTCAGGCCAGCTCTCACGTCCCAGAGTGGCTCTCACTTGCTCTATGACCAGTGGCCATCTTGCTGAAGGCAACATAGAACCACTGCAGAAAATGGGGTCCTTTGTGCTGGCTAAAGGAAACTCCTCAAAGGCCAGGGAGATCAGAGGAAGCAGCACAAGGCAAGAAGAAAACTGCAGTTGCATTTCTTGGTTTTCTCTTCTCTGTGTACTGGTACAACCTCTGAGGCACATCACAACTCTCCCCATCCCCAGCACAGCAGCATTACAGAATAGTTTCCAAAGCCATCATAAGGAGCCACCATGGACTGGGAAGAATCTTGTGCTTATCATTAGGGTTGGGTGAATTATATGACCTCTCTTCAAAAACAAATGAGAAACTTGAACTGGAGATGCAGCAGTAGGAGCAGCAGCCACAGTGTTTGCAGAGAGACCACCTGAGCTTTGCTCCATCCAACTGCACAGCAGGGCCAGGGGAGGCTTGTTCTCAAGTGGAAAGGACAGATGCTGAAATACAGGAGGGCGTGGTGAAGAGTGTTTTGTTGTTTGCCAAAATAAATTTGAATTTCTTAGGGTTTGCCTGCCTCCAGTGAAGATCTCAGTCATTTCAGTTATATTAAAATCTTGCTGCATCTTATCTCACATGGATTAATGTTACCAGACATGAAATGAAACAAAAAGGTGGGGGGAATGGAGGAAATAACTTCTGCTAATTATTGATATGCAAAGTGAGTAACAAGATGAAGAAATAATGTGCTATCAGATACAATCCTGGGGTTTTAAAAACAAATTATTTCATCTTCAACTGCGTTGCTGCTATTCCCCAAGGAATAATATACAATTCCCACAAGGATATGAGGGTACAATTCAATGGCAGCTCTGGTGAAGTTATATTCAGTTTAATGAATGTCGGTGGGAAGCTAAGATTGAATTATTGCCCGAGTGCTCTGTCAGATTGCCTTGCGTTGTTATGCAAGATATAAAGAAAATTATTATTGACAATACTAAGGAGATTCATTTTGTCTGAGTGAAGGAGGCAAAGGAGGTGTATTGAATCTGTGACGTAGTGGGAGAAGGTTAATCATGACTGTAATGTGGGATGGGGAGATCGATCATGTGTGGATCACAGGGATGGATATTTAATGTGTGTGTGACATGGCAGTGGAAGTTTTACTGGCCAGGATGCATGGAAGGGACAGAGCTGGAGGCAGGAATTTACTGTGTGACAAGTAAGTAACAGTGTTGGAAGGCCGGTATTCAAAGATCCTTGTGCTCGCTAGAAGGCGCAGCAGCGGGGTAAAAGTGCGCGGCATTTCCGGCAGTGTCTGGGTACATTGAAGGCATCTTCTGCGTGTGCCAAGAGAAGCCCGGAGAGCCTTTGCCAGCCTGCAAATGGCAGTCGGCGATTTAGGCGGGCGCCGCTCGCCCTGTCTGGCCGGGGGGTGGCAGCATCTCGATGTGCAAAATGAGAATCTGCAGCGCCCTCGCTGCCGGAGCCTGCGGTACCCGCGCAGGGCTGAGAGTTCGGGCTCACTCCCATCGCAGCAAGAAACACGGGGCCCACTGTGTTCCTGTTACAGCGTGGTTCTGGCCTCAGGTTGTGCCAGAGGAGGTTTCAATTGGATATCAGGGTAAATTTCTTTGTTGTAAGGGTTGTCATACTCTGGAACAGGCTTCCCAGGGCAGTGGTGGAATCACCGTCCCCAGAGGTATTTAAAGATTTGAAGATCAGGGCTTGGGGATGTGGTTTAGTGGTGGACTTGGCAGTGCTCTGCTAATGGTTGGGCTTAAAGATCTTTTCCAACCTAAATGGTTCTGTGCATCTGTGGTGCTGCAAGTGAAATGTAGCAGAAATGAAAACTAAACTGGATGCTCCAGTCACACACTCTGGGGGGGTTTGCTCATAGCTCACTGGGAAAACAGCTTGGGGACAGACCCATCCCTTGGTATTTTCATGGACAATATGGTCTTGAATCAGAAAAGAGAAATGTATGAACAATGCTAAGTAATTATGTGCAAAACTATGCAGAATTGGCAAAACCAGTTTTTGCTAAAACCAAATGTAAGTATGTTTGAGATCTCCATATCTGTCAAATTTAGTTGACATTGGCCAATGACTTATAACTACTCAACAAAGTGTTGGGTATGATATCATGCTAAATATTAATAAATCACACAATTATTAATGGGGAGACATGGACAAACACATACTTAAACATACAGCAAGATTGTGTAAGATTTGTTTTCTCAGGAAACCAGCTGATAAGTAATGGATAGTTTGGAAAGAAGGAACTGAACATTCTCAAACTTCCAAGAAATGTTTGCTTAAAGCTAGACACTAGAAATGGTTTAAAAAATAAAAATCAAATATCTTTCTTATCTTGCCCTTCCTACACAGGAAATTCATGATTTATTCTTCAGGATTCCAGGTCACACAATTCTAATCAAGATTTCATTATACTCACTCAGAAGGCAGCAGTCATTGATTTGAAGAATTATTTGATTCATCAAAACTTTCCATATTGAAAAATGTAACTTCTAATTTGGAGTACCATTAGGGTAAAGGGTTGTTTGCATCTGGAGCACTGGAAAAGGCCCATCTTCAGTATGGATTCGTGTCAGCACCTATTAGAAGGAAATGAATATATTGAAATCTAGTGCAAACTATTATAAGCAAAGCAGCTGGTGGTCTTGTTTCAGCAAATTCCATTAGCCTGCAAAATGGAAGGAGATCCATCCAAAAATCCCTTTCACATTTTTTCTTGTTATCCACAAAAAAACTTCAAAAGCAGATTAAATTCAATCTCCTTGGACCTGTCCACCACATTTCCCTTTCATATTTTCTTAGAAAAAGAATCCTACAACAAAATATGGAGATGATTGTTCCATTTGCTCAACCTGTCACTCACTGTGTTTGATGTGCACGCTCACAGTGCAGCAGTTGCAGCATGTGCAGCATGTTTCCATCACAGACAGGACAAGTGCCCAGGCCACACCATCTACAGCTTCTCCAGTGCTGCCATTCTGAGCAACATGGGACATTTGATTGGTTTCCATCTGCTGAGGTAACAGGACTGATAGGCAGAGAAATACATAAATCAGAATGATTTAATGGCCAAAATAAAAGATATTCTCATTAATCATTGAATACTTTGAGTTAGAGGAAACCATGAAGGTGGTTTGTCCAGTTTTGTCCTCAAATTCCTCATCAAATGTATTTGAATTTTGATATCCTAGACCTCCCTGTCACATTTCTATACTTCTTTTTTTTGTCAACATTTACCAAAATCCCATGAGTAGCTTTCTTCTTTTCTTCTTTCTAAGTGCAGTTTTGCTTAGAGAGTCTCACATTCTTGACATTTCTCTTTATTGCATATAGTAAGATATAGCCTTCAAATGCAAAATATGAATCTACATTCAGAATCATAATCACAGGACAGGTCTGTGCTAAGATGGAGCCAAAGTTCACATTGTATGTCAGTAATTTAAAACACTGCAATGTATATCATCCCAGAAATGTGCATTAATATATCAAGGGAATTCAGAATTGAGGAGAAACTCTAAAGGAACACAGATAAAGAAAGGAACAGAAAACCATCCAAAAATACCTAAATCTGCCTTGTAGAGATACAGATTTGTTCCTATGACAGAGATCTGACCCAAGCTTCCAGCAGGCAGTTGGTGTAGAGCCCTGAGCTGAGTGTCTCTATTGCCTTGGCTATGGCCTTTCCCATTCAGGGGCCCAATGGCTTGGCAAGGGGAGGGGGAGCTGTGGTCATTGGAGCAACTCAGGAGGTTTGGTTCCCACTTTCTGCTTGCAGCTCCCTGCCAGGGACTCCAGCTGAGCTGCTGGTACTGTGGAATGAAAAGCTGGAAGCTCAAGGTTTCCCAAGGCTCCTGCCCAGTAGCTGTTCTGGCAAATGGAGCCTTGTCACAGAAATACAGTTCCAGCCTGGTGTCTGGAAAGCTGGTAAGGCCCTTTTGCTACATGTGGATCTCTCTCTCTCTCATATTATCCAGTCAGTGTGTTTGGAAGGTCTATGTATTACATAGATTTATGTGTTTAATAATTATTAGTTTCAAAGATTTACAGTGCCCTGCTGCTGTTTTTGTGACTCTGCCTTCCCAGGAGGTTAAGAAAGTGAAAATCCTTCATTGAGGAAAAGGAAAAAATTAGAAACTTTAAATTTTCCCTCATTTGGAAAATAGGTTGCGGAGAAAATAAAAACACATTCTCTGGATGTTGCGGATTAGGTGAGAGCATGCATATGTCTTGGGGTTGCACATTACACACGTGTTTAGGGAAGATGTAAAGATCTGGATATGTTTACCTCCTCCCCCTTTGCTTCAAAAAAACCTTCAGACAAGTCAGGGGGAACCAGAGGAAGCTTCAGAGCTGCTCTGTCACTGTTTGGTTGTGCAGTGACAATTTGATAGAAAGAAGCAGCCTTCATTTATCAAGAAAAAAGGAGTGGGATTTACCAATAAGAAGCTACAGCCACTTCTAATACAGCCTCACTTTTTTGTTATCTTCACAGCTGACTCTTGCTCTGTGCTCATATAATTTCCAAAGCTGTCTCAGGCCAGAGCAAGTCCCACTGTGTGAACTGGCCATTTTAATCTTCTTTTCATGTAGAGTGAATTATAGTCACTATAAAAGCTAAAAGGAACACAAAGGGCAATTTAAGAACTGAAATTCTTGTGTGTGAAATTTATTAACATATTCCTGTCTGGGTTTGGTGCAAAACCAATGCAGTTTTATTAGATAACAATACTAGAGGCATGAGGAACTTGGAATGCAGCTTACAGAAATTGGATTTGAATGATTCATTTTCAAATGAGAGATTTGGAAAGGAAAAGGGAACCATTTGTATTACATATTTATCATAGCGAAAGTCTTAATGAATTTCATGTTAATCCTAATTACCTACAAAAATTGGAGGTTCACAATAGAACCTGAGGAGAAGTAGCATGAGACTGGAAAGTTTGTGAAAGTTGAGAATCATACAGCAAGGAATTATGTTTCCAGAGTTTTCTTAGTTCCTGGGCATTTCCAGGGTCCCAGAAAGATGAACAGATGTGGAGAACACCTAAGCTCCTGCCATAAAACAAGCACTAAATCACAGGTGTAATGGGGTTGTGTGGAAAACCTGAGTAAAGTAGAAGGGCATATCCCCCTGTTTGTCCCTCTGATAAAGGGAGCTCTTCATTGTACAGAGCACAACAAAATGCTCTTGAATTTGAAACCAGCACTAGTGAGTGTGAAGGACAAGAACTGCCTGGTGAAATAGCAGAGCTCTGAGAGGCAACCAAGCTTCCTGACACCTGAATGCTGAACTCTGGACATCTACATACCCCAGCTCTGCAGCCTCTATGGAATCACCAGAAGTCTCTGTCTTCTTCTGAGCCCTGACCTGAGTGGTTCCTTCATAGGAGAACCTGAGCTATCTGACCTTTGCACACTGCACATTTACTACCAAGCTTGTACTGAAATTAAGGAGCCCATGGAAAAAAAGTTTATCTTCCAATTTGGCAGCACAGAGAGGTAGATAGTATTTGAATGAAGTTGCCAAAATGCCCTCAGGGCCTTAGCAAATTGCAGCTTTTGAAGCACTAAGCTGCATTTTTTTCTTGTGATCTAATTTTAAGAATCCTTGTGGAAAAAATCCCTTTGTATGTGGCCTTGCAACCTTAGGTTGCTAATTCAGATCTGATCAGCATGGTAAGGCAGGCTCCCAAATTTTGGTTCATGAACAGCTGTCTGAAAGACAGGATAACAAACAGCCTCCAAAGCAGGCCCTTTATGTGGAAGGCTGTTCCTAAACTTGGAGTAAACTGTATTCTCAAAGTTTGCTTTCCTACTGCAGCAGTAGCAACCAGGTCTTTCACTCAGATAACCAAGTCAAGGCAAGCTGTTGTGAGTGCCTGTTGTTCTGTAGAAGCAGGAGTCATGTTTCCTCAGATGTGGCTGGAAGATGACCAGGACTGTCTGTGTCTCTGGCTCAGCTGTGTGTGATGTGTACAGGACCCAATCTTGATAAGATCTGGATCAAAATTTGACGCTGTTAAAATCAGTGGGAGTGCTTTATTTGAGTTCATTTCTTAAACTCATCTCTGCCAAATGCTGAAGATTTATAGTTTTTCAGAATATTCTCAATGCATTTGCAACACACTTCTAATATGACTACTGTTTCATTATTGACTGTCTATGGTCAGTGCAATTATTCCACTTTTAAGATAACACAATGTAATGAGATATAACACTTTAAAATTTTGAATACTTTTTAATTGATTCAATTAAAATGGGAGAGTCACAATATTGGCATTATGTCTAATGCTAGGTATGCTTAAAAGCAGGTGGTTGCATTTAAACATTTCTACAGATGAAATGGAACTTCATTCTTTCAAATAGGGATGTGTAAGGAATACAATGAACAATAACATCCCCTTGTAAGAATGGAGCTCTGTAGGATGTTTTTCAGCAGGCTGTGCTCACTGAGAACCAAGACAGTTGCTGTTTATACAGAAAGTTCATTCATGGAAACACACAATGAATAGCAAAGGAGAAGAACAGTGATAAACTCTCTGTCCCTCTAAGGTGATGCTGAGTGAGTTTCTGCATCCTCTGCTGATCTGAGCGCCTGGGATCTCTGGCACTTGCATTTTTCAGCACCATCTTGTGTGGTGACCTGGTGACTCCATGCTGGAAAAAAGCACTCAGAGGATTTTAAAGGTCTTCTTTGTACCATTCTTTGCTAGCTTTGCCTAGAAAAATGTAGGTATAGCTGAGGAGGATTAGCTGCTATGTATCTGCACGTGTTAGTCTTCCATCACTCCAAAGGGAGAGTTGCATGCCAGCAGTTAACTGAATTCTTCTGCCGGGCAGTTGTGACAGTGTTAAAAGTAGGTCATTTGAATGCATTGCTGATAACAGTAATGGATTCACACATCAGCCGGCTGCTCCATACACATGTAACCCCTGCCCAATGTCACCTCCACAGTGGTTCACTCCCAGGCACTGCAATGTGCCATTTTGCTAATGCACATACGCAGAGTTTGCATTACAAACTAAGGAAAGCTGAGAGCTTAGAAAATGCCAACAATAACTGTTCTCCGAAAAAAGTGTTTCCGGTCTGGGCTCTACATGCTGGGTTATATGAAGTGGCAGCAGGATGAAAACTTGCTTTAAAAATTTCAAGTTGCTGGGAGGATATTTTATTGAAAAACAAACAAAATAACCCTCTAGCCCTCTAACCCCTTTCTGGAGTGCACCAGAGGATGCACGTTCAGTAATGTCTGTGAGCTGCTCGGTCTGTGCAGCGCCTTTCTGCCTCCCCGCTGCTGCAGCGTGCGCTGCTGAGCCGGGCAGGGCGGCTCACACGGCGCCAGCCCCGCGCTCCGTGCCCAGCGGCTGCGGGCTCTGGAATCAACAGCTCTGCATCGCTTTGCATGAAGAGTTGCTTCTTCCTACTTTCAGGATAGCTTGAAACCAAATTCTGAAGATTGAAATCTTAAATACTATACGTACTTCATTTTGCTGTCCCCCAAACAGCTTAAAGCGATGGCAACAAGCAAAAGCAGGCAGGAGCTGTGGGTTACATTTGCATGTCTTGCTGTAGCTCTTGGTAAGCCCCTGGAAGCTGCAGTGGAGCCTCTGCTGTCCCCAGACCAGCTCCTCAACAAGGCAGCACCGAGCCAGGGAGCAGCTGCAGTCAGGCTTACAGATCAGAAAGGCAGTGGCAGGGTCTGGGCAAGAGAATAAGCATCACCGTTTGAACAGAGCAAGAGCTGTGAGCAGAGAGAACTAGAGACGTTTCTAGCCACTGTAACCAGCCTCTGGTGAAGCAGTTTTAGTTCCCATGGAGAAGGTAGCTCACTTGTGAAGCAAAATCCATAACCTCTACTTGATGCCACCTAAGACAGCCGCAAGAATTTTGTACTTGCTGTCCAAAATGACATTAACTGTGGAGACATTGAGGAAATAGTTTGCTTTTAAACTGGAAGATGCAAAAGCAAGTCTAATCTCAGAACCCACTCTTTCATATAAACCAGGGCTGGGGTATGTGTACATACAAGTGCAATTTAGGAAAATTAAAGAGATAAACTAAAAACCTACCAAAGTATAACAGAGGCACAAGTTAACTATTTGATAATTGACTGTGCCAAGAAAGGAAGAGAGGATTACTCAGACTGTAGGGTATCTCTTTCAGTAGTAGTACTGGACAGTACAAAATCTTACTTGATAGGTAAAAGTAGCTTGGTTAAGATCACACACAGCCTTTCCCTCCTCCGCTAGATCTGCTATGATCAAGAATCATATGTGTCTTTTTGCTACTTAAAAATCCTGTATTGTGGGATTTGCTTTTCCTGTCTAAAGATCCAGGAATTGCTGATGAGACCAAAACCTGCAGCTTTAGAGAGAATGTATCTGAAGAGTCAGCAGTGATGTGCTACCGCAGGCTGTTTCTGTGCATGCCTGTGGTAGGAGGTTCGCTTTTCCAGCGCAGCATAATGCAGCAAGTTGATGGAAAGCTGAGTGTGATGCAGGCTTGGCTAATTGGAGCACTCCTGGGAGGATGTGAATTGCAGTTTCCATAATGAGTAGACAGAAAAGATAGTTTACATCCCCTAATGTAACAGCATCAGGACAAGATTAATAGCAGAACCAGAGCAGCGGTGTCTATCAGACACTTCATTATTAAAGGAACTGGGTTTCACTAATGGTATTGTGCTGGTGATGGCTGCTGTGAGTCAGTGGGCAAAATCCCTTCCCTGTGTCTCCCTTAACTTTCTTATCACCAAAGCCTAAGATTATAATGGACACAGGAACACAGAGATTTTGTGTTAGGCGATGCAATTAAATTGTGGTTCACCTTCCAAACTACACAGGAAATGGAGTAATCTGAATGCACAATTGTCCATGGATCTTTTAATTCTGCTGCTGCTTTATAAAAGGTCATATCAGGAATGTTAATGAAGAGTCATTAATTTGAGGTTGAGGAGGTGGACTAGATTTATGTAAACATGCAATTTTTCTTTCATATTTTAAGCACACTATATACTGGCAAGGTTCTTGGTGATATTAAACTGCACCTCAGCCTAGAAACTTGGGCAGCACAAATTTGGAAAACAGTCCCCTTTGCTGGTAATTATTGACCTGGAATGGGATGGAAGAGAGTGTTACATGTACACACCAGACTTGATTGGGAGGGGGAGGCTTTTGCTCTGAGAGGCACTATAGGGTTAGAAACCAAAAGAGGTCACTTTGCTGTCATTTCAGATATTTATTAGAATACAAGCTATGGTGTTGTTTACAACCAGAGAGGGAAAAGACCTTTAAGTCCCCACTGCTCTAGGTGAAATATATGCCTTTTGCTGCTGGTTTTGAGGAAAATCAAAATCAGCAACTTTTTATGATCTGTGCTGGCAAAAAGGCTGTGCATTTTTCAGATGCCCTGTTTGGGGGAGGTGCCTTTTTCAGACAAATACTGTTTGGGTTAACACTAGATAAATCTCTAACCCCAGAGCATGTTTGATAAAACCTAATCCCAGACTGGTGAAGTGAAGGTTTTAGTGCAACATCAGATCAGTTTTGTATGTTAATCTGAATCTCCTTCCCCTTCATATGTTAATCCTTTCCCTTTGCTGGACAGATTTGTGTGTCTGTTAGCACAGCTCCCTCAGCTCTCACAGGACATGTTGCTGACTGCCCAGACTCAAGACCCTCAATGATGCCAGAAAAAAGTCTACCAATTCCAGTGTTTGGTATGGTGATACCTCTGACAAACTTGGAGGCCCCAGTTTGCTCTCTCCTATCCTGGTGTAGAGGCTTGGCATGCTCCAGCCTTGGCTTGGAATGATGCAGAAGGTGAATTTGAAGTGCAGTTATTATTTCAGAACAAATCCCTGTAGTCAATATCCTGTGTTTACCCAGAGAATGCAATGGCAGTTCCATGTTCTGTCTGGTAACTGAGAGGGGAAACTTTTAATGTCAAAATTACAAAAAGCCCTGAGTCTGCCATAAACAGATGTAAGTGCAGTCATCTGAAGAACTTTTCTCTGCAGTTACCATGATTTCACACCTGAGGAGCAAAGAAGCTGAGAGTCTGGGGGTACTCCAGGCATGCACACCTCCTTTGTTGTGACATGTGTGCATCCAAAGGTGGTCACTTAACCACTTGCTTGGCCAGCTCTTCTGAACTCATTTGCTTCTTACTGTGATTGCCCCGGTCATCCTGGAGTGCTTGTAAACAGAGCGTGTTTCCCTCTCTCTCTCTCACTCTCTCTCTCTTTTTTTTTTTTTTTTTTTTTTTAATGGAGTTAACCACAGCTCAATATTTGTATCATTCAAGCTCAATTAAAAGCACACACAAAAAGTTCATGAATAGTCTGCTTCTAATGGAGAGGCTTACTTTCATACCAGCCGCTTTTCAAAGATACTTTTAACAACGAGACAGAAGGATTTACGATGTAAGTGTTTTAGTCATTAGAAAATTGGAATTGTTTCTTTGGAGAAAACAAACAGACTCTGGGCTCTTCCTAAGAGCAGAACGAGCTCAGTGGCTGGCAGCGAGTTAGCCCCCCTGCAGAATGAATTAATGATAAAACTGCTTTCGTTCAGAAGGGAATTTTATTGGGCAGGATGCCGGGTACCAACACAATGAGGTCTCCAGGCACCCCTCCCTCTAGGGGTCTTCAATTACACTTCGTAATGAGCACTGTTTCATTAGTGAGGAAAGCAAAAGTCTGCACTAATTAAAATTAAATTAGGACACACTCAAGTTGTGTCACACAGTGTGCTGAGATATTAATAAAAAGGAAGCTGCCTTGAACAAGCATGGACCAAAGGGTCAAGTGATAACAATTAAAATATTGGATATGATGTCAATGCTGAATTTTAGCACTCTAGTTTTGGCTTTGTGTATGGAAAGATGATGTCTGGATTGGTTTCTGTAAACTGGAAGATGCATTGCATCTACATCTGTCAACATAATGTCTGACAGAACATTTTCCTACAGCTTGCATACTTGCCAGAGTATTTCACAAGAACACATGCATACGCACATGTGCCTGCAATCTGGTGTTCATGCATGCTGTTGAGCTGACGTGTGAAAATAAGATGTACATTCCACGTGAAAAGCTGCATAGGCTCCTGCTGACATGCAAAAGGTGTCTGCCTGAGCACTCGTGTAGCAAAGCAGAGCATCTGCACTGTTACATATGTATGCCATGAGATGAGCATACATTTTCTAGGTATCTATCTCACATGAAGGTGGTTTCTTCTAAGTGGAACAACTGAGCTCCAGTCCCAGTCCTTGGCTCCCTTCCTGGAAGCTCTGATAGTTCATTTACCTTCATGTGTGATGCTCTTGACAGGGATCCTCAGAGATTTTGTAGATGAGCTTCCCTTAGGTTTAAAGCATAGCTGAGCTTCCTTGCTTGTACACTTTTTAAAATCTGCAGTTTTTACTTCTTGTGCTGTGCCCTGCCTTGGTGCCTTGTGCTGCTGTCCTTGTCCCCAGTGTGTGGTGTGCTGCCAGGAGTGCAGTGCAGGCACCCACACGGATCTCGCTCAGAGCCAGCGCAGGTCTGGCACAGCACAGCCAGCCCAGATCCACATCTCCAGCTGCATCCATCTCAGCCTGCAGCTAATTGTTCAGACTAGTTGTTGTAAGCATTTTTGAGGAAAACTTACTGCCCAATTTAACTGTGCTTAATTAAGTTGGTTCCAAAGGCATTTGCCAAAATATTAAAATATATTTGACCTTCAAAATTGATTAAATAGGCATGATGTTCAGCAAGGCAAATTACAGTGAATATCTGTACATTCTGTGTTTAAATCTACACACGTGGAGCTTGCTGAGCTGATGAATGGATATGGATTATTCAGCACATACAGATTCTAATCTAGAAAAGAATCATTCTTCTTAGTGAATATATTCTTGTACATGAGTAAAATTGTGGCCAAAGCACCTCACACAGTGTGAATCTATTTGCTTTGTCATAATTATTTATGCTTGCAATGGTACAGCAATAGATTTGCATGAGGCTTCTTGAGTTGAAAACTGAAGCAATAGCATCCTGGTGTTACCTAAGGTAATACCTATCCTTGGAGATTCAGGCACCTGAGCACCAGCCCACCCAAATGTCCATGTCTGTATAGCTGTATATCAGTGGAGTAGGCCTCATCACTGGAACATCTCTCTTTTTGTGCTTTAAGTCCTCTTTCCTAAGTGTTAAGAGAGTTGGTTCCTTGAAACTTGCTGCTTGCCTATATACTTGCTGGGTGTTTTCCTTTCTGAGTGTTTCCCATTGTGACAGCTACAAAGAAAGCTCTCCATCCTCTGAGACTGTCTCTGTGCATTCAAGGTAAAACTCACAAAATATTCAAGCCCAGCTCTGAAAGCTCACTATGTACATCTCCTTAATATGAATTTACAAGAGAGATCGTGAAGCCTGTAAATATGTGTTAGAATAAAAACACCCCTAATGTGTTACTGAATGCTCTGCCATAACAATTCCACATGGGCTGTTAGTCACTGAGAGGGCAGCAACCTGTGTTGTAATAATTTCTTAATGTCTGCCTTAATAAGGGCCCTGACTTCTCTAGGTCATTTATTTATAATTCTATAGATGCTCTACCTTTTTAGTACAGTCAAAACATGCACTGGTTTATGTTATTGGGGTTTTGTCTCTTTTCTTGTTGTATTTGATTATAATGACACACATTTATACTGCATTTTCCGTCCAGGAGACAGAGATACGGCTCAGATAAAAATGTACATGACTTCACCATCAACACAGAAGTGGAGCATCTGATGAATACTGCACACATACCTGTTCAAAGAATTTTAAGAGATGTTTTAATCCCATGCCCTGCACAGAAAATCTGAGCAAACAATCAAGGGCTGTTGAAAGCTGTGAAATATTAAGTCCACTAAGCAGAGGCTTGGTCATCTAGGGAAAGATGCAAAGAGGAAAAGAAATCAAATCACCAAAACCCATCCCTTAGCACTTCCAGCTTTCCTAGATGCCTTCCACCCTATGAGACATCATTCTGCTTAGCTTTGAGGCAGGACAGCCTGTGCCTAGTGGATTTGCTCAGTACTTCAAAGTATTAAAATCTGTACATGCTCAGACTCAGGTACCAGCTTCAGTGCTTCTCTGCTGAGTCCTGGGATGCAGACAACATCCTGGGGGGAGAGTGCACTCTTCTGGAACACATTTCCAGTCAGTGCAATTCCTTGTCCTTCCAATCTGCTCAGAAAGGTACAAGAGGCAGCTGGGGATGAGTGAGCGGGCAGCACACCAACGTGCACACACAGCACTATTATGCTGCCATGCCTTGTGCAGGCATTTTCTTGCTAGTTCCTCTTGCTTTTCACTTCAGTTGCTGGAGATTGCAAAGGAACACGCTTCTGTGTTTGCTTATATTGAATCACTGGATGATACAGATCTTTGTTACCTAAGCCTGCCTGGTCCCATTCAGGAGCAGAGATGTTTCTTTTTGTTGCACAGAGGTACTTGCTTTTGCCTGCTGCAGTCCTTTCTTAATGGTGAATGGAGAGCGAGTGAGTGTGGGTGTGCATGTGTGTGAGCAAGCTTTACAAATCCCCTCATAGACACCCCTTTGGCAACCTCTTTTATGAAATTTTTATTAGTATGTTCAGCAATGTGCATGTCCTCAGGAATAACAAACAGCACAAAGAGAATATATAGCCGCTCAGATGGTCCAGGGGCTTCAGAAGGGAGGTGAACAATGCTACTTTAAATATTGCAGGATGGTTTACAACCCTGAGGGAGGAGGTGTGGGGGAGGAGGGGGAAGAGCAGATGGGCACAGTGTCCATTTAAGGTGGTCTGGCACAGTTGGTCAGCAACAATGATTTATATTTGGAGGCTCATTCCAGCCCCTGTTTTTGAGTTTGCATATGTGTCTGTCTCTGAAAACATTACCATGGATTTCAGGGGGTTCAGCAGCTAAGCTGTGCCAGTCAGTATGTTTAAAAGATTGACAGAACGTTTCAGTGACCATTTCTGGAGACCAGATGGGTGCCTGACATGGCTGATGTGCCCTGTGTTAGGGGCTGACACGGCAGATACTGCTGCCTGCCTCAGCTGCAGTAAGCCAGTCTCAAGTCACAAGAAGATGTCATGAGGATCTGCTGAGCTCAAAACCTCTGTCAGGACCTGAAAAACATTAAAAAACATTACTGGCCATTATCCCAGACACCAGACTGGCTCCAGGCTGTGCAACATGGGGAATGAAAAAACTGTGTTATTTTGGGCTTTTGGCTCCAGTAACTTTGAAACTGCACGAGATCCTTGAATTGACAGAAGGTCCTGGTGTCAGAGTAATCCTTAACATACCCATACTCATATGCCTTGTACTGCAGGGCTCTTAGTATGTGCAGTTTTCCCTCTGGGCAGTGGGAGCTGAGGGTGCTCTTTCATCAGGATTTAAGCTGGGAAGGTTATGTGGATTCTGGCAGACTTGGCTATAAAAGAAATCACCAGACTGTGCTGCTTTTATATTCCCAAATATAATATTTGTGTGTTTCTTGCTCCTTTTTGAGTGCAGGAGCTCTGAGGCTTGTGAGCCCTGAGCTGTTTCCTTGGGAGAAAAGGCACCTGGCATCTGCAGCAGTGTAGCTGTCTGTCTGCAATTAGGGCCTAGTTCATCTGCTAAATTTCTTTGAATTGGATTGTTTTTATGTTTGCCAATTCTCTTCCCCAAGTGACCCATTAAATCATGTTCATCCCTCCACTCCAGTCTGTTCTTCTACTAAAATCCATGTCTTCTTGTAACTTACTTCTCATAATCAGCCCATACACCTGTGAGGTGGAAAACATTTAGGCTGGTGGTCAGTAAATGGAGTTTATAGACTAGAAACAGGTAGGTGTTCATGCCTTCCTTTTCACTCACTATGTGATGCCCTGAGAGACATATGGCTTTTGTCTCAGTTTCCCATCTGAGTAATTGTTTATTGCATTGCAAGGTTTAATGCAGTAAGGCCATCAAGACAGCTGATATAGAAAGGCTAAGGAAGAGCATTTATACTCACATGAACTTTGATAGTGCCAACAAAATTAGCCTTACTCCCTTGGTTTGCTACCAACAGTAGTATCAGACTCCATCATAAACTAAAGCTGTCTGCAAGAGTTCTGGTTTATCTGTTTGCACTGGGATTATTCTGTTAATCATCATGCCAGCATGGTGCAATATCATCTAAGAGCATTACAGGTGAAATGGGTTTTTCTCTTTGAGGTTTCAGGCATGTGTTTTGTGTATGGAGAGAGAGGCAGTGATCTTTTAGTGGCATATGGAAGGAACAGGATTTGTGTTTCCTTGAGTGAAAGATGATAATACATGATCGTGTATTCAGCTTGTCGTGATGCCACAGGAACAATATGAAAGAAACAGGGCATCATGCTGAACAGAGATTGAAGTCTTTGGGGCAGGAACCATCACTCTTTAAATGCAGACACTGTCTCCAGCATGGTAAGTGATGTGTCCCTGAGATTATTAAGCCATCCATTAGAAATATGTAATTATCATCACCAAGGCCTTGTGATGAGATTTGCAAAGAAAAGTCTGATTTTTTAGGATTATACATGCAAAATATCCAACAGTTGGCTGTCTGCTGCTTGGAAACCCATTTTGGTCCTTATGCATTGACTTGCTTCAGTTTTTCAGGGTCCTGAGGCCCATGATAATAAGGGCTTCATGAAAACTTTACTTGTTTTTCTGATGTGTGGAGCACACAGACACAATGAATCCAATGGAGTTCAGGGATGCAGCCAGGCATGTACAGTATCCATCCACTAGAGTAGTCAAAATGGGTGTGACCCAGCAGGAGGCTGGAAAACCGCCTGACACACTTGGCAAGTGATGTAATTCTCCATTCTCAGGAGGAAATTCTTTATTGAACCCCTCTAGCAATGAACTTTTGGCCTGAAGCTGGAGTTAAGATTGCACAAGCTCAATAAATGTGTAATTATAAATACCAGAGACACATCAAGCCCCACACCACCCCCCTACAAGTAGGACCTGTTTTAGAAGTTGGGAAGGAGCAAACCAGTCAGTAAACCCATAGCAGGAGCCAGCTGCTGGGATGGAGAGCAGCCTCTGCTCAGGGTGTGGGCCCTGCAGGAGATGGCTCCTGCCCAAGAAAGTGTCATCGGTCATCTTGGGCATTGTGGCAGCCAATCAAGCCAGCAAATCCATCAAACATTCAGCCTCCTCCTCAGGTCTTGCTGCTTTGAATTGGCTGCTTGACAAGCGTGTGGTAATTCTGCTTTTACCTGAAGTCATTGCCTAATTTAGAGTTTGTTTGCAGCTTTGCCATTTAGGAGCCAGAGATGGATGGGAAGCCCACGGCTATTGGGCTTCCTCTGATGTGGGAGATGGTATCATGCAGAAGGGGAGAATCTCAGCTTTCATAAAACTTCAGTCTCCAATCATGGTTTTTTTCTTCCTCTCTTCTTAATTTAGAATGACTGCAATGTAATGCAGAGATAGAGGATCCACTTTGATGGTAGAAATATACCTGCAGCAGCTTGAAGCTCAGCACTGGTAGACCCTAGCTTGCTCCTCTCACTCCAAAGGAAGGATGCAGAGCCCATGGTCCACCTGTAATGCAGTGCTTTGAGTGGAAAGCAATGGCAAGGTCACTTACAAGGTGATTTCAGGGCAAACTGTGCTTATGATATTCCAGGCTAAGTGTGTATTGTGCCCACCAGGTCGAGAATGAACATCCCAATTTCAGTCCTATGGCTCCATTGAACCATTGGTGTTTCTCATACATCTGTGCTGAATGGGGTGAGGCTGGGATGGATGAAAATTGTTCATGTCTTCATTTCAGCTATGACAGTGTGGAGTGGTACAGGAAGAGTCATTGCTCTTGGTTTTGTGGGGTTACCCCAAACCATGTTAACTGTAGCTCTGCCTGCATATAAGGTTTTTTTTGAAAACCTCTGCTGGTTTGCATGATGGCTTACTAAGCTTTTTATGTATAGGGTGGATCCAGCACTGAAATAAGCAAATGAAAAGGCTGCTGAAGGAAGGGTTAGGAGTGGAACTCAGAGATGGCATATTTAGTTCTTTCTGAAGTCCAGGAAGACCTGTCCAGCCTGCTCACTGCAATTATTGGATAACTAGAAGAACTCAGCACCATTTTAAAAAGTCTGATTTACATCTAACTGCAAATATTAGAATTGACTGTCATTGAACAAAATCAGGTAGGAGCAAAATATTGTTAATCTTAAACTGGAGAGTGGAAAAACCAATCCTTGTCCTAAAGCATTCAGAGTAGTTACCCCTAAGCTGTGATGCACTGTGCAGCAAGTTTGTGTTTGGAAAGCATTATGATAAAGGGGGAAGGGGGTGTATGAGTGTGTTTGTACACACACGTGTGCTTTAGGGTGAGCAAATGGAAATGTTTTCATTTCTACCCGAATACAAATTTATCCTCCTGCTTTAACACACCTACCACCTGTTTAAAAACTACACAACTCGTGAGGGTTATGAAGCACTGCTAGCAATGACTGTTAACCAGAGCACCTGAGTGATGATCCAGGTGTGAACAGCTTTGTCATGGTTCTGTCAGTTTTCTCACTGTTCCTAAAAGCTCCAAAGGGCATTAGAGGAGGTGTAGAATAGCCAGAATGTTTCTCTGCAGGACACAGCAGATCACAGCATGGCTCCAATAGTTCTTGCTCTTACAGCAGGGACAGCAGTGAGGTTCCCTCTCAGAGGTTTATTTAGTTAGAGTGTTCTTCAGGTGTGTGTATTAAACAAGAGTGACCAAAGACCTTGTCACTGCACATGTGCAGTTTGCTGATCCTATACAGGAAAGGCAATTCAAACATTCTTGTGACCATTTCAACCACATTGTTTTATAACACTTGTAACATTATTTTCCTTCAGATTCTGCTAGGTCATTCCCTTTGCTCATCTTTTTTTTTTTTTTTTTTCCTCTTTCAAGACTGCTGGTTGCATAACCTGCTGGTTCCTTTTGTTTTGCCTATGGATTTCAAATTGGTTTGGCACCTTCTGCGATTGTGAAACCTGAAATTAGGCTAAGATTTTTATATGTGTTAAATTAGTTACATTAGCTCAGCAAAATATTTTATTTAGCTGTAATCATAGTAGAGTATTCTAATATAAAGGTAGGTTATCATTTATTATGGTGCATTATTGCAGTTAGTAAACAACACTGTCTGGTGTAATTACTACATCAATACAGCCGTTTCAAGGATCTACCATGTTTGTACTAGAAAACTGGATTTCAAGGGTTTATAATTCATCCATTATATATTTCCTGAAGGTGGAATATGTACCAGTATTGGGGAAATCCCTGTTCCCTTTGTACTATCCACTGGATTGAGGCTTATCATGCTTGGAGAAAGATCTAACCTCCTAGAACTACAGCTGTGGAGCCTTATCTTTATGGGCAGGAATCCATGCCAATCCCCACAACTGAAGGTAGATAGCTACTCTCTCCAGCTTCTAATGAATGTTTCATCTTTTTCTTTCTTGATTTGCTATGCAATTGACTCATTTTACACTTTCAGAGGAAGGGAGTGATAGAGAAAGCAAGCAAGAAATGCTTTAGAGAGAAATTTGTTTCTTTGTCAGCAAAGAGATGAGAGAAGAAACATCCTGGAGATGAAGTCTCAGTCCCAGGCTGCTAGCTGCTCCCTGACAGTCAGTGTTTATTCTTTATTTTCCAGAGGTAGGGAGGTGTGATGGACTGGAATTAGTCATACTTCAACTTCTCTAATCTATGGGGGTGTTCTAGGCTGCCTTCTCTCTCCATAACCCAAGGAATCCTAAATGGGATGTCTGGAGGGGAATTTTGAGATTTCTTTATAAATACTGCCCCCCAGGATCTATGTAGGGGCTCTTTCTCCTCCTTCTTGCCTGTTCCCGTTTCAGTTCAGGATGACACATTGTCTATATCAACATCAATCTTCAGCTCTTCATAAGGGCCTCCAAACCCACTGTTCTTTCCTTAATCCTTGTTGGCATGATAGTATCAGATACAGGTTTGGGTATTTGCCTATGGATGCAGATATAGATTTATTTATTCCTGATGAAATGCTTGCAAAGAACCAGATGTGAATGCAAGAAGAGATGGTGAGTCACAAAGGACAGGAGTGAGCAATGAGATGCAAGGTGCTGATGCTGGACCAAAGGCAGAGTGCTGCACACACCGAGGAGCTCCTGCTGGAAGGTCCTGCTGCTCCAGGGAGGTGCTAAAGGGAGCGACTGTCCATTTGTGCAGAGGCACCAGAGCTGAGGGCTGGGATCCACTGGATCCATGAGTCAGCAGTGGTGTGTCCTGCAAACCTGCTAAGATAGTTGTGGTAATAATAATAAAGATGATGGTGATACCTGGCAGAGTTCAAAGTGGGAGAATTTCAGGGAGATGAGCTATGAATCTCTTACTCTTGCTATATGTTGTGTCTGTGTGTTGACATGAAGGTGTGGATTAGCCTAGAGAGCAAATCCAGGCACAAACAATAGAGTCATACTTTCCCCCCCCTCCAAAGTGGAACACAACAAGGATGAGGTTCCAGAATGGAAGCAAAATGAAGGAGCTTTCTGGCCTGCAAGTGGACCGTGATCGACTTCAACTCTTTGATGCAGGAGTAGTGATGGGCAGAGTGAGCAGGGTGAGCTGGAACCAGCTCTTCCCAGGTTGATTCAAAGGAATCTTCTCGCGACTCTCCTTTCACGCATCCTCCCCTCCCACAGATTCCACGTTCTCCGCAATCAGCCCGTGTCCCGTCAGTGGCAATCGGCAATCCCAGGAACGCTCTGCAATAACGGGAACGGGTGGCAGGGGGCGCGGGAGAGCCGCTGGTAGCGCTCCCATCCCCAGCCCGGAGCTACCTGGAACGGTCCTGCAGTTCATACAATGTACAACCAAATGCACTTTAAACTGACATTAATATGTTTTACAGCTTCCTGGGTGATTGACCATATCTCCTGGAATCCCACCTAATGAGCTGCACTTACCTTCAATTATTTGAGGCAACGTTCTTGTGCAGCGCTGCTCTCTCTGTAGGAAGCCACGCAGTGTAATGGGTTAACTCAGTTATTCACTCCCTAGACTAATTCAGCTGCCTCGGGGATGAAATACAAAAGTTAGTTAACCACTAAGGTACTTCACAGCAGAGTTTGAGAGGGACAAAAAATGCTGAGATTTTATATCGGTTGTTCTAGTGAAATCTGAAATAATTCTGTCAGCTGTCAATGGAATGGTTTATACCCCTGTACAAAATCTGTTCTCTAAAATGTCTCTAGCAGAAACTACATCAAAATATTAGCAACAGTTTGGCCAGAAAATGGAAACTAAGGCGATTTCTGCTGGGAATGCAGGTCACAGATGTATTTAAACCAGCTGCATACTGGCTTAAATGCATCACATATCACATATACATCTCCGTGTTGCACTCACAGGATAGAGGATAGTATGCATGTAAGCTATATTACTACACTGGAAAGCATTATGGAACACAAAACCAGAAGGACAAAGCCTTCCTATCTCATCCCAACATCATGTGAGACTGGCATGTACTCACCCAAGAGGCATTTGCCTTTGCTGGTCTGTCTGGTTTTACCACAAAAGGTTATGGTACCAGCAATTTGATTATGGTGCAAGTGGGGGATTATTAAGGGTTTATGTTTCCTGTGGTAAAATTCTATGACTCCAATTGCGTTATTATTCTGCTATTACTAGAACCATCTACAGAAAATACACTGAAATATTAAAAATTTGGCAACACTTATTTTTTCCTCTTCTGTAGGAGAAGTTCATCAATTTGTTGCCTAGGGGCTTGCTGAAGAGCAGTACTCAATGTCTCAATTTCTTTGGAAGTTAATTCTTCATTCTGCCAAGTGCCTTCTCTTTCAAACAACGGTAGCTGAGACAGTACCATCCACCTTATTCTTCTCTTGCCTTCAGTGTGCTAATATCTACCCCTTGCTTCAACAATTACCATGTTGATAGCACTTTGTAGATTTGTCTTCATGTGGATATTTATTCTGTTGCAAAGCACTCTGCACAGCAATAGAGGATTCATTGCTTTCATGAAGCTGTAAGGTACCTCTTCAGCAATGTGCTAAAAGGACAATGCTGATCTGAAAACAAAGCTGCCTCATTCAAATATTGAAGCTGGACAAATACAGACCAATGTATGGCAAAAGCGAATGTAAAACCCATTGCATTAATCTGCCCTCAATAAAACTTTAATCTGGTGCAGTGAAGGCTGAGAGAAATTCTATAAATACACAGAAAAGGAGAAAAAGGAGAGGTAAATGCCAGGGAGGAGGACAACTGCTTAGACTAAAGGCAATATTGGCACATGACCAGATGGGCATCATCAAGCCAGTAGTAACTTTAGCTGGTAATTAGAAGGTTCCTAACCTCAGAAGGGAGAGATTTGGAGCAAATTTGCTATTGGGGCTTTTTTCCCCTACTTCTTGCTGTGAGGTAGAAGTCAGTAAGCTGGCATGAGGGGTTATATTTTCTGATGTACTGGCTCTGCTTGCATATGTTCTTCCTCCTGTACCCCTACAGCTCTCAGTGAGCAGAAGAGGCAAGGGAGAGAACAGCCTGGAAGTAAACATCAGCATCTAAATAGTAGGAATTAATCTGGAATATTTTCATCCTTCCCATCCTTGGACTGTGGGAGAAGAAATTGCCAAGAGCTCTCTTTTTTGTCACTGTGACACAACCAGTCAGTCTCAGAACAGGGATTCCTGTTGTAAAGGCCTGAAGATCTGAGGTGGCAGCAAAATTCACCCTGGAGAGTCTGTGCCTCTACAAAGGATTGTGGAGAGGTCCTCCCTCATGCTGGATGAGAGAGGCATGGGCCAGAAAGTCAGACTGAAACAGCTCCAGGTCCTCTGAACCTGTATGAGCCTATCTCCAGTGACATCTCATTCAATCTGAATCATTTCTCTAGCTGCTAATGTATAACAGGCAGATGTGTATTCTCACACCTACTGCTCACCTGTGATTCTGTTTTTCTCTTCAGTAATTGTGCAAGTCACCTGATAATTCAGCTAAAAGCCCTTACGAGACATTACATAATGTCCTTGGAGAAACACTGTCTGCTGTAACATTGGAGAGATTATTATGTAAAACTTTCTCTTTTTTTCTCACTTGTTTGGTTTTGGGTGGGGAGTCAGGCTGGATTTCCACTTGGCTGAATCTAAAAGATTTCAGGTTTACACTGGGTTGTTCCCCTGTTTTATTCATCTCTGGAGACTGTGCTGGAGCTGGCCTGAGCATCACAAGTGAAATGAGATTGGCAGGGCTCTCTGGATCCAGGGAGCACACCTGGCTGTGATCTGAGCTCCAATTCAGCTCAAGTGCTAACACTTACTCAAGAAAGCCCCCAGCTCTAATGTGATGATTTAATTAGCATCACTGGACCAGATCCATTGGATAAAACCTTCCCCCAGTACTCCTTCTGGACTGCAGAGCTTTCTGTTTGCACAAGTATTGCTGAAGGGATCAGGCATTGCTTGCACACGTGGCCAGGAGAGCTGTGGGCAGGCCTCTCTTGAGGAGGATGAGCACAAAGAGATCCCAGCTCCCACTGAAGCCTCTCCCCTGTGTGGCTGTTGAAGGCTTAAGCAGAACGAATGGCTCATTCACTCTCTCCTTTTTGCTGAAGCCCCTGTGGCCCTGCCTGCTCTAATGAACGGTCTGTGGGTGACACTGAGCTCCCACAAAGGTCTGAAGAAAGGTTAGAAGTGAACACCCAGAGCACTGTGATTCACCCAGATGTCCCTCAGCATCTTGGAAAGTCTCCATCCCCAGCTGGAGGGTGGAGGGGAGCAAGCAGAGCTCTGCTGGCAGTGTCCCCCAGCTGAAGGGTAACCAGCCATTCCCAGCAGCAGCCTCCCATCCTGTCTGTGTCCTGCCTGGCATCCAGCACAGCTCATCATCTGCCCAAGCACAGAGCCCAGGAGCTCCTCAGGGCTGTGCTTTAGGCAGCACTTTGTAAAAGGAGTGGGTGGGAGAGCAGGATGAGAGCCTTGAGGTGATGTCCTGGGCAGAGGACCTGTGCAGGGGCTCTGTTCCCTGAGCACCCCCTGCCCCAGAAGCAGAAGGGGAAACTGCACCAAAGCTCAGGTCTGTTGATCTTATCAAGAACTGTTTTCCTTCCTGTCCAGAGTTGATCTTATCAAGAACTATTTTCCTTCCTGTCCAGAAGTTCTGAATGGAAATGCATTTTCTGAAATACTGCTTTTGGCTGCATATTTCAAAGCAGCATCAAAAATTTCATTTCAGCTAAAAGTGTTCTCTTCAAATTGAGGTTTTGAGAGAAGTTTTTCTTCTTGAAAACTGAGATTAAAGAAAGTCATCGGCTGCAGAATTTCAGTTAGGAAATCTATCCAAAAGTGCAAAATACTAGGTTTTTTTAAACTGCCCTATTGAGGGAGAGAAAAAACCCAATGATTTGTAACAGCTATGTTTTTCAAAAGGAATTTTTTTCAATTCAGAAAAATATCAAACAGCTCCATCAAAATTGCATTTCCTTCTGTTTGTTCACATCCCCCTTTCTTTTTTTGATTTTATTTTTCCCTCTAACTTGGGACACCAACAACTGAGAATCCAGAAAGCCTTTTTTTCCCCATTGGTTTGCAAACCTTCTTGATGAACAAGCTTCAGGCTTGTCATGAAACCTGAACCCAAGGAAGGTTTCCTGGCTTCAGCTTTCAGTCTGGTCTTGCACATGGCCCTGGCTCAGAGGATTGCTTTAGTATTGCAGCAGGGATGGGAAATCCACTTGTGCAGAGGAAAAGAAGATGGAAAGTGGATGGGCTGCAATGTGGAAAATCCAGCTGCAGGGCAGGCTCTCTGCCCCTGCTCCTAAAGCCCAGGCTGGTGCTGTGCTGCAGTTCTCACCAGCTTTGGCAACTGAACTGGATTGCTGTGGACCACCTTAAATGTTTTCCATGCCAGCTGAGCACAGAAAGCTGCTGAAATGGGTCTCTGCTGTGTAGTGCGCACTCTCTCTTAGCAATGCCCTCATGGTGACTCAGTCCCATTCCCTGCTTCTTTTAACCCACAGCAGGTCAAGAGTTTAACAAAGTGACTGGGGCTGGGAGCCAAGTCCCCAGAGTTGCAATCTGCAGCCAGCATGCCAGCATCTGGAAAGCGTTTGTGACCAATAAAAAATGAATGTGCAGACTCCGCCAAAGCAGCAATCATTTGGCATCTCAAGCCCAGATCTTTACAAGATGATTCTTCTGAGGCTTGGAAAGGCTTTCCTTAGTGTTTTCTAATAAAAACAGTTCTGGGCTGGGCCAATGGTCGGGTGAATAGTGCTGTGCGTCGCCACATGGGAGACAGCCAGCCGGGAACGGGAAGGCATTGCTGGAGTGAACCTCTGAGGCTGGGCCTGGCTGCCTCATGGCAGTGATGCTGGCACTGAGGCTGGGGCCAGGGCACTGCCAGTGCTCCAGCAGCTGCACTGAGAGCACACCCTGACCCGGGCTGTTGAACCTGCTGTGGGTACAGAATACCCTGCTGTTGGGGCACAAAGCTCCTGGTCAGTTTGGCAAGAGCTGCCTTAGACCAACCCCGTGGATAAAGCACTTTCCAGTATTCAGCAGTCACTTTTCCAGCTGGTGTAGGTTAAACGTGCCAGCCTGTCTCTGCAGGGTACATTTGCCACGTCTTTGTCAGTTCCTGACTGCAGAGATCAGGGGCTGTCAGCAGCTGCTCCCAGGCCTTCCCAAATACAGGTAACAGCACAGGTCCATGGCCAGCCTTGAGGAGGCTGAAGAGAAGAGGTTCAGTGTACATGGGGTCTTGGTATTTTGGAGTGGTACAAGCCTGATAGGGGGCATTCAAAATGGGAAAAAGCAGCATCATGTGAACGCTGCCATCGACAGCCCTTGCCAGCAGCCAGCTCATACTGCTGTTGTTGACTGCATCCAAGAGACCTTCTCATTGCTTCCAAGCTCTGTCCCTCAGGATGTGTTGAACTCAGCATGCTGCTCCTCCTTGCAATCCTCAGTGGGATGGGTTTGTCTGCATGCATGTTCCTTCCCTCAGCTGGATTCCTTCCTTTCTGTTGCCTTCTCCCTCCTCTCTGGAGTGACCATGACTGGCAGTCCCTCCCATACAAGCCTCTAGGGCTGTTTGGACTCCAACCACCACATACCCTGAATTCCACTGTGAGGAAAAAACCAAAAATGAGTGGAAGTTTAGTAATTATCTTGCAAGTTGCCAGAATACTTTTGCTGGAGCTAGATGGATGTTGTTCCTCTGGTGTCATCCTTTCTACCATAGAATCAGGACAGTGCTATGGCTAAAGCAGTGCAGCTGGCATGCAAGAAACCCCACAGCTAATCCCCTCTCTTAATTCTGAAGATGGTGAAAACAAACACGCATTTGGTTGTTCCCTGATTCTGAGCATGATTTGCAGAGGCACTGGCACCACAGAAGAGGAAGCTGACATCTAAACTGCAGGATTCAAGCACAGATACATTACAGATGCTCCATCATCTTGAATTTGATCTTGTCCTTGAGGGCATCAAATCTGATGATCCTGAGGAAGCCAGGAGGACGAGGAATCCTGTCAGTGAAGGAATTTTCTTTTATTCATTTACACTTCAAACTGCAGATATTTGAAGTGGGTCCTCTGGGACTATCAAGGCTGTGCATAATTCTACCATTTTACAAAGTCTGGGTTTGACTCAGCACTGTTTGATCTCACCTTAGTCCTGCTTACAGTAGAAAAATGAGCCAGAGTTAGCCAGTGTCAGCTGCTGTATGTGCTTTTCCATATATTCACAATGGATGGGTTAGGGTGGCTGACCCAGGGTAGGTAACAACAGAATAACTTGAAGAGATGTTCCTGGTCTGGGTCAACCCAAAGTTTTGCTACAATCCCCCTTTGTTTTGCCAGTCTTGTTGGGATTAACAAAACAAAACCCACCCTCCCCCCACACAACACCTTTTGCTTTGAATTTGTGTCATGCATGCAAAATTCCTCCAAAGCATCTACTTTATTTCCCTTGGTTTAGAAACTTTAAATTGGTCAAAGGTTGCTTTAAAAGCTGAGTGACTCTTGATTTAAATTTTAGAACAAAGAGAAATCCAGAAACATATTTAGTTTTGCTTTGGGACATTTCTTGGAATCCTAAAGTTATTGTCACTTACTCCTGTAGTCAGTTTAAAATTACTACTTGTAAGATGGCTGATTCATATTAGCCATGTTCTTTAGAAGTGCCAGTTCTTTTTCCTTTTGTTACTTTTAATGATTTTTTTGGTTGTTGTTGGTTTTTGTTTGTTTGTTTGTTTGTGGGTTTGTTTTGTTTTGTTTTGTTTTTGTGAGAGATGCCCTATTAGCCCTAGTAAGAGATTATTTAAAGATTGAAAAATACTATGTAGCAGTTTTTGTGCATCCCGGAATGCTGCTCCTGTTTCCTCTGGATGGAGATGGCCTGGTCTGTTTGCTGTTCCCGTCCTACAGATGCTTAGATATGCTGGACAGGGGTTGTGTTAACCCCAGCAGTGCTGCTCCATCGATGGGGCCTGTTGAGCCTCTCAGGGATAAAAAGCTGCTTTGTTACTGCCCTGGGCACCCCTGGGAGGTAGTGGGGTGCCAGGCAGGCAGATCCATAATAAAGGGTAAGGAGTTATAGGGCCATGGCATGTCCTGGGCAGTGCAGCTGGCACAGGCTTGGCTGCTGCACCTGTGGGGTGGCAGCTGAAGGCTGGAGCAGATGACAGTGCAGCCAGCAGTGGGATACAGGAGAGCTGCTTGGGAATGCTGAACATGCATCCAGGAGGTGGGTACTGGGAATGCTGGTGAGCAACAAGCAGGAACTGTGCACATCACAAGGTGACAATGACATGTGAATGAGGTGGCTCTTCTTGTGATGATTCTGCAGCTAGAACTGTTTCACCATTTTGATTTCTGTTGGCTTGTGATCATTAACCCTTTTGCACACAGCTGTCCAAGTGATCACAAAATACTTCATTAAACATGTTCCAGTAAAGGCTGCTGCATTGTATCTAAGCATTCTCCATGGTTATTGCACTGTTTTTCTGTTTTTCTCTGTCCTCTCTCTCTGACAGGGAAGGGTTAAATCCCCCTTCTTTCCACGTGCCTGCTGATGAACTCTAAATATGCAGCCAGGACCTGTTTTCACGCATATGTCCCTTTCCATAATCCAATCTTCTCCACTGGAGGCTCTTCTGCAGGCAGCTCTGCTGCCATGGGATAAGAAGCAGTAGGTTGATTTACATAATCACATATGCAAATAAGCTAAATCATGGTCCTTTCATTCAGCTTTGGTTTTAAGGGGACTCTTTCCATGGGTTGAGAGCAAAAAGGTTTGAAATGATGGTTTTCTTCTCTGGAGCTCCTGTGATACAGAGCAACCCCTCAGAACAGTTGTGCTGTTGCCAGCCCTGTGCAGCCCAATGGGTGCAAGTGATTAATTGTGCAAACCCACCTGATAGCCCACCCCATGCAAATGCACCCCTGCCCTCCAGGCTACATCATCTGTTCCCTCTACTGGAGGTGTGCACTGCATCCTTATGCAGGAAATGAAAGAAACTCCATCTCCAAGGAACAAAGGGAATTCATCTTTTCATCTGGTGGAACACTTAAAAGATGTTAAGAGCAGCAACAGCCTCACACCTGTGGCATACCAGATGAGACACGTGGGGAGGTCATTTCAATGTGTGCCCTTAGAAAGGCTCCAGAGAATAAATCGGAGCACGGCACTGTCTGTCAGCACTTGGAGCCAGGACTCCAAACATTGCTGCTTCTACTTGGTTCAGTTTTCCTTGGTCCTGCCATGCTGGCTAGCCTGGTGTGGGCTTCTGGAAAGCTCCAGGAATTGGTGTGAGCCATCCATGACAAACTCATTGATCAGTTCAGTGATTCTGTTTCCAGCAGTGTCTCTTGTAGGGGTCCAAAGAGAATGAGGCAAATGAGGCACCTGGTAGGGGAGCACCTGTTCTGGACTTGTGAGGCTCAGACAGGAACCAGCAGCATCACAGATCTGAGCCTGGCTGATGGAGTGCTCTAAAGATCTAACAGTCAAGAGATGAAATGTTTAATCAAATTTCTTTAATCCTTAAAAAAACACCTAAAATTAGTAAGCTATTAATCTCTCTCACAACAGTGGGAGTAGAGGTAAATTGAATGTGTTAATTAAACATTGAATGAAAAATGATGACGTTTTGTCAATTTTAAGTGCTTTGCCTCTGGAATTCCACTGACTTTAAGAGAATGTGTTTCTTGCTGTCCTGTTCTGCTTGAGTGATCAGCTTCTACTTGAACATACCTGGAACTTTCCAATTTGTTTTAAAGCTTTAGATGAGAGAAAATATGGTCAGGTGCTCTAGTTAAATGCCACAGATTAAGGGAAAAGGTCAAACCCAAGAGATACAGTAGCTGGGTGCTGTTGACTCTTGTCCATTACAAATTCTGATGGTGGGAAGCTTAACAGTGGACATTCAGAGGTAGGTAAAGTTGTGTCTTTAGCTTTAGGCAATCTCCTCAGTGCGGAAAATTATTTTTGATCAAAGTCTGTGAAGCAGGTTCATCATCCTGGAGTTCAGAGCTGCAGACTCCAGGCTGTTCTAGGGGTGCAGTGAGCCATGTCATACCCTGCTACCCAGAAGTTGGCTGAGCTCTGTAAACCACTACTGGAACATCCACTATGCCAAGGGCAGGCAGAGGGAATGAAAAAATATGGACTTGGATTGCTTAGGTGGCATTAGGAGATTCCCTCTGACATCTAGGTAAGTCACCTCTGCAGTCTCTTTACCCCTGGAGCAACACAAAGCTGCCACAGATAGGATCAGAGTTGGCTCATTCGGGGTGTGGAAGCTGTCCCTGCCCGGCTCTGCCTGCTGTGCACACTCTTGCACCCAGCATCCCTCTCAGCTCTCCTCATCCAGTGTCCACTGCCACCTACCAACAGCATCACCTACACTAGCAGGACATCTCAGAAGAGCAAAGATATTGTGGTTCTTCTAAGAATTAGCTAGCAGTGAAGAGAAATACAGCTTCTCTGCAATTTTGAGAACTGTTGAAACAGTGTCCATCTCTTGCAAATCTAATGCTCATAGAGTAGTTGTGCAGAAGCTGAACACAGTGCTTCTGCTAGGAAACAGTGCTACTGTTAGAACCTGATCTGAGTTCATCCTCTGATGCCCAAGAGGTTGGTCCTTACTGCTGAGATGAGTTGTATTTGTAGAGCATTTTGCAGCACCAGTGCACTCTGGGTAGAACTAATTAAGTCAGGCAGTGCTTTGCTTGAATTTGTGCATCACAGACAAGAAACTATTACAGTTTCTTGTTGACTCCCTGTGGATAAACTCAGGTGGTAGCTGGCACCTGAGGCAGGAAGAGTAGGGGATTAAGGGAGGACCCAGTGGCTTTTTTTTCTTGAAAGGTGAGCTTTTGAAAGTTAAGCTGAGTTTGCATATCAGACAGAAACTGGGTGTGCCTGACACTGTGGTCTCACAGAGAGTATGGGTCTGGAAGGCAGGGGCTGCAGCAGCTTTTGAAAGTGCTCATCCATGTAATTTGATTCTGTGTTTTGCTTCTACAGCCAGCAAGGAAGGATGTCTTTGCCATCTCTTGATCCTGATACTGACAATAGGCCTGACCTGGACTGCAGGTGTCACCCAGCATCCAGTTTCTTAGTTCTGACCAAATTTCCTTTGGGTGGATGGGAGGAACACTGACCAGCTCTGCTTTTACATGCACAAGTATTTGCCATAGCAGAGAATCTTGCAAGTGTGTGTGTATTTATAGGGAGGCAGATGTAAACCACATTTGTCCTGTGTTTCTGGCAAAGAGAGAGCGTGAAATATTTGTGACCCGAGTCATTGGCTTTCCTGCCATTTGTATAAAAATTTCCAGATGTGATTGTTGATGCCTCACCTGGGACCAATTAAAGAAAGAAGGGATATCCAGAACCAACTGTGTTCATGTGGATACTTGACTTGTTTGTGTGTGTGTATGTGCATCTCTGTTGCAACGTGTGTGTTTTAAAGTAAAGCAGAATTTCAGTTCAAAGAACTTGTGTTCTCTCCTAGGACCTTCCTTTTGTCTGGTATCATTTCCTCTTCAGATTTTCCCTGTCCCACAAACCAGCATCAATTTGTATTTCTTAGATACTTTCTCTCCTCATCCTCACCCTCACACCTTTTCTGTTCTACCTCCCACTAACTGCCTGTGGCTCACCTTGGTCACTGTGCTCTTCCATTCAGCAAGTTCCCTGGGGGAGATTCCTGAATACTATAGACTTCCAGGAAGCCAATGTGAAATCTCCAGTTACACAACAGCAACTAACCAAAACAGGGTCCAGCACAGCATTTGGACCACTCACCTCCATGTGAGCTTTATTCTCTGGTCTGTCTCTCTGCCCTTGCTTTTCTCACCTATTACTTCAGTCTGTCAGTCTGCTGGCTCCATATTAATAGGCTGTGCCTGGAGATGCCTGGAGATTAAACTCCTGGCTCTCCTCCCTTCTAGGCTGTGTCCACAAAAACTGCCTCCCAATCACCTGTTTGGTCTCCATTTTCTTCACTCTACTAATGACTGGAAACTTCTATCTATCTTGTTTATTTTCTATTGAGTTTCTCTGTATGTTTTTGTCCCACCCCAAAGTCCTGAGTCTATTTACCAGGCTGCCTCCCTGCCTTAGTCATACTCTGCTGGAAAGTAAATCTCAAGCCATCCAATGTTTTTCCCTTCTTTTATTGTTGTTTTTGCAAGGTGAGGTCAAACAAACAAATACACCCTACCTACCCCCAATATCTGGTGCCTTTCAGGAGCCTTAAACTCATGGCCTGAATGAGTGGAAAGAAATGCACGATGGTAATCCAGCTAACTTGCAAAAACTAGGCAGGGACCAAACTTTTTGTAATTTGAAGTATCCAAGAACAAAGTTTGTACTTCTATGCTTAGCAGTCATCCTCTTTAGCTATGATTAAAAATCCATTCCTGTGCTTCCCTCCATACCTGCTGCCGTCACCTACTTTGCTATGTGGGCACAAGGCCTTCCCTGTGCAAGCATTTATTCTAAAAGGGAAAGAATGCAGGTCCTGTCTGCAGCAGGATTCATTGGACACAAGGTCTGGAACCAGTTCTGTGTGACTTCAAACCCAGTGTGGTAAGTATCAGGTCCAAAGTGAATTTTCTTCTGTCTCAGTTTTTAGCACTGACCAAGTGGATTTGGATATGTTTATGTTTCTTGTCAACACAGAGGATAATTAAAATACAATTGTACAAAATACAATTGTCAATGCAATGTTTTACACAGTCATTTGTTCATTAACAAATGTTTCCAGGATAGTTATTGCTTTAGCTCAAGACTTTCAGCTAGGATTTTATTTCCCCAACAACAGATTTTCATAGCTAGAAATTGACAGTCTTAGTAGATGACATGTTAAAACAGGACTACAACTCAAGTGTAGATTTATGTTTCTGTGTTTGTTGGGAAGAGAGATATGCACATTCTAACCAGCTGATTATAGCCTTTCTAAAAGGGTCATTTTTGTTTCTATGGATTATAGCAAAGGGAAATTATTTGGTGTATGGCTATGCCCTGAAAAGTCTCTAACAGTTAAAACTGTTCTGCTTCATTTTTTTAAAGTAGAAAAGGGGCAAACATGCTCAGAAACCAAGGACATGACTATCAGTTGCTAGTGAAGCTTTTAGATGTCTGTATGTATTTGAAGTGGCACTGCTGTTTCAAAGTTCTGGCTGGCATGGGTGTAAACCTCTCAGACTTTGCCCATCAGTGTAAGCTGGCAGCACCAACCCTTGCAGACAACTTTCTGCACTGTGGAAAGGTGCATTTTTAATTGTGATACTGTGTCAGGTGCTACAGCTGCCTAATATTGAGCCTCTCACTCTCTTTTTGTGGTGCAAGCAAGAAAATAAATGCAGTGACAGAATATTCCTCTGTCTGCTCTGTCTCCTGCAGACATTCTGGCTACCCAGGGCTTTATGCCACACTGCACCATGCAGTGAGCTACATGCAGCTAGTTCAGAGAGGTAGGGTAAAGATAAACTGAAGCAGTGAGTTTAGCAATGCATCAGCCAGGTTATCTCAGCTTCCTGCAGGTGCCAAAAGTTCCCTGAGTTGGCTCTTTGATACTTGGCCTCTTTGTCTTTAACCCTAGGGAGGCCAGAGTGGTGCTTTGCACCCTTCCATGTGCTATGAGACTCTCAAAGGAGAGGGTGGGACAACAGTGCCCAAAGGGCAAGTGAGGAAGGAATGAGGCTGGGTAGCTGGGAGCCAGGGGGATGGGACACCCATGGCTCTGGGAGAATGCTGTGATGGCCCCAGGGCGGTGAAGGAAGAAGGGCTGGAGAGAAGCTGTGTAAAACTGATCAAATGGAAGATAGAAGTGCATGAAGAAGATTCATGACTATATTAGAGCAGGGGAGTGGAGTGCTAATATACTGGTGGCACGATCAGGTATCTGGCAGCTTTTCTTTGCAGTGAGGCCAAGCTGAATATTCTGCTGCATAAATGATTCCTGGCTCTGCGGGGGAATTTCTGCCAAGTCCCTTCCTCCTCTGGCTCCCAGGTCTGGGTCTCTTGCTCAAGTCATGGGGCTTCCAACCATTTTCCTGGCCACTGCAGACAAAGGTGGTGCCAGTACTTCTAAAAACAGCCTCTGCTCTCTCCTCCTCCTCTTCACTTTGGTGAATTCCTGCCTCCTCCCTTTCAAGCAATGCTTATTCAGCTTTCCTTGCTAGACTCTCGCCCACTCTGGAGCATACTGAGTCCTGACCTGAGGAATGGTGTAGATAATGCAGGAGGGACAATTTTAGGAAATATTCAGCCTTCTCTGCTATTAGGAGACTGGTCTGGCTGCTTTGAGCTGATTTCTACCTTCAGCAGTTACTTGATTGTCCCAGCAATGCTTAAATGCATTATTATGAAGCTTTGGGGGTTTTTTCACCTATCTGAAGGACCACTTGTATTATTGAGGATCTGGCCCAGTTCCTGTGTACTTTAATCAACACTCAGCTGTGCTTTAAGCTGTAAGGGCTGGGGGGCACAGACTCCTCCAGGTACGTGGGGGCAGTTAAGGAGGTTCTAAGGCAAAGGGAGCCTCAGCAGTGGCTGCAAGCAGGCGATGCTCGTGCCCCACTACAGCAGGGTCGGGGCTGCCTTTCCCCACACATGGGCAGAGCCGCTCCATCAGGCGCTCCCCTCACCCTCCGGGGGCGCGGGGCTGTGGGGTGGTGCCTGCCCGAGCGGAGGGGGCGATGGCGGCAGGGATGGGGCCTGGGCTGGCCTCAGCTCTTCAAGCAAGGAAGCGCCCTGTGCGTCGGGGGGAGATGTGTGGGTGAGGAGCAGATGAGGGGGCTGCCTAAGGCAAGTGTCCGTCCGTGTTGTCTTGTGTGTCAGACTTGATTAGATTTGGCTGGGGCAAGGCCTGCACGCCGCGAGGGGTGGGGTCTGGCCGGAGGGGCAGAGCCAGATCCTCCTTTCATGTGCTGCTGAAAAGTGTCCTTTGTTGTGGGGTTGGCTGGCTTTGTCCCTTTCTGGAAGCAGTGCCCCTTTCTCCGGGCTTCAGCCCCTGAGAGAGGTGAGCAACCCAGTCCTTTGTGTCAAATCTGAGCTCTGCCTTGTGCCAGTGCTTGGGTGTTGCACTGACCCCCCAGGGGTCGAGAGAAGCATTTTTCCTGCTGGAGTTGCTAATTTGAAACTGCATTCAGCGAGGATCCAGCAAGGCGTTAAGCTACTTTAAATCGGGACTTTCCCCCCAGGACCCTCCCCTGTTTCTTCAGCCCTTTGTGAAAGGTTTAGAACACCTGGAAACAGAAACTCAAATAAAATCTGTTCTTCCAGGCCTTTCTGCAGACATGTCCCCCACAGACTGAACAATCTGCACTCAGTGATTTCCCATAGGGAAATTCAGCCTTTGTTATTATGGTATTAATTCTGAGGAACATAACAGACTGGGAGTAAACACCCCTTGGTTGACTTTATGAACCCCTGATGTCAGGGTCTGGTAATCGTCCACCCCCTACAAACTGCATACTCAAATCTTCCTGTATGGGAGAGCTGCAAGCTGTATACCCCACAAACCAGAGAGCTCAATGGGTGTGAAGGCAAAAGTGGGTGTTCCAGAGAGCAATTTTCAGACCATAGATCCCAGGGCTCCTGTCTCTCTACCATGGGACAGACCTGGCCTGAGCGTGCAGCTGTGTCCCAGGACTGCGCTGGCAGTGCTGCATCACTTCCCTGTCCTGAAGGCTTGGCTTGTCCACTGTCTGTTTGCCACCTTCTTGCCCATTGCATCTGCAGCATATTTATCCCTATACTGTGCTGTTCAAAGGGTTATCATGCATCATTTTAGCTTGTCCAAAGCCAGGTGACAGGACAATGAAACAATTTTCAGATAACAGCTGAGTTTATATTTACTGTGTATATTTATTGCTTTGATTAAAATAATTTTAAGAGTACAGTAGCTGGAGGGCTGGCTATCTTTCTCTCAATATGACCTATCCCTCCTGCATTGCCTTTGGCAATATGAGAATGATGACTGATCTACAAATGCCTCCTCTGCAGACTAATGCTGTTATTGTCCTGGGCGTGCATAAAGGTTTGGCACTGCAGGGGTTAAATAGCTCGAGAAGGGTGGAGGATTCTTCAGCCAAACCCAAACTGATTGCACCTGGTTTGCTCAACCTGTGTGTAAATGACACCGTGGTCTTCCCACCCCCACCCCAGCAAATGCCACAGGGGCTGCCAAGGTCTACGTGCAGGCAGGGCTGTGCGAGCAGGTGTGGGGCCTGCAGCGCTGGGAGGCTCCTGGCCCTGCCGCGGGAGCAGCCCGGCCGTGCCAGTCACACGCACACGGCAGCCTCGGAGCTGCAATCACCCGCAGCCACCTGAAGTTTGTAACCTCCTGTCAAACACACACACCAGCTACTGACAGACCTCAGCACCCTCTGGCCTTTTGAGCAGGGAAAGTGCAGGTTTCGGTCAGCGTGCGTCAGGCAGCCCGCTCAGTCCGTGGGAGCTCTGAGTGCTCTGTCTGTGCAGCGATGTGGCTCTGAGTTCCCAAGGCTGGGCAAGGCCCGCTCCTGTCTTTGCTCAGCTGTGCCTCTGGGACAGCGCTGGCTGAATGTACGGAGAACTGAAAGCAAGGAGGTTGCTCACACATGTGAATATTGCTTAGCTGCCCTCAGGGAAGTAATGAAGGGTTTAGGTCCATAGACTTGGGACTTGGAATTTAGTCTTTGGGAATTTAAAGGAATTCAGAGTCTTAGGGAATTGCTAATGAGGCAATTAATTTCTTATAGGAAACTAGTCTGGAAATGTGTTCAGGGAAATTATGCTTCTTTAAGTATGGGTGCCTTGTGCAGCAGTGAAAATGATCACTATCATGGAGTAGAGGGGCTGAAATTATTCACATTTATTCTCTCTTCCCCCACCCTGACTCCAGGTGGAGCCAGTCCTTCCTTTTCCCGTTCATGTTTACAAAAACAATTGGCACTGGGTCATCCTGCTCTGCAGATCCCATGCTTTTTTACGTGTCAACCAAGATATCATTCATTTCTTACTCTGTGTCCACGATTTAGACCAAGCATATATCTGTGGGTGTAAACAAGTCTGTTCTGCTGAATGTAAAGTTCTGCTCACCTTTAGAGGAGGGAGTTTGGCCCAGAGCTCCCAAAGGCTGACCTGCATATGGGTTTTCTTTGGCATTGTATAAAGACTCTGAGGTGAGTGGTAAGGGCTGGGGAGATTCCATGTTGTGGCCCAGCTGGCGTGTGCAGCCACAAATAATAATTAATTGGCTCTTTAAGAAGTCTTGCAAACTCTTTTTTTTGTCTGTCTGTCTTAAGCTCCTTTTAATTAACTTCAGTCATGTCCCAACACATCATCTTGGCTGAATCATAGACCTCACTGTGCCAGTTTTTTGCATTCCTGAAATACACAGGCCGCCAGTGTTGCGAATGCAGCTTGGAGGCAGCGGCTCAGAGGAAGTCGGGCAGCTCTCCTGGAACTCTGAAATTTTCAGGAACTGTTGTGACATCGAGAGACAAAGCAGACCGGCCTCTGCTTCAAACTCCTGAGCTGCCCAATTCCCAACAGTGTTGCTGGCTTGCACTTTACCCGCTGACTGAAGGAGCAGGCACCTGTGTACAAGCAGCTTTGTTCCTTCAGAAAGGCCCTTATTCGGGTTACAGTGCTTGGGGCATAGAGCCTTTTTTCCCCATTCAAGAGCTTGTTTCTTTGTCACACTTCTTATTGCAAAGGGTCAGCTTTCAAGATTGTAGGGCATGTTAACAAGATACTCAGGCATACTTAGTCACCAAACAAAGTCTGTGTGGCAGCAGGACAAACTTTTATGTCTCTTCCCTGGAAAGCTTCAGGCCTGGTCCAAGGACCATTTCCTTCTTTTAGGTAATTTGGGGTTCAGGAATGTCTATTGTATTGTAACCTGTCTGTGCTCTCACCGATGCTGGTAGAAATAATGCCAATGTTTCCATTGACTCAAAGCTCTACCAATAGCTTTTGTCCCTTGATCTATGTGTTTGAAGCTGGGAGCTTCTGCATTTGATAACTCAGACTCAGTCTTAGCACTCTGTTTAACACTATGTTTAATTTACTGAAAATAAGGGGGTCTTTTTGTGGTCACTTGGTACATGTTTAATGAGTGTAGTTTTGATCATGGAGTTGTCCAGCTAGGGCAAAAAAAGAATGTTAACATTCAGTGGTTAACAGCAACTTTTAAAGAACGGGTGTGCAGCATTACAGTGGTGAGGATCTTTATCCATTTGAATAATGTATACTACTGTATTCTTCATTCCAAAGCATTTCTTGAACAGAGATTGGAAGCAGTCTCCAAATAAAATTATCATATAAAAAGAGAAAAGGGGAATTTATTCAGGATGCTTCTCTGATCTGTGCTGAGGAATAAAGAATCACAATTTACCTTCTGCCCTAATGAGATAGGAGACAAGGCATTATGATAGCAGCTTCAGGTGGTGTGCCCCAGGCTGCAGGTGGGGAGCCTGAGTTGCCAGAAAACTCTTTTCCAGCAATTCTTCTGTTTCCATAGCAGCTCCAGGAATGACTGCTCAAAGATTGTTGTTATGTTGCACACTGGACTGTTTTGGTGGCAAATTTTTAAAAGGTGTGAGGAAAAACAGATATGATAGCTGAGAAAAAGCAAAGAGCAAAAAGTGCCCCAGTCTTTGGGAAAAGCATAGGAGAATTTCCAGCAAGCATCAGGTTGGAGCAGGGGAACAACATGTGGGTTGCTGAGGGCTATACAGAAGCACTAAAGACACAGGCACATTGCAAATGGATAAGAAGCAGGAGCAGCATTCAATAATGAGCAAGAAAGTAAAACAAAACTGAAAATGCTGAAAAATGCCTCATCAGTCCCATGGAACTCAAGCTAATTCCCTCTGCAGTTGATGCATGACGTGTCAGTGTGTGTACAGCCTCTGATCCACCTGCACGAGCTCTAAGGTGATGTAGAAGTTGCTTCTGTTGAAAAGAAAACTTGTTAGAAGTCAAATAGCAAAATACACTGACAGCAAAATACAGAGAGAGAACTTCATCAGCTCTTAGGGGGGACACTCAATTTTGTTGCCTGTTCAGGAATTGAGAGTCTGCTGAGACACAAAGGATTTGGGTCTTTTCAGTTGCAGCCTTAAGGAAAGACCAGCTGTGCTGCAGTGGGCAGGTTCAGGAATATATTTCCTCTGACATACTTCAGAACTAACAACTTGTTTTTAAGGAGCATGTTAGTCACTGCTTCCCAGGGAGAACATTGCCATGGATCTGGATCCTACCAGACCTGAGGGAATGTTCACTCCAGGCACACAGAAAATTGCAGCTCTAGAATGGGTTGAACCCCAAAAGAGATGCATTTCAGAAGGCTGCCATACCAAAAGCATGACTTTAACAAGAGGGTTATAAAAAACTCCTGTCATGGATGTTAGGATAGTATTTTTCCTGAAATTCTTCCTCTTGTGAATAGTAAACACTGGTTTCTAAAGCACTTACTGGGCACCTGTCCCACAAGAAGTGCTGGAACAGCAAAATTGAAGTGTGCTGTCAGAGAGAGAGGGCTGGACTTGGCCTTGAGCCACTGACAGCCTGTTTAATTCACTCAGTGAGGTGCAGGAAGAGAAAAGGAAAACTGAGTCACTGGTTGTTAGAAATGATGAACACAACTACCAGGACCTGCTCACAAAGATCCTTTGGTAGGTAATGAGCCTTTTCTCTGTGGAGGGGCAAGGCTACAGATCATCACCAAGTGTCATTAAACAAATCATACTGTGATTTGTTGGTTTTTTTGGTTTTTTAAAAATATTTTCACATATTTTCAGCTATGATTTTCTTCCAACAGACCACTTAAGCCTAGGAAAACTATCACTCAAATGTTGTTTATCCTGAGGATCTGGTGTCATACATGTGTTTAGAACCAAAAATATGTGCATTTTTGGAAGTGAAGGAGTTAAAATAGCTCTCTTTCATACCAGGTGAAGAAGTGAAGAACCTGTGCCACTCACTGATCCAGGAAGATAAGAAGATCCTTGTACTAAAGTTTGGGATTGCATAATGCAAAAAGTAACCAGTCGTAGGGGAGAAAAGAAAGCAGATAGCTCTCAGAACAGCGTGTGCTGCCTTCAGAGAGCTGACCAGGCAGCTCCAGGCTTGCTGACTTCTTCCAGCATGGCTCTTCCATAAAATAGTTACTGGCTCTGCTTCCTTGTGCTCCCATGGATCCCCTGTGTGTACATGATGTGATTCACAGTACAGAAAAGGCTGCTTCCCTATGTTTTTCTGTCTGCTTCCACCTGGGAAGGGTTCTCAGATGTTCTGCCTGGTTGTGTACCAGGCAGTTTCAGCCTATGTTTCCATTTCTAAGGGACTTCAAAAGAGGAAGATACTCCCATTAATGTTTTGCATGATAACAAGTTAGGCAAGCATCATTTTTGGATGCAGTTGATGGAAGACTGGTTACTGCCACTGCCAGCTGGGAGTCTGAGCTGAGACTATCAAATGATGTCTGTTGTATTAAATGCTTTGTTATATTTCCGGCTTGGAAAATTATGCATGTGTCAGACAGAGCTTTCTGTTCTGGCATTAAAGCAATCTTGGCACCCAGTGGAAAGTGTTTACTTTAAAAGCTTAATTTTAAATGTAGTTTTGGAACACACTTGGAAATGTCTGCAAATCAACAGTACCAGACAGGAGACTAAAGCACTGTTTCCTTAATTCCTGTGTCCTTTGAAATACCTTAATCTGCTTTGCTTTGTGTGAGCCGCTTCTGGTTTGTGCGTGATTTATTCACACATTGTTTCCTTCTGAATTGGACAGTGGCTGAAAGACAGGTAGGAGCCAACAGCACTGAAGAACATAATGCACAGAACCATTTAAAGTCTTTTCAGTATTATTTAACCCTTTTTTGTGATATATGACTGGTGCAAGGAGAACTTGTTCCACCTTGCTGAGCAGTCAACAGAGACAGCCTGTGTTGGGATCCTGCAGGGCACTCTCCAGTCTGCTGCAGGCCAGTGGACATGCCAACATGCAGTGCCATTAATTTCCAGCGAGCAGAAAAGTTCTTTAGAGTGCCAAGCATGACGCCAGAATACAAAACACTTCATTCATCAAAGCCATAAGTAAGGAATTCTGTGTTTTTGGTTTTAGAAGTAACTTTTGTACATTTATGACTTTTTCCACATTAAACATCATTTATGGTTTGGAAATTGTTCAGGCAAGAGGCATGTGGTTTCTGCTCCTGAATATCAGCAGCAGTTTTGCTAGGTTCAGTCTCTATTTTTTGTTGACATTTTTTTGGCTTTTCATTTATCTTTTGGGTGGACCTTTTTGGAGCAAACTGCCTCAAGGAGAACCCATAACCTTATTTCTAAATGAAGACTAAGTGATCTGTGTAAGGTGAAGAAGATTACTTTGGTTTAGGGAATTTGGATTCAGAGCCATACTTTTGCAAAGTACCTGGTGAAGAAATACTTTTTCTGGGATGTTCCCTCATCAGAGCAGTTGCTGGAACACATTGAGAAGTAGGAATTTTACACCTGCACTTTGAGACATAAGTTGATAGGTTTTTCCATAGGCAATGTGAGAAGTTATGGAGTAGCTGTTAAATTTTCAGTTAATTCTATTTGTGCTGAATGAATGGTAAAGGGCTAACTCAAGATCTTGGTTTGTGATTTAGGAAATTTATAAATTACAAACTGTACAGAGATTTCAAGACTCTCCTTTTTCAGGCCTTTCTATGCATAATTGCCACATTTCAAGGGGGAGTGAATGAAAGTACATAAATATGTTCTCTGTGTGCATCATAAAGAGGTGACTGCGTAGATTAGATGTGCTTTTATTCCTGCAACAATTTGGATTCTGGTGCTAATTCTTTCTTTAGCTGGCCAGGAAGGACAAAATTTAGATACCAATGCTGGTTTTTGTCTTTCTGTATTCAAAGCTCTGTCCAAAAGGACGATGTGTAAATGCTCTGTGGGGGTCCAGTTCTGCTCCTTGCTGAGTCCAGTTACTCCAGTGAGTCATGACAAACAAATGCTGTGGGGTGTCTGGATGCAGTGACAGGTACTACAGTGCACAGACTGCCAGAGCTGCTGCAAGCTCTAAATCAATGCCTTTGTGATTCTGGGGTTTATAAGAATCTAAAAATTGCCCTGCTGGGCCACACCACTGGGCTGCTTCCATTTAAAGGGTAGCAGGAGATGCTATTTAGAGGCAGCTTTCAAACCTGGCCCCTGAGTGGGCTGCACTCACACTCCTCAGGTGCTGATTTGTGTCTGTCCAGAGAAGCTCCTGTTGTCCTCTTCCCAGAATCTCTGCTCTGGAGCTTTGTGTTCCAATTGCCCCTGAGGATTAGAGACTCCTTTTATGCCATCATGTGGGATAGCAGTCAGAGGGAGTCCCTGCTGTCTTTCCTGAGGTGTACTACAAAAAAAAGGGCCCTGAATAGAGGTCTTATTTTCTTTCCCTGCTCCTGCCTGAATGAGGAATGAATAAAGACATACCCTATGATATATTAGGGGAACTTTCTTCACTCTTCAGCCCTTTGCATCATGGCCCAGTGACTTCTAGTGCTGAGTGCCTCTATCTCTGTTCTGTGCAGTGATCTTTGAGACTGAGGTTTGTGGAAGCTCCCTCTAGCAATAACCCATGTGAAGTTGTCTGGAGCATACAGTAAATGATGCTTAGAACTTCTGGCATCTCGGATAGAAACCTGCTTGGAGGGAAAGAATGTTGCAGCTATGTTTTTAAAATTGCTTCCTGTTTAGTGTTTGCCTGTATTCTTCCATTACCTGACCATGGGTATTCATCTGTCAGTGCTAAACTTCAAGGAGAGAAAACAATTTTTTTAGCAAATTTTTCAATTTGTTTTCCTCACTTGCCCAAAATTTTTGCATGTGCCTACTTTGTATCCCAGCTATTTCTGCAAGTCTAATATGACTCTGTTTGTAAACCCAGCTCCTCCTTCCTGGTGCCCTGGGCTCGGGGCTCGGAGCATTTCTGTCTCCTCCCCTGGCAGAGCAGCCTGGGACAGCGGGGTTCCATTCCTGTCCTCCCAGGTCAGCACCACAAGCCTACGCAAGGTGGTGGTGCAAGCTCCCCTGGCTCAGTCTCCAGCTTGATTTGTGATGGTTTCCCAATAATGGGAAGAGATTATGAAATCAAAGAGAGGTGCACAGATGGAGAAAGATATCTCAAGGCTGCCAGGGCAGCTGTTTGAGATCTCTGAATCAGATGGAGACAGAACTCCACCACCCTCAGCTTCCCCACCCTCAACCAGGACATCTCCCTTGTGCAAAGCAAAACCAGCCCCACCCCAGCCATGCCATTTTAGCTAATGGCCTAGTTAATAAATGGCAAATTCCAAGGGTGATCCTGTCAAAGCCTTCCTGACATCCTCAATTGATAATATTAACCACGAAGTGCTCCCTTGCTCATCTGATTAATACCAGAAGAATTCTAGTTGATTAGATTATTACTGAGGGGAAATGTAGGAAAGATAAATATTCCAAGGAAAAATGAGGCTTTAGACAAGGGGAAAGTCCTGAGTGTCCATGGTTTGTAAAGCTTTTCACCTTGTGGGGAGAGAGAGGTTTGTGATTATTTTCTGCTCCCCAAGAACCCTTGCAAAGGATGCCTGTCCCAGCCCTGCTTTGCCTGTAGCTCATTTGTATCATGTTGATGTGAGCAGTGTAAGCCAGGCAAGTGCCTGCATCTTTGAAGGGCTGCAGACTGTAAATGTAAAGGCATAATGGCAGAGACCCACATAATTGTTCCCTTGAAAGGTCTGGCAAGGTCAAATTAGTGCAATTTTTGGGCTCTTAGCACAGAACTGAGCATGGAGGGAGGGGCAGAGGAGGTTTTTTTCCATCCTGTCCCTACCATAGTCCTTCCCTGGAAAAGCTGGCAGTAGTATGGAGGCTGGGTAAGAAATACAGTATTTTGGGAAAGATCCTGGGCTGCTGCCCTCTTACCCTTTCCCACCCTGTCCAGAACTGTGGTTCTTAGTTATCTTCTGTTGAGATGTCAGCTAGTGACACTTCTCAAACCACCTGCAGATTCAGACAGGCATCACAAGATTCCTTACACATGGGCTTTTAAGTATTTATCATCCTGCAGGCTTCTAGAAATGGTGGGAGGAGGGTGTGTCTTTGTAAATGGATGTCAAAATTGGGATACAGAAAATGAGTAGAGCAGTTCTTCATCCCTCTTTTCTGATGCTGCCTTTGATTGCTCTGCTGCCTGCATCCTTGCTTTTTGTTACTGGGAAGTACAACAAGGTTTGGTCATGTAGATATGATCAGAACAGGAGCAAATACTTGGACACACCTGAGTGGTTGTTTGCTGTGTGTTTCCCTGGCAGCTCTCTAAAACTGGAATCTGCTTTGCTGATCAGAGCAGGCATTAATGGGAAAAAGACATGGAGAGGAGATAAAAGACAAAAAGGTTTGGTTTTTGGAGTTGGATATGATTAGCTGATGTGTATAAATAGTTGATAGGAGGAATAAAGAGGACAGACTCTTAGTGATTTCTACTGTAAGGTGTTTGAACATAGGAACTGGTTGCCAGAGAGGCTGTGGAGTCTCCCTCCTCAGGGATAATCCAAAGTCCAACTGGACTGTTCTCAACACGCTGTAGCTGAGCCTGTCATGAGCAAAGGGGGTGGACAAGATGATCCCAGAGCTGCCCCCAGTCTCAGCAATTCTGTGATCCTGTAAGCACACTTGCAAAATACATGTCAGAGGGTAGCTGGGACAAGCTGACTTGGAAGGTGAAGTTAGCTTTGGAAGTTCTCACAGATCCCTGGAAATAGCACAGTTGAAAGCAGCTTTCCATATTTTGGGTTTTTCTCCAGGCCATGTGAAACATAGCCTGCAGACTAATTGATAATCTCATCTGGGGAGAGGAGTGAACTGTAGTACTGCAGCAAAGTGTTTGGAGAGAAGAAATTTTTAAGCTACCTCAGTTATTTCAGACAATTTTGCATGTAGCTACACTTCAGCCCCTGCCCCAAAGTATGGGGCTGTGCCATTCTCCCTCACATAGCAAGCTTGGCATTTGCCTGAAGATATGAGAAGAGAATCTAGGAGGTTTAGAAGGGGAGAACTGAGAGAGCCTGAGGCTCTCAAACAAGAAGAACAGAAGGAGAAATGTGATAACATCATGGAGCAGTAAAGGGCTGGAGAGACAATACAGATAATTCAAGGGGAATTTGTATCATTTGTTCTCCATGTCCAGGGCATATAGGACAAAATTTTGGTATTTTTAACTACAGCAAGGCTTTCAGGAAAAAAACCCCACCTTTATAGCAGTAAATCTACTGAAGCCCAGGAATACAGTGCAAAGATGGCTGTGGGGGTCTATGAAGGAAATATTTAAAACACAGTATAAAAATTTCAGTCAAGGATGGCAGACTGAGCTGACCTGCCCTGGGGTAAGCAGATGGATAGACCATAAAGTCCCTCTGTCCTCAGCTTCTGTCACTCCCTAAACAGTGGGAGTTCATATGCAGCAGAGAGCTTGCCTGCAGGAAGAGGTTTCTCTTAATGCTCCCCACTCTAGTTTCTGACTCTTAGAAAGCAAGAGAAATTCATTTTACCTTGTGGTTTTCTGACCCTTGGACTGTCTCAGAAGCTAAGATGCATCTGATGATGTCAGCAAGTTCAGAGTTAGTCCTGGGTCCAGCCCTGCCCTTTGCAGTGAAGCTCAGTACCAGAATTGGCCTTTTTGTTGTTATTTTATTTGTGGTTGTTCTTTTCCCTTGTCAATAGCCTGTCTAGAAGACCTGTGCCCTGCAATCATATAACTTGCTGCCAACATCAACATCTGTAAAAATGTCATTGCATTCTACAGTGGCTCCTAACATGGAGCAATTCCTTAGGAGAGGGGGTGTGGTGGAAAGGCAAGCAACCTCCCTGGAGTGAGAGAGGCAACCACTGCTTGTTAACTGATCTTGTGGCAGGAAGGGAAATAAGCTGATAAAAATAATAAAAGGTCATAATGCAGAATAATTTGGGAATCAATTCCTGTACAAGAAATCTTTGTAATCCATGAAAGACTTTAAATCCTGATCCGACACATCCATAGGGAATTCCCCACCAAATATGTCTTGTTCCCTTCCTACTTGCACCCTCCCACACCCTGTCCCAGACCACAGATAACATTTTTAGGCATGCTCTGAGTAAGCAAGAGGGAATAGATCCTACTGGTAAATCAGGCAGCTGGGCAGATGAAGTTTCTTGTTTTAAAACATCTTCTCCAGAACCTTTCTGGCTTCAAAATCAGCTTTGGGAACTGACTAGCAGCTGAGCGGGGATTTTTAGGCTTTCACTGAGTCCTTAGTTGTGAAACCAAAATCCCTGAGGAGAAGAAGGAGTTTGCAAGTCTCCCTCAGCCTCCAGGTCATGGCACCTTTTCAGCCCATCTCTCACTGCTCCTTCAGAGGAAGGCACTGGCCTCAGCAGTCTCTGCTTTCTGCAGCCTGTGCTTTAGAGGCACCTTCTCAAGTGTGGGTGAGCCTCACACTGCCCTGGAGAGCCAAACCCTGTAACGTGCTGAGGGAGCAGACTCTCTGCTCCTGGCATTTCTTTATATTCCAGCCCACAGCCATTCCCTTTCTGAGAAACCTAACCACTCTGTGTCCTTTGTTCCCTCCCTCTCAGCTCCCTGGACACATCTACTGCCATGAGATGTCTCAGCCAAGCATTTGGAGCCAAGATACGAAGGAAATGCTTTAACCAGATGTGTGCCCATGCCTGTGACACTGAACTTTCAGATGCTGGTATTTAAAAAGATTTCCATCTCCCCTGCCTCCCAGAGCAAGGTGAGTAATGGGTGGGACAGCAGCATATCCAGAAAAACACCTCTTTTTCAAATGGAAGCAGAGGAGGTTATAATTCGACTGCAAAAATTTGCTCCAGGCTGAAAACTTGGCAAACAAAAGCTTAGCTTAGGAGTGATTTAAAAGGAAACAACAAAAAAGCATAAAATAAATCAGGGCAGTCATTTTGGGTGGAGATGAGGGTCCAGAGCTTAAAGATCATTCTTTACTGGGGGAGGAGAAGGAACAGCTCAAGACAGTTGCATTTGGCTCTCAGCCCTACTATAACTAAGCCTTTCAAAGCCAGGAGAATAAACTTAATACAAGTCCAGTCCCTTTTGTCAGAGGAAAGCAAGGCCCCCTGTACTCTTTAAGGCAGAGTGGAAGCAGATATGATGGCATTAGCTGAATTCTTCCTATTGCCACTTTCTAAATATGTATTTCCCTGTACCTGAAATTATAAAAGCACATGAAGTTATTAAGATTCATTTTGCCCACCAGGCAAAGAGGGGCAACCCTTGCCTTCAGCGTTATGACTCTCCTCAGGCCCTCTCTCACTCTGTGCCACTCCATGCCTGCTGCTCAGCACCCATGCCCTGCTTTTGCCTTCAGCATTGCACAAAGCCAGTCCATAGCTCCACAAAGCTGGAGACCTGAACAAGAGCATGATTGCTCCTTGCAGCTCTTATAGGGGGCTTGTTCACAGTCCCAGGCTGACAAAGCTAAGGAAGAGGAGACTATCTGCATAGCAGCAGTGAGCAGGATACTCTAGAGGGAAGGCTTTTTCAGACCATTATCTAATGTCTGAAAGGAGGGGAAAGAAGCTTATAAAAACATGCATGGCAAACATTGTTGGCAGCACACTGGGCACAGGCTTTGAGAGACAAAGCCAAGGCCCAGGCAGTTCCCCTGCCTTTTGTCATCTCCAGACCCCTGGGCCCCTGCAGCCTGCATGCCCATGCATAATTGCACTGCAGACTCCCTTTGTAGTGCTGTGACTGGGAGATTTTCCTGATTGTCTGGAGCCTCCACACATCATGTTAGGGAGAAAAATGTAATGGTGGCATTCTAGACAAACTCCTCAACCTACAGATAAGGACTTCACAGTAGAGTGGGTTAAACAGGTAGGGTAGCAAGTGTATGAAAGCTCCATCTTTGCAGATTTTCAGAACTCAATTGGATGAGGACTAGAGCTACCTGAAATAGCTTTGCTACCTCTCCTTAGTGCTGTGCACACTTCTGAAACAGCCATCCCTTTGGCTGCCTGATGGAGTGCTTTGGCTCTAACAGGTACCAAAGAACAATGGGCTAAATGAACAATCAGAGGCTCCCTCCCACTGCATGGTTTCTCTCCTGTATTTGATTCCACCAGCTTAAAGTGACACAGGCAGTCATGGTTTAGATGGGATGCTACTTAATTTTGCTCAGAAGAGGCTTTCTTTGAAGGGCAGTGCAACTTAAACCTCTCTAGTTTTGTAACAGGCTTCATAGTTTGATCACAAATATTTTATATGTGTTCACAGAAGCTCCCTTCAAGCATCTCAAGGCTGTCTGAAGAACTCAGTGCTTTCCAGTGCTTTCCAAAACAGTGCCTTGTTTTGCTTCATATAAAAGAAATACACTTTAATGCTGTCCTTTCTCCAGGTTTAATGGGGCTGGGAGAACCAGCCACTACAGAAACTTTTAGAAATAGGTCTGTTTGTTCAGAAGGCCTGGAGAAACTTTGTGCTTTGCTTTGTACTTCTTGCAGTATTAAGGGATCTCTTACCTTTACTGCTATACTGTATGATTTGAGATCAGCTTTCCAAAGCATCACCTTTCTGAATATCTCAGTAAACTCTCTTGAGATGTCAAGGAATGCTGTGCAAGATGCTGATGCTTTCATGTATTGCCATTTCTAGGGAAGACTGAAGCCACAGAGCATGGAATCCAGCCCTTCTTCTAACCACCCAAGGGCAGTAGAAACACCTCCAGCTGCTCTGGAGCACTGGAACTTCCAGTTGTGTATGCTTTCAGGGCACAAGCCACCTCAGAAAAGCTGCTTTTCAAAAGGTATGTCATCTCTTGTTTAGACTAGAAAACTGAAAAGGGAAAAAAAGAAAAACATTTAGCTTTGGCATCAAAACGAAGGAAATCTTTCTTTTCCCTAAGCTTCTTTAATTGTGCTTCATGCAAAAGAAAATGACACTGTAAAAATGAATGGGGATGAAGGTAAAGACAAGGTACTGGCATTGGAGATAAGGCTAAATCAGAGCCCAGCAGAAAGAATATGGCAGTGGAAGAAGTTTAACAAGTTCATTTTATGTGCCACTGTGTCATGCTTCCCTTTGTTGCTCAAGAATGTTGCTTCACTGGTTCCTAGGGGTGTGAAAGGGCCATGCTGCTGGGATGATGTGACCCACAGACTGCATGAGCTACTATTGGGCTACCTTTTTATCTGGAAATTGTTGTTTTACTTGTATGACCGTTTTGCTATGGACCAGGAACCGATCTGGGCTTTGTAGGCAGATGTCTCCTGTAGTATGCCAGCTGGTGGCACAGGGCTGTGCAGGGCAAAAGTGCAGTGAGAGCAGGTGGGCACTCCAGCTGAGTCCAGGGAAGTCAGTATGCCTCTGTAGAAAGCATTCACGGTGGTCAGGAGGTTTGAAAGGTATACATGTTGTAAGGAGCTCAGAAGTATAAGCTGAATTCTCTTTAAAATTGTGGAGATCCCTCTGACCTTTGCTTTCAAAGGGAGGAAGAGGACAAGATGCTCACAGACTGTATTGTGTGTACACATCCACAGCAAAGGACAGGAGGAACCTCACAGCCCTTGTCAGGAGGGGGAGTTGTGACAAGCCCTGGCAGATACACACCCCCCATTGTGAGCAGAGCTGTGCAGCCAGGCTAGGGCAGAGCCTACACCAAGGGCTGGCATCTCTCCCTCCTGACAGTGTTTGTGCACATCCTATACTGCATCCTATAGTCTGGTGTGAGTCCTGAGACTGGAAGAGCCAGCTGGTAGGTCTGCAATGCACTGCTAGAGAGCTTTAAGCCTGCTTGCTTTCCTTCCCCTCCTCCAGTTCCCACTGCACCCCCAGTCCTGGGACAAGGACTCCCACTGAAAAGCAAAGAAGTAGCTATGGTGAAAGATTCCTGAGTTGTTGTCCACATCAGCTGCTGCTGCTCCTGCAGGCTGTGGCAGCAAGGATTGATGTGTGATGGCAGCAAGGATTCAATCCCATGATTTTTGAATCCTTCCTCTTATGACACTAAGTCCTTTGTGTGGACACTCTTAAACCAGTTAGAGTGGCCAGGAACTGATCAATGAAAATTTATAAAAGAAATGGAGGTGGAACTCTGCTTCCCTTCTGTTTTTCTGTGTTTCCTCTACCTGGAGGCACAGACCCAGCTGGTTGTTAGCTCAACCCTACACGGAAAAAAAAAAATTTAAAAAGGAAAAAGTGGTCAGCCTCCTCTATAATTTGTTCTGCCCTTCGTGATCACAAAGGCTGTCCTGAAGCACCTCTGTGTGAGCTCCAGGTAAGTCCATTGTAACTTCTCCTTCTACCCCTTCCAGCATAAAAGACACTTTATAGGCCTTTGCTCTACAGGACCACACTTCACACGTGAAGGACTCAGAAAAGGCAAGGTAGGACTCTTGTAACAGCTGTAACTCAGATGTTTTTGCACATATATTATTTTTAGTTAATATAGGTGGTGTTAACATTAATGCCTTAACCCTTGAGGAAGCTAGCTAATTTCCAGGTCGATATGGCCAGGGAGCTGGCTAATTTCCAGTGTTTTGGGGAGAGAGCCAAGAAGTGCAATGCCAGGGTGTTCCTGGCTGCTGGTGTTCCTGAGTGGACCACATCCGGGTCTGCACTTCATCCTGGCTCTGCAGCCACTGTCTGCCACCCCACCACCCTCTGTGTGCACAGGGCTGAAGTGTCTCTGACAGCAGGGCTGCCTTTACCCAGCTGCAGCTGTGTGTTCTGATACTGTCACCCAAAATGCCTAGGAGGGAACAAACAGGCAGCTCATTAACAGAGCTGTACAAGGCTGGCAGCTTAGGAACAACAGCCACCATGGTCCAGGAGTTTAGTGTGAGTAAGATGTAGCAAAATAGTGACACCATCACCCATACATGTTGTTACTGAAACATGGCTCTAACCAGGAAAAGGCTATGGCAAGCAGGCAGGAGAGGAAAAGGGAGGGGGGATTTCAAACACTACAGCCCAGAGAAAGAAAAACTTGCGTTTGTGCTGACGTCAGGAGCCTGTCTGTGTGCTGACCCCAGGCTCACCTGAGCCTTGGCAAAGCTCCCCTTTGTTCTGTGTTGGCGTTCAGAATCCAGAGTTATCCACCACTTCGTGACCCATTCCACCCAGACAGCCTGCCCATGATTGCTTCATAAAGCAAGACCAGGAATCAAAAACAGGGCATGTTTCCTGAGCAGAGATGGAAAACAGCTGTGCTGGAAAAAAGGAGGGGTTTTCTGGCTGAGCAGTGGAAAATACAGATCAAGGCCTGGTTGTGCAATCTTCTCTGGCTGGCCTTTGGCTGCTATTGTGGCAAGGGGACCAGCTGGACTTGGCAGGAGGCTGCTGCCTGGTGATGGGGGTAGCAAGGGCCTCTGGTAACAAGGATAGAAACCCAGAGCTTAGTTCTGCACGTTTTACAGATCCTTGGGAGGCTGAGAACTGACATCTGGTGATGCTGCTCTCGCCACTGTCCTGCAGTCAGATCTGTCTGGCCAGTCCCAGATGGTGTTTGAATGGCCAAGCCTGTTACTGCAAAGGCACAGATCTCTGTAGGGCTACAGAGCAGCAGCATCTACCCAGGTGTGAAGCTCAGTTCTGCCTAATGCTCATAAAGTGCTCCCTGTGCAGCCAGAGCCAGGGCATGTGGTTATGTCGTCTGGCCAGGTTCCTGTGTCTGAATCCCCAGTGCCTGACTGGGGACTGTGAAGGGAGATTGACCAAAAGATCTTAGAGCTGGAATTTGCTGTGCCACTGCTGTCCTCTGAAATCAAGGGAAAGCTATGTCCTAATTTTACTAGCCTAAAATGCTGCTTGCTTCAAGCATGGCTTCTGCAAGAGTTCTTGATTTTTATCAAATTCAAAACCTCTAATGAAAAGTAAAGGAACCAGCTGGATTCAGAGACAAGGGGTGCAGGATTCTATCTGGTTTCTTAAAATCTAATTATTGTGTGCAAGAAGGAGAGAATGGACAAGAACAGAGAGGGAGAATTAGGCCTTTGCTTCAGAGCCAAATTATCCCCAAAATTACCCTCTTCTGCTGAGAGAGCCCTGCAACAACATCTCTCCTTACTAAAAAGAAAGGGACAAAATGATGAGAAGGCAGAAGCACAGGAAGTAGGCAGGGCCATGAATCACCTCCTGGGCTGATACATGCCAGCTCCATTGGTCTCCCTTCTTAGCACCTGGAACAGCAGAAGCCAGTGTGATGGATGTTCTGTGCTCTGCAGTGTTGGAGCTCTGGATGTGCTGTAACTGCAGGGAGATTGTGCTTTCTTACAACTGGCTCAGCTACTGAGCTGAAACATATGGATCCAAACTCACTCTGCAGCACCTTCCAACAGTGCTCATCACTAAGACAGCACAACTGTAGGGCAAAAAAGCAAACCCAAAACTGATCATTGCCATGAAGGGAAGGAAAGAAGGTGTGGTATGGTGACCTGTAGCAGGGAGGAAACTGCAGAATTTAGGCAAGAACAGTGCCCAGAGGAGATGCAGAGGGAAGCAATTGTGGTCCAAACAGCAAACCTTGGAGTATTTATGGTTCTGAATTGGGAGCTGAATATGAACATAAAAACAGCCCATGGAAGGGGTGAGTGACTTAAAGCTCTGCTGAGAGCAGCCAACCTCTCCTGTGGGACATGCAGTTTGATTCTTGAGGTGCAGCTTACAGGGGGCTGCAGGAGCTGCCTCCCACAGCACAGGGAAATAACAAGACAAAGAACAATGCATTTTGCTATGGCAGTGCACCTGCTTTAGCTATTACTGCCTTAAGCCAGGTCACACTAAACTTGGTACACAGCAGGCTTTGCACAAGTGCACACAAAATCAATTTGCTGAAACCTGGACAACTTTGTAAGACATCCAGACAAACAAAACTCAGACACACAAAATTAATAGTTAGAAACTGCTTCAGCAGTCTTAGGCCTTTTGAAAATGTAGCATTACATGCAGATGAAATCTCTAGTGCTTCAGTTTATCTTCAGCACAAAACAGGATTAAGGCATATTTTAGAAATAATTTGCAAAGTGAGATGCTAGTCTTTCAGCCTTCACTGACCTGAAATTATTCTTTACTAAAAAATTGTCCTTCCTTTTTAACTTCTCATTGTGGTACCAGTCATGATAATTCTTATGAAACAAACAAATATTCTCCATCTGTATCCACTCAGCAGAGTCCAAATGGGATCTCAACAGTGGCTGAAACAAAATCTCATTTAAAATAAAATTTGTTCCCATGGAAAAGTTCCAATTTTGATGAAATATTTCCTGCAAGAAAGCAAAAACCAAACCTGTCATTCAAAGGTTTGACCCAATGTCTGCTCTTCAAGAGGGAGAAGGGTGGTGGAGAGGAAGCAAGTGAGTGTGGGTTTGGGAGAAAAGAAATCCTACCAATAAATGGGGCTAATGAAAGCAGAGGGAAGAAAGTACAAATTCCCAGGCATTCCAGACATATCTGGTATCCTTTACATCCTGCACTCTGCACTTCAGTTGTACATATTTCAGTGTTCCACTGCAGAGGCAGCTGCATTTCAGTTGGGAGTTACTGTATGAAGAGTTTTGTATCGTTGTTACAGGATCTTATGAGATGAAAAGGAGCTGACCACGGCAAAGAAAGTAAAATAGAACATGCAATCTTTTAACTATGCTAGAAACCACTTATGCCACAGAGAAATGGGTGCCAGGAAGCAAAAACTTCCAGAAGAAATTAGAAATAAAAGGGAAAAACCAGAAAAAATCACTGGTAGCTAGGAAAAGACTGCAGGCTCATTACCACATCCGAGATGTTGAAAAACAGCCTCTGGTTTTCTGTAGCTCTTCATCTGTTTTTCTGTTCATTTTTGTCCTTCTCTTTAACCTTGCTGGGTAAAACACATCTCCAAGGACAAATAAAAATTATTTTCTTGGCAGTGCTGCTGACTTTGCAACCTGTCAGAAAACTGACTAAACTTGAAGCTCCTTCAGTCAGTCACTTTAAAATATAGTCAGCATTGTGTTTAAAGGAAAAAATGAACTATATGAATTCAACAGCAGGGTTACTCTGCTGTATATTACAGCATTCTCCTATGCTCTGGGAGAAACAGCACAACTGAGCTGATGAATAGTGTTACAAAGGAAGGGCTGCAAAATATCAGGCTTGGCTCTTGCAGTGTAGTGAAGATGCTTTATTTGTTTCATTCAGAGATTTTATTAAAGAATTCTTAAATCCAAAATCTTGGTTTGGGAGCCTGGAAAAATACCATTTGGAACCCAGGCTCTGGAAATGTGAATGAATTTTGCTGGGGTCACATTTAACCTTGCCAAGGAAAAATGACTGAATTGTAACATTGGAGGGGTTGTAATCTGCAGTGGGTGCTTCTGTCATCAGTTACATTAATCTTCCCTGGAAGCATTTACTCCTTTTACCTGCACCATAGGTTGGTGGAGGACTAAAATTTCTTATAGGAAACTTTTCTGCCTCAGCTTCCTTGCTGCTCCTCATAGATACACTTAGAGCCCAAATAGTCTGGAGGGATTTATGGATTGGCTGGTCCATCTACCATCTCCTGTCTCTGGCAAACACTGCTTTCAGACTGTGGTTAGGACAAAACAGGAGTAACTTTTCAAAATCAGCCTCATCTTGCTCAGAGTCACAACAAGAAAAGGGAAATTATGATTGGTCCATTATCCATTGCCTGCACCATTTCTGTGTGCCCACCTGGCCCCTCCAATCATCCTTTCTTATATTCTAACAAGTGTCAGATTTTGGCTTATGACCCAAGTGCAGAGGTGCATAAAATGTGAGGTTGAGTGTCTTTTTTAGACTGTGTGTGGGGAGAGGGGGTCTCTTTGTGAAGTAGCTGGTTCAGATCCCTGGGCAAGAATAAATGAAGAGAAAACATGGAGAGAGTCAGCTATAGGAACAAGGTGAACTCTAGAGCAAGATATGTAATTTTTCAATCAAGCTTTTAATGAAAAGATCATAAAATAACAGTTTCTCATCACTGTACATTAAGACTGCAAATTTCTGAATGCTGAGATCATATTATAATTTCTGTATCTTTTTATATGACACTTGAGTTGAAGCCACAACTATTGTGGCTCTGACCTGAATTCAAGCTCTTGAAGGAAATGAACAGAACATTGCAGCAGGAATGTTGGCCTTTCCCTTGACCTTCCCTCCTTCCCCCCTCCCCAGGAAACATCCAGGGCTTCCAGACTGACTGATAGTTAAGGCTTAAAATGAAAAAAACCCAAACAAACAAAAAACAAAAACCAAAAGGGGTGATGCAACATCCCTTTTTCAGTTGTATCGAAAATATGAAAATAAAATGGGGAAAAATATGCAGCCAGCCAGAACAAGATCCTCTCCTCATAGAAAAATTATCCCCAGCCAGTCAAAAGTCCTGTGGAAGGTCAGAGGAACAGCTGTGCTGAGAGTGCTTCGACTGGTAACTTGTGACAGAGGAAGTGTAAACCAGCCCCACTCCTCGGGGGAAGCAGCACTATGAAGTGGGTCCCTAAGTGCAGCAAATGCCACATCAGGTGTGGGGGTTCAGACCTGCCCCACCACGAGCCACAGGGGCTGCTCTGCTCCAAAAACACTGATCCCCTCATCCCTGTGCCCAACACTGGCCTTCAAAATGCTCAGGAAAATTAGGGAAGGAAGGAAAGGAGATGGTGGCAATAGGAGACAGTGGAACAAAAATGCATTTCTCTCTCTGAACTTCTGTTTCAGGATCTTTGAGTTGTTAGTTAAAACAAGGAAAGCAGAATAAACAGCAGTTTTGATGTGGCAGAAAGATGAACCAGGGCTGAAACAAAGGAGTCTTCCTGACTTGGAGGACCAGCTAGGAATCTTACAGCAGAGCTGGAACTGCCTCACAAGGGTTCCCAAATATTTCCTTTTGCAAGGAAAGCAGCAAATTTAGTGAGTCTAACAGGAAATAATCAAAGCTGAAATTTCTTACTCTATTCTGAAAAAATGCAAAATACGAGGAGTGGAAAGGGGCTGAGAAACAGCTTTTCCTTTTGCCTGCTTGTTTCCTGCACTAAAATCAGGATCATAAAGTACCATGGGACTTAAAACATTGCAAAAGGCTGCTTTCAGCTATTGAAAGCAACCTCTAAATTTTCTTTTTCAAGAATATGGCCAGTTCTGGAGTGCAAGAATAAGCTTATAAAAAGAAAGGATTTTACAGTAAATGGAGACTTTACTGATGTTGAGCAAGTAATTACTTAAACAAAAACTAAAAAAATGCCCTAAGTCTCTTTATTTTTTCCAGAATTACAGCTCTGGGTTCATTTAGATTTTAAATTCTTGCTTAAACAAATGTTTATCCAAACGTGCCATCTCAATGATGAGCATCTCTGCTGTCTGGGGACAGCTCAATGTTTGCTACCCAGAGCCTCTTACACCCAGTTAAAACGCAGGGAGGTTTTGTTTCTTTGTTTTTTTATTTGCTTTTCCCTTAACTCCAGAACTGTTAATTGCAAAGGTTTCAGAATATGGCAAATATCCAGAAATCAGCAAACATCCTTTCTTCATGCTGATTTGTAAGGCTGTAGTAGGTGCTGACTCCACCAATACTGGAACAAGAGGCTTTGGAAAGCACAGCTTCTCCCAGGGGCTCCAGGCCCTGTGCTGTGCTGAAGCTAATGTTTCAGTATGGTCTGCAAGGCCCACCATGAGATGGGCAGAGGCTGTGGGGTTTGGCACGGAGCTCCCTCTGCCCATCCCAGGTCTCCACTCCCCACTTCTGACATCCTTATTGCTACCACAGTGAACAGTACGTGAGGGACGAGGGACACTAAAAAGGAGCTACATCCTGTCCTTCAGGCAGGACAACAGACTTGTCTCAGCCACAAGCTGCCATCAGAAGCACACAGCTATTCCTCAAGTGACTTTGACCTTCTCTGGATTTTGCCAGCAGTCACCTCAAATTTCATTTTGTTTCATTAAGTGTACTGGATGTTTCTCTGGTCAAGACCCATATTCCTGCTTTTCAGAACTGAAGCAACATGGTAAAATACTGCTAACCCAGACTTTGAACCTGCACTGCTTGAAAACAATGCTTTCCACACACAAGAGAAAGAGGAAAACAAAAACAAAAACCAAAACAGGAATCTTAAAAGAGTGACACTGTAAATTGAAACATTTAAATACAGCAAAACATAAATTCCTCTTCTATGCAAAGCTACAAAAGTCCAGTCTTTGTATTGTCTTCACAGGTTATGGTTTATGGCTATGCTGAGTCTCTGAGATTCCTTTTTTCTTTTTTTTTTCTTTTTTTTTTAATATATTTTTTTCATTTTTTTGAAATCCTGTAGAGAAGACCCTGCGGACACATCTTTGTGTTTGCAACTTTCTGAATTACATTGCAAAACTGTGCATACAGAATCTGAGAAATAAATACATTCATTACTGCACATACATATTGATACAAAAACAACACTGTCAAATAGTGTTTGCACCATCTTTGTTAGATATTAAGACCAGGCAAAATTAATATTTCATTTTCCATCAGCCCCCCCTCAAATGTTTGAGGTGGCTTTGGTGTAGAAGATAAAAGCTACAAAGGGTCAAGACTAATGATGGGGAGCCTTTTTATTTTTGGCTTCAGCGTTATTTTAGCAAACCATCCTCATTGGTCTTCTTTAAACTGTTCTACCATGCAGATGGACTTAGGTTTCCACCTAGGCAGCTTTAGGAGTTTTGGCTGGGCTCTTTGAGCAGGACTGTAGGGTCTGGAGTGAATCAATCCAGGGTCCCTTAAGGGGTCCCAGCCCAGGCTGGAGCTGCTCGGTGCCCCGAGGGCAGGGCCGGCAGCTCTGCCCCGCAAAGCCTCACAGAAGCTGCGTGCCAATAGCTCTTTGGTGTCTTCTGTCAGCTTTGTGGCTCCTGCTAACAGCCCCAAGTGCACAGAGCTGGGCCTTTGGGGATTTTCTGTCAGGAATTTGTTTTTGGAAGTTTTGTAGTAATGGACTGGAAAACAGCCCAGCTCCCTGTGGCTAAAGTTCAGGAGATGTGCTCCCAACATCTTCTAACATCCTTTCTTATCTCCAGAGCTTCCTGCATCTCTCTTTGCCCTCTTGGTTCCCTCAGACTCCTCTGAGAAAGAGGGAGGCTGAAATGCCCCTACAATAGTGCCTGGGTCTCACTCCCAGCAACATCTCTCATGGATTGAAGACAAAAAAAAATTCTACATGCCATATTTCTAATTGCCCACCCTCTCCCCACCCTCCCGGAGCAGGGCTGGAATGCAGGCTGGGACACAGATTCCCCCTCCCAAGCTGGGGAACACTGCGTAGCCTTCAGAGACAAACCAATGGAAAAAGCAAAGATTAATTTTGACTGGCCCCTAGATCTGTTGAGGTCTGAAACTGTAAAAGTTTATGTAAACAATGAGATAAATATATTAGTACTTTTCTGAGCCAAGTGAGGTTCCATACTCATTCAAATGTGCTTTGGTTTAAAAAATAGTTTTGTGAATTTGGGTATGAGCTTCTTATTCTTTTATACAACTTTTGCTATTTTATCTTTTTTTTCCTGTTATTCCGAAAACATTCTGGAACTAAGTGACTAAAGCATATACTTAAGCTGCCTGGCCTCTTTTTTTTTTTTTCTTTTTTTTTTTTTTTTTTTTCTTTTTTTTTTTTTGTTTCCTTTTAAATTGTTTTTTTCCTCTTGAGGCTCTTTGTGTATTTAAAAAAAAAATTCAAAATAAAATTTAAAAAAAATCAAAAACGCAGCTCCCTCCCCCCACCCTAAAATTCTTAAAATCTTAAATATGAAACTAGTGTTTTGCTTTCTCATTAAAATACAGAAAAATGTTGATACAATACTATGTCATACAAATGCAGTTGAGTGTTTAGGCCCCAAGCAGGCCTGAAACAGTCCCTGAAGTTTTGAGTATTATTAGTTATTAATTATTACTGTCACAATTTGGAAAACGTTGTTTATACTCAATCTATGGAACACAACTTTACACAGCTATTTGAAAAAAGAACATACTTTCCTTTTGTACAATACTCTTGCTGTACACAGACTTTATGTCGTACTGTTTAAGTGCTGGGGAAGGGATTAAAAAAAAAAAAAAAAAAAAAGATGCTCCAAAAAATAGTTTTAAAAAAATAGCATTGGGTCCTGAAAGTTCAACATAATTCTGAAGGCTTAAGAAACAAATGAAAGGGGCCTGGGGCAGGGGAGAAGCTACATCACCCACACACATGTAGAAATGGAATTAAGAGAGGGGAGCAGGGGTTTGCCGGCTGAGGAGCTCCGTGCCTGGGCTGCTCCTGGGCTCGGCTGCCTCGGTCCCCGTGAATGCCGCTGTCCCAAGGTGACTCCTGGCAGCTCCAGCTGCTGTCCCCAGCGCCACCGCAGGGACAGGGAGCTAAACCCGGCTTTGGAATGGGCTCCAGGGGAGCCGGAGCGGGGGCAGCTCCGCCCTGGGCGGCTGCAGGGGAGGCAAAGGCGGGTGACAGTGCCCAGAACTCATCTTGCACAGCTGTCCCCGGGCTCTGCTCACACTCCCCCTCAGAGCAAGGTAGATGGCACGGCCTTCCCTGTCCTTCCCAAAGACTATTTTGGGGACATACTCGGGCGGCGGGGTTGACAAAGAATCAAGGAGAAAATAAGTCAATATATATTCAAAAATATGGAAGTGCTAAAGACGCTAGAAGCCCACTTAACCTCCGAAAAATAAACAGCGCGTCTGAGCACAAATGGACAAAAGCAAAAGTCCATGCACCCCTCCCGCGCTCCGGGGCTCGCAGGCGTCCGGGAGCGAGCGGACAATGGCACCGGGAGAAGCACACGGGAGCGGCCGAGAGGGGCGAGTGTTCCCTGTAACGTGACACCAGGCCAAGGCTCAGCGCCTTTGGGTTGTCTATTGCTTGGAGCCTGGATTCCAGTTTCCTCAGTTCAGTCAATTGACCCAGAAACTTCTCATGGACTAGTCTACCTTAAAAAAAAGCCCAAATAACAAAAAATGAAACAAAACAAAACAAAAAAACCAAGCCAAAAAAACCCCAATAGAAAATGAAGCTTATATTTCTTTGTTTTAGTCAAACATGCTCGCTTTTTTCTTTTTTTTTCTTTTTTGGTCAAAACTTTAAAAAATTGTTCGTTTTGTTTCTTTTTTTTTAAAAAAAAAAGACAAAACGTGAGGTTTGGTAAAACTTACGCATAGAGACTATACTGGTTTGAGTGGAAAAAAAACAAAACAAACCACCAAAAACCAACAAATGAAAAAATGCAAGTGTAAACCTTAGTCATTTCAGAAGGGATGATTCTACTGGCTGTGAATTTTTACCACCACAGTCACGGGAGGCTTGAAATAAGCCATAGCTTTCCACAAGGTCACGCCAACAAAGTCAAGGGGGCCAAGAATCAGTGGGCAAAGTTCTCTGTCTTCTCTCCTAAACCAATAGCAGCTGTTGGCTGTGATGTCTTCGGCAGATGTTGCAAGAACATTTTGTTTCTTTTTCTTTTCATTTTTTCTTTTTTTTTTTTTTTTTGTGTGCGTGTGTTAAATTGTCTAAAAGGGAGGATATGAAACACTTTGGTTTGCTTTCTCCTCCTCTCCCCCACCTTATTGCACTCTGGATTCTAGTAAATTATAGGCTGCTATGCCCTCACCCTCTGTCCTGCCAGGTGTTTACAGACTGACCCAGATGTGCTGGGGGAGTGGAAGATGAGGGGGACATTTTCCCCTCCCCATAGTATCCAGACTCAATAAACAAAGCTGGAAAGGGCCCAAAAAGCTCAGAGAAGTTTTCTGCTTTTATCTAAAAGTGACTACAGACAGCCAAGAGACTGCGAATTGAGCCAGTCCAAGCAGCCAGCACAGCCTCTAGCTCAGTGTATTTTTTGCTTTGTCTTTGGCCAAGCTTTGCTTTAACATTTCTCTAGTTGACTTTTGATGGAAGGACGGGGTGGTAAAAATCCCTTAACTTTAATTTAGCTTCTACTTTTATACATTTAATTACTTACAATTAAAAAAAAATGCCTAATCTTTCACTAACCATCTTATTGTTCTCATGAATTCAAGAGGTAGCAAAGGTAACAAGTCTGTCCACACAGACTTGCTCTTTAGTGAGGGAGGAAAGCTAAAAACATACACACACACAAAAAATAAAATAAAAAAATAATAAAAAAGTACCTATGGAACTTGTAGCAAGTCCAGCCTACATCAAACCCCCTCCCCACCCACCCACCCTAGAATTAACCTCAGACCTTCCAGTTCAAACATTCACATAAACGTTACAATGGTTTTTCCTTTAATAAAACAAGTACCTCTAAGCAAAGAATATTCATACGAAACTACTAGAAAAGTAAAGACGACCCCCTGCTCACTGAAAGAAATTCCCAGGGCATCCAGTCCCTGTTCAGTCATGGGTAAGGCAAAAGAGGTTTGCATGTTTTATGGGAGAAGGTGGCACGTGGTTATGTGTGCCAAGGACAAAGATCAAAACCAAAATGGGGAGGGATGGTAAGGGAGGCTTCGCCATTTGTTAAATGAAGTACTGGGACTGGTGCAGCCCTGAGAGCTGCTCCTCACCATCGCCAGCCCAGGGGGATAGGGGTGGGCTCCACCGCTGCTGTGGCTTTCCCACAGTCTCTGGAGGGACTGCCAACCCCGTGAGATGGTCCACAGACTCAGCTTCTGCACTTGAGAATGCTGTTATTTCACAGCTACTTAGGCCACTGAAAAGGTGTATTTTGTTTTTTGTTTTTTGTTTTTTTTTTTTATGGCAAGAAATACCCCTACTGAGTTTGGTTTTAGGAGAGGAGATGAGTACAGTGACAGGAACATAGAAAGAGGCAGGGAGGGGGAGCCAGCAGAGACTGAAAGTTCCCCAAGGTCCCCCTACCTGCTCCAGATAAACAATATGGCAATGAAGTCGATGTGTGCAAAAAGAAGAGGCATTTCTTGCCAGGTCATCAAAATTTGAAGGGAGACTGGGACTAAATGCATCAGCTTGGCTGTGGACCTTTCTTTTCTTAAAAAAAAGGAAAAAAAAAGAACTTTTTTTTAAATGTTAAAGCTACATTTGTTTAGGCCTCTCATGACTGAACAGAGTATGGGGAGTTGCCCCTTTTTTTTTTTTTTTTTTCTTTTTTTTTTAAGCAGCAAGTCTACAGAAAGGTAAATCACTGCGGATGGGCTTGAAGCTCATTCTGGAGTCTTTGGCTTATGTGGGAGAGGTATGCATTCGCAGGTGGCTGATCAGATTGCGCTGCTGGGTGAATTTCCCACCACACAGTTGACATTCGTAAGGTTTTTCTCCTGAGTGGACACGCATATGCTCTGTTAGTCGGTACTGCCGGGTAAAGCGCATCCCACATTCCTCGCAAGCAAAGGGCTTGAGCCCCAGGTGGCTGCGCATGTGCCGTGTCATGGTGCCACGCTGTGTGAACATCTTGCCGCAGATGTTGCAAGGGAAGGGCCGCGTCAGCCAGTGAGTCTTCTCGTGCTGCCGCAGCGTGGCCGGATCCTTGTAGCTCTTCTCACACACTGAACACTTGAAGGGCCGGGACTCTGCAGCGTAGGGCTGATTGGGGTTGGACAAATCCTCAGCTTCATCCTTGCTGCCGTATGTGCCTTCCTCCTTGATGTAAAGGTCTTCCTCGGTGTGCGTTTCCACGTGGGCATTGAGCTGCTCAGAGCTCGGGAAGCCTTTGCCACAGGGAATGCAGACATACAGGTTGTCACCATAGGCCACCGGCTCAAACCCCTCCTGCCGGTAGACGTAGTTGGCACTGGTATGGCCACCGCTCTCGCTCTCGCTCTGGCCACTGTCATCACTGTTCTCCTTACCGTTTTCTACCTCCTCCTTACACGGGTAGGGCAGGTCTGCCCCGTAGGCCCCAGCCAGACTCCTCTCCACAGACTTGGACAAGGGCCCCAGCAGGATACCATTGGGCAGCCCTTCACCCTCGTCCCTGTCTTTGCCCCCTTCTTTTCGGTCAAAGGCGTTGTCTTTCTTGATCCACTCCTTCTTGCGGGATGAGTGCCGGAGGCCCTTGCGCTGGCTGCTCTCTGTCAGTGAGTGGTGGCACTCCTCACTCAGATCCATCTCCATGGGGTCGCTGCTGTCCGCCATGCTGTGGGGGGCTCCGACGCCAGGCTCGTCGAACGATGAGGCACTGTTGGCTGCAGGGGCTGAGGCAGATTGGGGAGAGCCGTGCTGGCTTTCGCTGTGCTGCGTGTCATCATGGGAGGCTGCGGCAGGGAGCGAGGGGCTTTTTTTGGACAGGTCAAGGCCTAGTTCCTGGTCACCGGTGCTCCCGTTCGCACTGCTGCTCCCACCGCCGTTCTTGCTGGTTCCCCTGCTTAAGGAGTGACAGTTCTCTTGGTTGGAGCTGCTGATGAAGACCTCGTCATCAGAGAGCTTTCCCTTTGACAGCTCCTTTGAGTGCGAGCCCTTCAACCCCTCATTTGACCCTGAATAGCGAGCTTGGATGACTGAAGCAGTGGAAAGTCTCTGACTCCTGGCAGATCTCCCAACACCAAGGCCACCGGCCTTGCCAGCAAAGGACTTGCCGTTCCGCTTCAGCTTCTTTCTGCAGAGAGCTGCCAGGTCGTGCAGTTGGAGGTAGCTTGCTGCGGTGAGGAGAGCATTAAAGTTCTGTTCACCAGGCTGGTCAGTCGTTAAGAGCTTGCCAGTATAAATAAAGTCCAAGATCTGTCGGAACACGGTGGGGTTCACCATGTCCGTGTCTAAGTTTATCAGGTTGTCATGCAGGACAAGGGATTTGAAATACATGCTGCTGGCTGCCAGGATGTTCTTATGGGCACGAAACAGGGCATTTTCTACCACAATGATCACATCACAGAGGAAACCTTTGGCTCGTTGCTGGTTCAGCTGCAGTAGCAGTTGTTTGGCATGATTTGGCAGTTCCATCTCCACCTTCTCGTCCTCTCACCTTCACCCTACCACCTGAAAAACACGAGGATGAGAGGTGTGAGCGTGCTGTCTCCACTAGAGCAGGTTACATTTAATAGACTTGTTTAACACAGTGCAGACTATGTTAGGCTTGACACTGATTTGGGAGATCTAAGAACATTGAGCCCTGCAAGCTGTGATCCTGCTGGGAATACAGAGAGAAATATTTCTCATGCTAAGACTTGATTCAAATCTTTCAAAAATCAGATTTGTAATTATCTTTTTACAAAAGTAATTGTCGTTGGCTGGAATCACTATTCAAAAGATATCAGCATGAAAACAATAGGAAAACAATTAGGTACAGAGGAAAGCTCTTCTCTCCTGACACAGACTTGAAGGGAGTATGAGAAGTGAGAAAAAGAGGAAGAAAAGAGAAGCATCTATTTCACTGTCATTTGCATATCTGAGCATGTAAAATAATTTGCATAAACTGCAGCTTCCCTGCTTTAATGTGGAGTTTGTTTCTTGGCCGTTACATGTTGAAATCTTGTAACACCCAGCTGCTCTGGGGTTGAGAAAATGACATGTAGCAACTAAATCCATTGAAGATGGAATTACCCACACTGAGGTGTGAATGGGAAGCCTCCTTAAGAAAATAAAAAGCTGCTTTAAAAACCACTTCCCTGGCTATGTCCATATCCCAATCCATTAACACGTAGGGTTAGAAACAACCCTCAACTGGCTGAAATTCAGGATGCTGAGCTAGCTAAATGTCACCAAATGTCTTCACAAATCTGAAACATTTTTCTCAAGTTAATTTTGTTCTGTCTTTAATTTTTGAATAATTTTGTTTAAAATAATAGAGTTAAGTAGCATATCTCAAGTCACAGTTTCTCTATCCTGAAATACTGTTAAGAGAGGAAAATTGTGGTTACCTGCATATAGTTAATGCATTTCACAAACAGTAGTCATGATGTATTTTAGTTTAGATGTTTATATTGGCATTCCCAGTGGTATGGACTGTAGGAAACAGCCACATTGAGATATGTCAGAACTAACTGCAGTTGCACGTTAGGTAGATATTACAATCAAACCCAGAATTCAATCTGGGTCTGCATTTGAGAATCCAAGACCAATTTTTTTTTTCCTTGTTTTTTGGAAGGCTTTTTGGTGCGTGTGCGTTTGTTTGAAAGTGCCAACTACTACTTGCATTTATCCATTAAAGTTAATTTAAAATAGTTTCTGAGGTTCAAAAGAAGGAATTAAATATCAAATTAACAACAACCACCATTTAGCCTTCTACTTTCTTTCTTCCTTTCCCAGTTCATCATATTATTGAAACATTTCTCTTATTGAAGGAGAAGCAAGCCATAAATAGAGAAATTAAGAGCTTAAGTTCTCTCTTAAAAACATCATCAGTTAATTTTTTTATTGTTTGTGTGTTCCATTACCACACTCTGTCCCATCAGAGTTCAAATGATGAAGCATCAGACTGCATTATGTTCCCTCTGTGCCAAGTATAGGTACACAACAAAAAGAAATAAGGAGTGATGCAGTTAGTATAAAAAATTGCTTCCCTCAAACCTGATTCTTACTATGTGATGATAAACAGAAAGACTGCATTTGGCAGAAAGGTGGTAAATTTACATCATCCATTTCTGCACAACAGAGAGGTTTTGCTTTATAAAAAAAGCTACCAAAAAGATAAAAAATTAAATATTTCCTCCAGCATTGTTGCTTGACTACCCTGGTACTTTTCCTAACAGATCTGCCAAGCAGATGCCTCCCTTTTTCCACAGGACACAGCTCTTTGCTTGTTTGCTGGTCAGCCTGGTGCTTGCTTATGCTTTTGGTGGAATTTCTTGGTGGCTCTTCAGTGCAGCAGCACCTAATTTAGCATCCACACAGATCCCTCTGGCTCATCACCCTGACCCACATCTAAAAAGGCTGCTCTGCTTCCCCATTTGATTTTGTTTCAGCAGTGGATGGCGACCCAAGAACACGGTGGATTCACCGCGGTGCCTCTGTGCACATGGACATTGTCCCCAGAGCTCGATGCCTTTAGAAAGGGTGGCAGCCAAAAGGAGGAAGTAAAGGCTTGCCATGGTGCTAGTTCCACCCATAGTGTTTCTGTAATAGAAACTCACCCTGCAGAATCAGAAAAATGTGATAGAACAGGGGCTCCTGTCCTCCCCTGAGCAGTGCTGAGCATTTAAAAACCAAGTTTTGATGTAATTAGTCTGATCAGAGTTGCAGGATAGAGGATGCAGCATGTCTGGTTCTTGTGGATTGCTTCCAGAATTGTTGATTAAGGGGAAGAAGCAGCAGCACAGAGGCACAAAATACCCACTTTTATCTAGCCAGGCCAGTAAGAGCCCTTACTTCTGGGTCACTGAGATACATCGATAGGGGAGGACAAAAACATGGCTTGCAACTTAACAGCATCTTGCTATATAAATGCATCCTGCATTTACAGCAAGATACAGCCTAGTACTACAGATAGCAGGAAACAGCCTAGCACTACAATCTCACTGCAAACATCATGGTGCTGTTCCATGCATGTAACACACAAAATCCCTGGGTGTGATTTTTAAGTGTTCCATAAAGGAACAAATATGGGAAAGGAAGGGAAACAGTATAGCAAATATTTTCTGCCTAAACAAAGTAGTAGTAGTCGTAATAATAATAATATTACTGAAGTTTAAGTAGGCTTATTTCCCATTGATGTAGCACTAAGAGCAGAGGCCTAGAAATCACTGGATTCAAGTTGTCTAAGCTTTAAGACTTAAAACAGCTATTAATGCAGAATATTTTTAGCTTTTTACCTTTTTTTTTCTTTTTACTTTTTTTTTTTTACTTTCTGCCTTAAATGATATTGAAACCAAGTAATGAGCCAACAGAGAAAGCCCTGGAAAGAGAGTTAGAATTCTAATTCTGCTACTGACCTTCATGAGAAAGATAATATTATTACTGAGTATGTTCTGCTGCATAAAAACTAGCATAGTACAAGTTGTTTAAATTACCTCTATTTATCTCACATGTCAAATTTTACAGGACTGTTCATGTTCAGTAGGACATATGTATAAGGTAGGCTATTACCTTCTGCAGATTTCAAATGCAGTGGTCTGGTGTAAGCAGTATAACCATGCCTATCAAATTTGAATTTGTTAGCTGAAGTCTAACGTGGATTTAACAACCCCAAAAAAATGAATGTAATGAATCAAGGCAGCAAAACCTTCAACCAAGCTTAGAGCATTGTGTTTAAAACATTGTCAGAATTGCCCACCAAGGGCTTTGCCCAGGACAGGAGTATGGCTCAGAGAACACTCCTTTGGCTGATGTCCCTTTGTTGACAAAAGCCTTATTGCAACCTGCCTTGTGTATCTTGTGCAGTGCTCAACAAAAATAAATCCAGTCCAGATATTTCAGAGACGTATCTAGTTACAAACCCTTCTTTGACCATGATGCAATTTCAGAGGTGGAGGAAGAAAAGTGTGTTGGAAAAGTTGTTAGCAGAAGAGAAGCAGGCATTATTCCTTAACTTATGGCATTCCTAGAATCTCACTTCTAGCTGAAAGCATGGGACTAGGACAACTGTGAGTTTAAATCCTGTTTAAAAGTTATTTACCCAAACAAATGGCAGGTGCAGCTTAGAAAGGCCTTGCTATCCATTAGTTTGCAGGGAGTGTCTCTTAACAAACCATAACATTTGACTAACATCACCACAACACTCCAAAGCCCTTTAAAATCACAGTGGTTTATACTTCTTGTATTTCAGTATCATTTTTAATAACCCTTCCTTTTCTGTTTTCTGGAAAGAAAAAAAAACAAAACACCAGAAAAAAATACACTCCCAGTTCAGAGGAGCCCTGGTTCAGAAAAGGCTCAGGTGCATTTCTAGTAAAAAACCCAACTCCCCAGACCTCAAGAATACATAAATGTCTCACTGGGGCCACAGTCTTTAAGCATTGAATGTGGCGTGCAAAATTTCACCCATTTGTAGTTAAAAGGGGATTACAGAAGGCTCTGGACAAATGGCAGCAGTGATGGTCTTTTCCCAGATTCAGCTTGGGTTTCTCACATTCAAGACACTTTTTTCAGAGCAGTGAACCTGCTCAAATACTCCCATGCTAGAAGGGAATGAAACAAGGCTAAGGCTCTCCACTACCTCCACCATATCCATGACACTGAGACACAGCACATGCAAAGACATGAGAAGTACAGGGCACAAATCACAGAATACAGTAATGCTGCAAGCAGATGCCACACATCAAACAAAGCTTTGCAAGCTAAGAGCCGACAGCACCTTCATACCCAATACTGCCCCAGGAGCTGGGACCTGCGAGCTGCTGTGCCCAGCCTGGGGCACACCCTGACCCCAGGGGCTCTGCACAACACACAGGCTGCTCCTGGAGCTGTGCTGCTCTCACTACACGGCAGGAAAAAAACTTCATTTGCTCTCAATTTGCACAAAGACTCTGGACACCACAGAAAATGAAATTGCTAAACAGAGGAGAAGAGAAATCCCTTCACCTCTTTCAACAGTATAAAATCTACATATTCACTACAGGTTTGATTCTCTTTAATATCACTAAATCTCTACCCAAAAGTAATTGCTGAATGAATGCTAAATGTGTTATCTTAGCAACCTCTGGCAGGAGATGCTCTTTGATTTCATCTCTGAGTTATAGATTGCAGCACATGAATATTGTTTACCTTTTAAGAAGCAACACCAGTGAAGCAAAGAATCAATCATAAACAGATCTAAGGAATCACTCATTTCACGTAGAGGATTTGTGGCTGGATGAGAAGGCTAGACACCAAGCACCTGAACAGTGAGTTAACAGTACTGCAGATAAAAACCAACAAACAGATTAGATGTGATGTATCAAATTAGATGCTGTTAAAACATCAGCCTACTGTGCATGTTATAATAGACCCAGAAAAAGACAGTGGCCTGCTTACTTATTTCTCCACCTTCCCAAGCAGTTGGGCTGCACTGAGCAGACACTGCAGCAGTGAGCATGGGGAAGAACAAGACAAAATGAAATCCAGTCTCCTACATACCTCTCTCCCACCAATTTATGACATTAAAAATGCTGTGTCCAGCTGCTACTGGAACTGAGTGAAACTGAAACAGATGACTTCTGCACTCTTCAGTCTCAGATGAACCAACTTTTTTTTGAGCACTTGATGACCCCACTGGGAAGAGAGCTTTCCTGTTCCCCACTGGCTTATCTGATCTTCCTTTCCCCACATCCCAACAGAGCCAGGACCCTCAGAGGTGTCAGTGTAGTGGGTGCTTCACAGCCACTAACCTGCCCCCAGGAGTTGCATTTGGCAGGTCATTAGCCCATGACTTTTAAAGATATTCACATTCTAGAACAGCAGAAGCATGGGGAGAAGTGCTGGAACTGTGTTAGTCCAAATGGTTCCCTATCCCCAGCCCCTTGGAGCAGTCAGATAGCAGAATTCAGAAGCTGAGGCACAAACATGCATTTTCATCACTGGCAGTGGAGCAGCAAAAGCTCTGTGAAGAAGGCTCAAGCAGAAAACAGGATGCAGCACCCTTGTTTTTCTCACACAAATATTTAGCACTCTAAAATAGCTAAGACCAACATGTGAAGTTACTCAGGCAGAGGTCTGCAGAGCTGGGGGAGGTAGAGAAAACATGCAGGACAGATCAGGATGTGCAGCTGATTTTGCAGGTGTGGGCATGGAAAGGAGAAGGGAAATGGAGGATGGAGGATCATTTTGCAGAGGATACCACATCAGCAAACTGAAAGTGGCCCTTGTTTAATTTGTTACATTCCAATTAGTGCCAGGCAGAACTGCCCTCCTGGCTCCCCAAGGCAGCTCTTGCAGGACTCCTGCAGAAATGGCACAGCTTTGCTCAGGGACACGAGCACCTGTCTGGTACCTCTGTGCGGCAACGTTTGGATATTTGGGACGTGGGCAATACCTGCTCAACTGCTACCAGCTCCTGGCCCAAAAAGGAGAGGAAAAAAAGGAGATGATTTCCCAGTCCTTTCTCTCATGTTCTAGAACAACAAGGAGAGCCTGACATGGCTAGGCCCTTCTCTACTGCATGGCAAACTTCCCAGGGAAGGGGAATCTCCATGGGTGAAAAGGGAAGGGGCTCTGTGTGCATGAAAGCACTAAAATCAGAAGAGCAAAGTGATTTCCAGTCAATGCAAGGCTGCAGCAAAGCAGGAACACCTTGCTATACAAGCTGAAACTGTGAGCAGTAGAATGCAGATTTAACCACTTGGTTGCCGCTTACCATGCCAGGTACATTGGGCTAAAGGCACCTCCATCCAGTGCTGCCCGACGTGCCAGGTACATCCCATGATGTTCCATTGAAATCACAACAGGCCATCAATAGAACGTGGCTGCACGGATGCAGAATGGAGAACCAGCAGGGACGCTGTTAAATGCAATTAAAATACTGCAATCAAAATTGAAACATTTTAATACAGCCACCTGCCTTAAATGTGTAACTGCTAGAACAACCTCCCCTCCACCCATCTCCCACAGCTGGTGAACTGTGACAGAAGCAGAACGGGACTCTGTAAGTTTCTTACTGCTGCTCCCTGGCCACTTGTGTTCATGACTCCCAAGAGCACTGAGCTTCAGGGGGACCAGGTCACATGTATCCAAAACCAGCAGATCCCAGGATGTCTGCACCAGCTTCCTTCTGCCCAGAAATTCAGGCAATGAAATATCATCACCATGTAGAAATGCGTCTCTGACAAGAACAGCCTGGTGCCAGAGCTTTTGGTCTCATTCCCAACACAGTACAGCAGAAGAAACACTTCAAACCTCATCCACTGTGTTGTCCCCATTTCCCTGGCCCACTTCCCAAGCCTTTGAAAAGATCTTCTAGAGATGTTATGGCATTGGACCAGGCTGGATACTTTGGTGCAAGGTGGGAGAAGACGACACTGTGTACCCTCTCCTATTTATAATGATGCTTCAGTGATCATTTAATCTCCATTCTTGGAGACTGGAGATCATGTTGATTCATGGTGAACTGCAGCTTGTATGCGCATCACAAAACTTACGGTCTGTAATTCCACCCTCCCCTGCCCAAAGGAAAAAGCAACATCATTTTTTCCATGTCAGGGAAAGGCACATAGCACAGCTACCCTAGGTTTGACAGGCTGGTTGTATCCTCTGCAGTGCATCTCCTTCCCATGGAGTTCCTCTAATCAGCTCCAGTGGGATTATCGTGGAGCAGTCTCAGGGTAGATGCTAAGAACAGGTTCCTTTCTACAAGTGGTGATGCTGCCCCAGTGAAAACAAACAAACAAAGCCCAAATCCACCAAAAACCAGTACAGAAATAACCCTGCAGCCTGGTAGAGATTTAACATGGGTTTTTGGACCCTGATGGTAAAGTGAAACATGTGCACAGCTTTTATCACATTGATGGCTGCATATCTCCAGCTGTGTTTCTGGAGATAGAAATCTTACATTTTAAAAGTGAGAATACTATTGATTATCAGCCTTAAAAGATAAAAGGCCAAATGAAAAAGACCTATAATATTTAATGTTGAATGAAAGAGAGCATGAAGGAGGACACAGGCCTGAGAAATGGAATGGGTTGTTATACAAGGACAGAGTATAAGAAGATAGTTCATTCTTCCTGAACATCTGCTGGGCTTCGGCCCAGGACAGTGTTCCCATCATTCCCACCTGCATACTTATCCCCACAACCCTGTAACCAAACCCCTTTCTCACTGAAATAATAGATCTTTTGTATTCAGATCACCCTGTTTTGACTGCTGTAGGCTGAAGATTTTTAAATCTTGTCAATTCAATGAAGAAGTGAAATGTAAGCAACTGTTTGCCTACTGACCTGGGCTGTGCTCAGCCAAGAGCATTTGCTGAACTAGTCTGAACAGACCACTGCTAGCATGAACAGGCCAACCCACAGTTAACTACCACACTTGAAGAACCCTGGGCCAGAGCTCCAGGAATTTGGAGCTCCCCCCTCTCCAGAAGATCACGCTCTGCACAGCATTAGAGCAAGCTGAACTCTAGCTGAATCTCCCAGCATCTCAACCATAAGCAATACCAGCAATTCTCAGTTTAACAGAGGCTGAATGCTGCATAAAGGTATTTCTTGAACAGCAGCTCAAACATGAGGTTTTTCCCACCCGGATTACATCAATTTACTTCTCGCCACTGTGAAGCAAGGGCTCTTCTCCATAGTTGTATTCCCCTCTAGGGCAGAGTTTAGCAGAGAACTGCTCCAACCAAAGGTGTTTCCTCCTGTTAGAACATCTCACTGCAGTCAGAAATGAAGCTTCCTGCCAACTCCTAAACAGAGTGCTTGTATATTATACATTTTTTGTCACTGCTGACACATAGGAGACTAGGGCTACCCAAACCTCTACTGGGAGGAGAAGGGGAGAGGCATGGACATTGCAGGTCTTGTCAGCCAGAGTCCAGCATTAAAAACTCCTGCACATCCACAGAGCACAGTTGATCTCAGGAGCAGAGCAGTGACACAAAACAAAGCTTCAGAAGCTCGTGACCACTTAGTAACCAGCAGTAGACTCTGGGCTCTTCTTCTCATCCTACAACTGAGCAAACTCAGTTTTAGTCGTACCTACATTGCAAGTAGTAAAGGCAACTCCAATGTCCAATACTAATCTCATTTAATTCATTTATTTACTCCCTATTGCATGAAAATAACAACAACAATATACTGAATGAAGTATCTCAAATGCCCCTTTGGTATGCAAAATTTCTGTTTCCCAGCCACCTCTGAGCCTGTACAGAATTCTCCCTTTACAATGCAAGAATTTAGGACATGAATAAAGGATTGTTGCTACCTCCCAGTTAATCCTAGAGAGTGCCAGTCTTGGGCCCTGTCCTTCAGTAAGGTGGCCATTGGCAGGGGGTGCCTGGGGTGGCAGCATCATGCTGAACATTGCTCTGAGGGCAGCAGCACGCCCAGCACTGTGGAGGAGGAGAAATGTCATGACCCTCTTCCAACCAAGACTGTCCTACAGCATAGTCTCAGCTGCAGCACTGCTTCAGGGCTCTGAGTCACCACAGGTACAAGCTGATAGCAGGTTGTGAAATGCAGTAATACTGGAGCAAATGCATGACCCTTTCAACTGTCCCTGCAGCTGGGGAGGGATCTCCAGGACAGGGATGAGGCAGGCAGCTGGAACTAGTGACTGTGACTCAGACTCCTTAGTTACATGATTTGTTAGAGCAAACAAAGCCTCAGAGCACAGGAAAAATGGGAACAGGTTTGATAAAGATCCTCCCAATCGGCCTGTTTATTCTCATTTCTTGTGTGGACTCTGCAAATGTTTCTGCAGAGAGAAGCAGTCTGCACAGGAGCATCTGCACTCACAATACTGCTAATATCAGGAGTTGCAATAGTTAACAGCAAGTGTCTATGCTTAGGGGTGTAGTTACTGTCTTGGACCAAAATGTCATCTCTCTCACCATAAGCCAGAGCAGTGGTGAGCACAGTGTGCACAAAACAAGCATTGCTGTCTTGTTTTTTTCCAGTAAGAAAAAAATCTCATTCCCTTTACCCATATCAATAGATCCAGCAACAGTTCTTAATATGAATGATACCTTAAAAATAGCACTTTTAGCACTTAGCCACATTGCTTTTTCTTTGCTTTTACCCCAAAACTGACCATACACAGGCCTGTACTTAGCAAAGAAATCTTTCTAAGTTTTACTTTGCTGAAGTCTTTCAAGCAAGCCACTCTAAGAATTGGTCCCAGCAGTATTAGGGCTGTACTGCCTACCAAACATCCCTCCAAGTCAGATACTTAACCCATCACCCTGAATCCTTTGATTCTCTGCAGCCACCAAGAAGTCTCAGCACATCTGAGCCTGGCAATTGAGAGAAGGCCAGAAAGCCACTATTGCTTGTGAAAGCAGAAGGCCTAACAGACTCAAAGTTCTACAAAATGCCTGTATTGCATCCAAATGACCTAATGGGAAAGCAGAGTTTACTCACTTTCAAGATTCTTAATTTTTTGGCTGCTTTTCCTCAACCTCTACTTCTTATTTTGACTGTTTTATTCCTGTCTTCTTCATTTGGGATTTCAAGCATTATTTAAACTCAGCTCACAGACTGCAGGGAGGTCACTCTATGTATGTTTCCAAAATCCACCTTTTCCCAGCAAGGCTCCCATCCTGCTGGTTTGTCCTGCACAGTGGTCCAGGGCTGCAGATACCTGGGGCACATTTGGCCAGCCCTCCCTGACAGACAGCTTCTCAGCCTGGGGGATTACAGCCCAGGCGTGTTATGAAAGGCAGCCCAGCAAGGTCATGGGGTGTTGAAAACTTTGCTACAGTCCAAAGCACAGGATCTGCCTCCTTTCCTTCCCTGCACTCTATTCTTGTCAAGGCCAAGGATTTCCTGGCAGTCCTCAAAGTACACAAATTATAGCCTTTTGTCATGAATTAAGACTTAAAACTTCTCTTCATTTTAAGAAAGTGGAAGGGGTGGAGCAAAGCAGGGGGAAAGGTACTTTTGCCTAAGATTTGGTTTTGAAAAGGGATTGACAGCCTATGTATGTGCTTTATCCTGTAATCTGAAAGCTCCTCAGGACAGGACCCTTAAAAGTATTTTATGCTGGACCATATACAGAGCAAGGAAACTGGCAGCTCCCTGCATCCGTTCCAGTCTGCTCAGCTTCTCCTAAATCAACACTGCCAGAAGGCAAGACAGCCCTATAACAAATTAGTACTGCTCACAGTTTGTTGAAGTTGCTGTTGCATTGTTTGTTTATTTAAAACACGCGCAAGCACACACACACACAAACCTCCCGAGCCTGCTCTCTGCTGCCACCCCCCAAACTCCAGATCTGCAGTCTCAGAGAGCCGAGCAAAGGCTGTGGATTAAAGCCATGCAGAGCTACAGCCACTGTGCTGGGACTCTGCTTGGGTTTTGCTCTTTCACTACAAGCAAAACCAAAGAATGCCCACATTATTCCAGCCTGGAACATCGTGCTGTAGAAATCCTTATTTCAGCACCTGAATAGGGAAGTGTTGTTAAGAAAAAGAAAGAGCCACAGGCTTGAAAGGACCCAGTGCTAATAAAACTCTTAGTGCTAATGCTATTTATGAACATCCAAGGGATAATCTGCACCCCTTATCAGCCCACAAGATTATAAGATCTTTAAAATAGGAAACATGTCTTACTTCATAAAGCACTATATAAGTTTACAAAGCACAATATTAGTGGTAATAAATAATTGTCAAAGTCGAGCACAGAGGTGGCTGTAAAACCTGAAGCACCATCCCTGTTCCCATTTCATTCTGAGCTCTGTGTAGCAGCACACTCTTGCCTAAGAATGTACAGTGCTACTTGTATAGCACAGTGCATGCTTGTGCTGACTTGGTCTCTTATGCACCAATCTGGTTTCATTTTAAGGGATGATCTGTGAAATGTGCTATGCCTTTACTCACAGTGGAGAAAGTAATGTTTGAACATGAGGTGATCACAATGAGGGTGATTTTAAAGAGCTGTAGTAGATTCTTATCCTTCCACCAAACAGTTCAGTTTGCCAGCCTGTGTCAGTGTGCCAGCAATGACTCCTTTACACAGCATTTCTATCTGTAGGCAATTAGCACACACAGAGCACCCTACTATCACAGCAATTGCTCACCAGCTCCATCATGTAGCCTATAGAGACAGCTTCCCTTTTACTTCTCTTGGTTTATATGACAATAAGCTCTGGGCTGCTGCAGGCATAGTTTAGAGGACAGTAAAGTCAGCATCATCCACTCAAACACTAATATGCTTTCATTCAGGTTTGTTGTTTTTTTCATTTTAGAGAAGTGTTTTTCTGTCTTATGAATGTTTTAATTTCTGGCTGCTGACAGATAACTGCATCATCCAAAGCATCCCTGCTCACTTGGGTTGAGCATGGCTTTGGTTTCTGGACAGCTGAATGCCACAGATACCACAGCTATCTCTACCAGTTTAACAATTAAGGAAATTAAGAGATTTTCTATTCAGATTGAGACCTTTGCATTGAATTCTGCTGGTGCCAAAACATCCTAATTTTATTCTTCAGTTAACCCATGATTTATCAAATGTTTAAATACTCAAGCTTTAGTATTTCAAAAGCTACTCACTTTATATTTGTCACCTAAGGAAATTACTAAGCAATTTGTGCAATTTTTTTCTCTGACAGAAAAAAAAAAAAGCCTCAAAGAGCAGAGCCAAATGCATCACCCTCCTTCTTTCAGCATAATTAAAACCATCTCATTGGTAATTACTGTCCTCAAGGTGGGTGTGGGGGAGTGAAAATCTGTAACACATTCTATTTTTAGAAGATAACCTTGGGAAAAACAGGAGGTACCAGAGAAACAGGCATGAGGGGTGAAGTTATGACAGTACTGAAACTAGCAGGAGACACAGGTGTACCAGGTGTCTGTGCCAGAGAGCTCTGAGAACACAAATGTGGCCACACCTCCTGCAAGATTTAGGCTTGGCTGGCAGGTTTCAGAGGCACTCACAATTCACAGAGACAATTCACATATTTAAAAGTTTGAGCAAGAGTTTAAAAAAAAAAAACAAAACCAAACCCACACTAAAAGGTTATTTTAAAACTTTGCTGGATCACTTCCCATGGAGTTCTCCCCTCTCAGAAAGGAAAGTGGTTAAAGGAAGGAGAAAACAAACCAAAAAGCCAAGCAGAACCAAATCCTAAAAACAACCAGAGAGGCTGGAACTTCCCTGACACAGATGGAACAACACAGCAGTTTTACAGCTACATAAATAGGATCAGAATCTGGCCCAAGGAGTAATACACATACAAACTTCTGCTAACAGCTACAACAAACATCGATACCACACCTTACAGTGGAAGGAAAAAGTGAAAATTTTCCATCCTTACCACTTCCAGCAGAGCCCAGTGATTTAACAGCATCAAGAGACACCCAGAGGATGCAGCAAGTTCTCTTAGTGAGGATACATAATGTATCCTCTCTTGGCAATGTGCATTCCCAAACACCTGTACCTAGGATCCAGCTGCTCTCAGCCCCTGGCTGCACATTATTCAGCCACATGCAGCTCTGTCACAGAGAAGGGCTGAATAAATTGTGGCATTGTTCCCCCACAGTGCAGGTGCTTGGAAACACACACATCCTGAGGCTGCCCAGCCACAGGGATGTTCTGATGCCATCCAGCTTTCCCTGACCCACCAAGTCAGTCCACCTTGGCCTAATCTATTCCCTTCTCCAGGCATTTTCTTGGGATTACTTCACTCAAAGAACATGTTTTAACAGCAGGAAAACCACCTCAAAAATCTCAAACCAAACAAGCCAACACCTCTGAAGAACCTGAATAAATCACATCCTTCTTATCACAAGGTATCCTCCATCACAGATGCTAACATGGCTGTCACACACCTGCTTCCTCTGGAACCTCATGTAAGAAGCCTGACAGTGATGCCCAATCCCCAGCCCCTTCCAGGAGCAGTCACTGCACACCCAGACCTACTCCAGACAATCTAAGTCTTATAACAGGGTATGTAATGTGAAAGTTTAATCTTGTGCAGGCAAGAAATGGCAGGGACTTGCCTATTGAAAAATTAGGAGGTATATAGTAATTAATCAAATTGATTTAAAAGAGTCAGCTGCCTGTGTGAATGCTGGTCCTGGCAGAGACAATCCCAACCCTTGGCATTTGCTTACAAATAGGCAAGGTGCTTTGGCACAGCTACTGAATCCTTTGAAAAAGTTGGTTTTGACATGTTGGAAAAGGACTTGGATTTTTCAGCTGCTCTCTCTAAGTAGGAGGCAATTGAGACAACATACCCAAGAACTGCAGCAGACACCACTTTAAAATTTGTCTTCATTATGTTCTAATTTTTACACAACTCTCTAACATTAGCAATAGCCAGATGAAATTTTTCATCTTACTAAAAGCAGAGGAGAGGTCAGGAAAACACCATTACACATCATTTGTTCTTTCTCTAGTGATAGAGTCTAGAGTCCTGGCCCAGGGTTTCTACTTCCATTTTCCCTGTGATTCTTAAGCCAACAAACCAAATACAGTTAGTTGTCAGGTTTAGTGGGTTTCAAAATGAAATGTGTATTAGAAGGGGGATTTTTTATTATCACATTATTTAAAGGATTTAGTGAGGAATCTAAAAATCTGTGGAAGGGTTTGTTGGAGGGGGATTAGAAAGAGAAGAGCCTTATAAAAACAACCCAACCACAGGGCTTGTTCCTCTTCTCCACACAAAATCATAGAATCACTTAGGCTGGAGAAGACCCCTAAAATCAAGTCCAGCCATTAACCCATCACTGCCAAGTCCACCTCTCAACTGCATCCCCAAGTGCCCCATCTACACATCCTTTGGATAATCTCCAGAGATGGCAATTCCACCATTTCCCTGAGCAGCCTGTTCCAATGCTTGATGACCCTTTCTTTGAAATTTTCCCTCATATCCAGCCTAAATCTCCCCTGGTGCAACTTGAGGCTATTTGCTCTTGCCCTATTGCTTGTTGGGAGAACAGACCAGCCCCCATCTGGCTACAACATCCTTTCAACTTTGTTGAACCTCACCCAAGTGGCCTCAGCCCATGGATCCAGCCTGTCCAGATCCCTCTGCAGAGCCTTCCTGCCCTCCAGCAGAGCAGCACTCCCACCCAGCCTAGTGTCACCTGTGAGCTCACTGAAAGTGCCCTCAGCTCCCTTGCCCAGATTTCTGATAAGAACATGCACACTAAAACCTGCCTTCCATTAGGGAAACAAATCCAGAAGACCTGGAAAACACTGCACTGAGACACATGGTGGGGAGGTTCTGGGAAGCAAAGCAGCAGCTGAAGTTATATGGAAATAACAACAACATTCACAGAAGTTCGCCTTGGATACATGTCAGCATGTGGGAATGAAGGATTAAGATTGAGTATTTGCATTTCCCAGTCAGATGCCAAGATAGCAAAGCTGGCAGGCTGAGGTGTTGGGGCATTCCTTGAAGGGAGTCTCCAGCCATGAACACTGTGTGTACAGAGCTCTTCTGCTTGCAAGTCTCTCTCTCTCTCTCTCTCTAACAGTGAGTATTTTGAATTTTTTAAAATGTGCTCTAGGTTAATGCTTATAAAAGTAAAGCATTAACAGCTCCAGCATGGCACAGGCAGCTAGGCAAGCTCTGCTGACAGACCCTTGCCAACACAGCCCCAAATTAATCCTGTGCTCTGCTCCCAACCCACACGCAGCAAGCAGGTACTACCATGGTGCCAACTGCTTCAGTCAGCAGGTAAGAGCAAAGTGCCACGTTATTAACTCTTCCCAAGGCCACAGCAGAGCATTCTGATCCCTGCATACAACAGACACCTAAATAATTAGAGTGCAGGGCTGAATCCTCTGGCAGACATGGCTTTTAAAATAAGACATAGCACTTCTGCATCATGGCCCTCTACAACAGATCTCAGTGCTTTTATGTTGCTTTTTTAAAGGCCAGCATTAACATTGCCAATAATATGTTACTTACCAGGTGAAAAAAAATTCCAAACCAAACCACACAAAAATAGAGCCATCATTACAGAGGATGAGGCATCATGATCTGTTTTAGGGCATCCAAGTCAGAGCCACCACCTAAAAGGTCAGATCTTGCCCTCTTTCTGCATCAGCCCTGGTCTGGCTCAGCCTCACAAACCCCATGGTCTTCAGGGCAGCACAACAGAGCAGGCAGCAAAGCACAGCCAAGGATCAGGAACACTCTTGAACACATCTGGCTGTAAAGCCAAATCCTACATGTCAGAGGTCACAGCAGTAACTGAGGATTGTGCTTCAACCCCCAAAGCATCCTCTGGTATCCAGGAAGACTGCTGGAAAATAGGTGAAAGATGGTTGTGAGACAGAGGAACAATAAAGAAAAGGTTCTTGGAATTGTTGTGTGACACTGTGGTGCATGCACAGTGAGAAAGCACAGCAGAGCAGCACTGGGACCAGGAAGAGCTTCAAGGGAATATTCTTGTGGGTCTTTGGGCCTGAAATTCTCCTCTCCAATACCCCTGCCTCCATAGTCAGAAGTGAGATCAATGCCTAACTACACAAGACACTTCCACTTTGTAACGACCTTCATTTCTAGGTGATTAATTGTTGCTGACATCCTCCTTTGAACTTTGTACAGCCCAGCAAGAATGAAAGTCTGGACATTCTCCCCAAAGTCCCCCAAATGCACCAGAAACTGGAATCTGCTGCAGGGCTGCAGTACCTTGTCTCAGCAGATTCAGTAACGAGGTCTTCTGAAACAAAGTGCAATCAGAGTTTCTGCCTGGACTTGCCAAAAGACCTTAATGCAAATAGAACTGCAGGAAAATTAGGGTGGACTCTAGTGGCTGCCTCCCCCTCAGGGTTTTGGGTTTTCTGTTGGTTTTTTTTTTTCCCCCTTCATTCCTGATGAAATTCATTACAGTTGCATTTAAACTGAGGTTGTGATTTAAATTTTCCAAAGCAGGCAGGACAGGTTTGAAAGCCTGATATATCAGAGTGTGTGTGCTTCCTGAGAACCCAGGCAGTTGCATAGCCTTCCCCAAGGTGTGCCTGGTTGGTCCCCTCACCCCCTTGGCATGTTTGCTGTCACACAGGCCAGTGGATTCCTGGCAAGTTGAGCAGGCTTGCTCCTTGCAGCCAAGCAGCCCCACATTCAAACATGCCACTACGTTCCTTGAAGGTATTTACAGTTTACTTTTTAGTGCTACTTTAAGTTCAAAGGGGCTAGTAAAGCCCCATTAAGCCATTTACATCAAACTGGTTAGTTAATTATCCTGTTGCAGGCTTTAAATTAGCAATTTATAACCCCTTCCCTGGAGATGCCAGTATTTAGAAACAACTCAGCCAGGACATTTTGCAGGGTGCAGTTAAGGAACAAAAAACACCACTAAACCAAACCATTCCCCCCTACCCTCCCACAAAAAAAAAAAAAAAAAAAATCCCAGAACAACCCAGAATAAATATCTTCAGTTTTTGATTGCACAGATCATAACTTTGGGAGAATCCAGTAGGAACAGAGGTGAGGAAGAGCCCATTTTTACCAGCTAGCAGGGATAGTGAGGCTGTGTCTACCTCAGGCTATGCAGCAAAATGTGATTTACAGAGGCCCAAAGCCAGCCTGGGAGGCACCACAGCTAAAGAGGGATGATTCTTTCCTTACAACAAGATATTCTGCTTCTCTGTAGCACAATAAAAGGTATTTTTACATTCATATGTACAAAAATTTGTCTGCCCACAAGGAAGGAAAACTATTTGAGGGTTTGGATTTGGTCTGTTGACCGGCATAAAGCTGCAGTCCTCTTTCAGGTTAGGATTAAAAAGATATATATTTACACCCCCTTGTAATGAGGATCAATAACCCCATGGGCCAGGTGAGGCTGGAGCTGAGGGGTTTCCATTCCCAGGATCCCCTCCCCTGCCAACAACCTCTAGTTTCTGAGAAGGAGAGTCTGTCATCCACTCAGGGACTGGTTATTGCAGACCACCACACTCAGAGTGCAAAGCTGTTACAGAAGAGAATTAACACCTTCCCCCCAAAATACCTGACTGCCCAAACCAGCCAGGGCCTGGAGCACAACCCTCCTCCTTATTTCCACCAGCCATGACTTCAGCTCTGCAAACAACTGACATACTGGATGTTTACCTGAAAATCTTATTTAAAACAAAGATGGGAGAGAAAGACTGTCCGGTTGCTACTATTTCCACACAACAATCTATCAGATGTAGGAGAAGCCTTGGCCCCAATCCTGGGAGCTGTCCCAAACCAACAAACACTTAACACCTCACCAAGAGCAGGAATCCCTGGAAAGAAGGGCCATGTGGAATGAGACTAAGGCAAACTAGGAGATTTCACATTAACATCAAAAAAAGGCATATCAAATTTGAGAGAAGAATTCCATTCTAGTTGAAAGACATGACAGACAGATGGAATCAAGTCATATGACAGACCTGCAATTTCTTTTTCCCTCATCTTAATACATCCCCTTTTCAACAGAGAAAAAATTATCCTCTGCCAAACAAGTGCCAGATAAACTTCAAAAAGAGAGATAAAAATCTAAGCATTTTAATTCTTTATGCTATGCAATCATGAGATTTAGTTTGTATTTACTTGCTGCTTCTTATGGAGAGTAACTGTTTCACAGTAATTTTTGAGATGGGGGCAGAGGGAAAGAAGAGAGAGAAATACACTCAGATTTCAAAGTGACAAAATATTTTTGTACAAAATTTGTAAGATGATATGAATTTCATCTGATTTACTGCTCTAAATTGCAAGACAGAGACCTTACAATAAAAATACTGGTAAACACAACACAAAATCTAAATTATCTAAAGGACCGAAAAACCCAACCCCACACATAGATGACATTCTCCGAATTCTCTGCCCTTTCTTGGGAGCTGTTACACCCAAACCATCACTCAGACCAGAGGCTGTTCCCTCCTGCAAACACTAGCCTGGCCTTTGAAACAGCCCGGTGCTAACAGGCCACAGGGCTGCCTCATACCAGCGAACTATAAAATAATGTGCAACTGAGGAGAAAGAAGAAAGCAAAGCCCTCCTGAGGATAAAATGAGTCTTCTCTGCTCCACCAAAGCCTTCCATTTCCAAGGCATGCAATAGCCAGCCTGTGCCTAGAACAGGTGTGTCTCCTTAAATACCTCCCATGTCACACTTGTGTCCCATGGCCACGGTGCTGGGGATTATATTCGTACCAGTGCATTCCAGCTGGAGCTACCCCCGCCGGTGTCCTGTGACTCCTCGCACGGGGGGAGCCGCTCTGGCCGCAGGCACGGCCCCTTTGCCACATGATCCCGGAGACAGACAGACGGACAGACAGCGACCCTGCCACTGCTGCTTCCGAGCACTTGTGCTCCAGGGGCCGGCCCAAGCAAGAGCCCTCCTCCAGAGCAGGAAGGGGGCACTGCCGGGAGACAGAGAGCCAGGCTCCGAGTATCCTTTTCTTTCCCTCCCCTGCCCTTTTTACCAGCAAATTCTCAACCAATTAATGCCAAATAGACACGCTGAAGACCTCCTTTAAATAAAACAAGATGCACGGCTAACAGAGCAAAGTCCACTCAGCCATTCCCAAGCAGAAAACGCTGACGGGGCACAATGCAGGTATGGCTAAAGCAGGATGGAGGAGGAACAAAGGAGAGCGAACCTCATACATCTTCAAGTCAGTGCAGAAAGACACCCCTTGGCAATTCCAAGCTAATTCATCACTAACCTTGGAGCATGCTGGCTGCTGGCCTAAGCAGCTGGAAGAGATACTAAGAAAATTTTTATGGCAGCAAACACATTAGTGACATTTTTTGTGTCATGAGTGGCACAGATAATACAACAGGAAGCGACTTGGTTTTAGCTGTAGCTCTGCATCACAATTCAAAGGAATTCTTCAGCATGAAGATCTGCCCCAATGCCATCCATCATGAAGGGATCTTGCAGTACTGATCAGGGAGCCAGAGCACCAGCAGATGTGAGAAGCTGCTGAGCAGCACACGAGGGCCTAAGAGGTGGAGCCCTAAGAGGAGGGCCCTTCCCAGTCCTCCTTAGAGCACAAGTGCTTTCATTTTCCAGAGAAAATTCTTGCGACAGCTTTTAGGTGAGAGAGTATGTGAGTAGAAATGAATGGACCAATCTTGGTGAAAAGCCTAACTTACAAGGAATCTCATCACATCCATTAAATATTACACTGTTTAATTAATTCCAATTTCCAGGTTCTAGTACACATCAGGTTTATCTGCTCATCCCTACAGTAACTGGCTCCAGGCATCACAGTCAGCTGTTGGGGATGAAGGCATTGCCAAGCTAAACGTTCTTCTCAAGTGCTTTTTCTTTCCACCTCTGCTTTATAACCCTTCAAGGACTGGGTGAAACTGAGGGTTCAATGGACCCAGCTCATCAGTCCAGTGCAAGCTGGAAGCAAAGGGAAACTCTCACATACTTTACATCGCATTCATCTCTTCATCTCACTGGCCATTTCTGTTCAAATAAATCTAGAATAAGGGCACTCCATTATAATTCATTCTCAAACATGTGAGCAGGACCTCTAAGCCCCCACAAATCCATCTACCCCTACGAACACCTTCTTATTACTGCCATTACTCAGTTTCAAGAGGCCTCAAGTCCACAGCCATAAAATTCAGCATTAACTGCCAGGTGAACTCTTACTACTTAGCCAACTATTTATTATGCTGGCTCCTTCACTACCAGGCAAACATCAGCTGCAAATGCCACCCCATGCTCTCAGACACCAGGACTTTAAATTCTGAACAGTCTCCCATAACCAAAATTTTGCATCTTTATGTTTTATTTATTCTTTGCCAGCCACAGTGTTAGGGACTTCCTGGCCAGATAGCAGCCAGCCTGGTAAGAGCTCTGAACTTCACACATTTGTCAGGAAATCTTAGAATACAAACTGTCCTGTACTTCTCAAGCAACTTGAAACCAAGTTAACAGAGCAGATCTGGGTCTCTAAACAGACAAATGGAGGCCCAGCTGTATTTCATAACTGTGCCACATAGAAAATGTGCACTTCCAGGAACCTTGACACACCTAATGCAGAAATGATTACTTAAGAACCCATATTTAAAAATCCCTAGATTTAGTACAGAAGTGCAATTATTCACTTCATTTTTCCACAAACAAAAATTTTTCAGACTTTGGGAAAACCAGGCCTTCTTATGAGCAACCCTCTGCATAGCCAGGGCTGTGTGTTCCCTTAGAGAAAATCTGAATTTCTAGGTGAGACCAAAACAAAACAACTCCTTTAGTGGGAGTAGCTGAGAACAGAGCTGCCCACGTGCCTCTGTACAGGCCTCCATCCAAATTACCAATTCCCACTCCTGTCAGTACTTGCAAGCCTTTAATCCAAGTGAGGTTCTTCACCAACCTCCAGCTATTTCATGACGTGCCTGTCTTGGGGCATAAAATCCTAGAGAGTGTCCCCATAAATCAAGCCCATTTGTTATATAATTGAAAAGGTTTTAAAGGAGAAAATGGAAAAAATCCTACTGTTATTAAGAAGAAAATTAATGATCTAGAGCACGGCAGTGATTAGCCAGATAGCTATTCTGTTTTATTGAACAACCAGACTCATAATTAAGGTGTTTTTTTCTTAAAATAATATATAAATAAACTACTGGAAAGTTTTACACAACTTTAACTGGTGGAATTTCAGAGTTCAAATAAATTGCAAGCTATTTCACTGTTGGACTCTCTGTCTCTAAGGCCATAATTAATTTTAATGTTCAAATTTGTAGTGAAAGGACACGTGACCAGTAATAAAAAGGGAAAACACATCTTTAGGGCTCTCTTGCAGTTTGTATTAACAATACAGAATACAGGAAAATAGGAGGCCAGGTGCACTAATGTTCAAAGATATCTTCAGCCTTACATACTTTGAGAAGTATTTAAAATACAAAAAATTCAAAATTCCCTTGCCTCCATTTGGGGGGAGGGTAATGGAGATGAGAGAGAGGAAGGGGAGGGGGAAAAAAGAGATCAGCTGTTCCATTAGAGACTTCATATATGAGCACACAGAGGGAGCTTCCTTTATCTGTGTATCAAACCACTGCAAATACAGGAACAGCCAGGGCAATGCCAGCAACTAAATGTGCTTTTACTTATTTATTCAGAGAGCATTCAGTGGTAGAGGAGACTGGATTTAAATACAAGTAATTGAAAGCTACCAATTTTAGTCTTGTTTTACATTTACACTCTAGGTCATGAAGGATGATCAGTGGCTGGTAACTACTAAGCCATATTGATTTAAAACCAAATATAATCTGCTCTCAATTTGTTCTTATTTTCTGCTAACCAGAGCTGCACTGTCTCCAGCTGAAACATTTATTCCATTTCACAGGTATTTATGCAGCTGGTATTTTTCTTCTTCTTATGATTTTAATAAACAGCCAATGACTTTCATTAGACATTTTCTCATTTGAATCATAATGCTTGAGAATTCAAAAAGTCATGATCCATTGAGAATTTTTTACTTCATTCTTATATCTACCATACTAAGCACTTAAGTCCAAACATGTTGAACATTTAAAACAAACTCTTTCAAAAAGAAAAGTAAGCTGTAGCTAATGATTTAAAACTGAATTCACATTGCCTTGTCCTTCAAAAACTAGAGCTACCAGATGTTGGCCTCCCATTAGATCTAGTTCTTATTCACCAGCTCAGAAAAGGAGAACAAGCATCCTGAATTTCTTAAGCTTTCCCTGTTTTCTCCACTGAAATATTTTACTGATTTTGTTTTTTAATCTGCAAAAACAGCCTAAAGGTTGCCTTGCAAAGGCAGCTTCATCAGCCAGAATAATCTCTTGCTCCTCATGTACAGGGACAGACTTTCAGTAGCTCTTAGTTGTTACATCTACAATGGATTTGACTTTTGTGCAATACCCCACAAACTGCCATCAAAGACCACTAAAACCAACAAAAGCAAGAGATGATGCATCCACTTCCTACCATACACGTTCTGCTTCACTTTTCTTGGCTTGTGTACTGAGACGCTGTGATTGCTTCTGTCCACATTTTGTTTAGCAATTTATATTAGAGAAAAATCTAAATACACATGCCAAAAGAACAAGACAAACCTTAATTTGCTACCAGAAAGATGGCAGAGAAACACAAGAGAGACCTTCACCTGATCATACACAATGTTATGTGCAAAGTCCAGAAGAAACAGGTTTTCATGAAACCTTCCCATGCTACTTTCAAATTCATTTTTGCCTTCATAATCCATTATATTTCTCAAACCACTTCTGCACTAAGTTCCTTATTTGTTTATTCCTTCCCACAATAGCACTTCCATTTATAAAATTCACACTTTAACTGTTTGCACAGACCTGTTGAGCTAAGGAAACCTGAAATGAAATCTTTCCTTTTGCCAGCTCTGTGGTGGAGGATGCTGTTCAAGCTCACCCATGGCCACATGCTCATCATCCACTAATCTGGCTGAGTGATAAAGCAGGAAAGATAGCACTGTACTGGACACAGTGCCCTGGTCCTACATCATGCTGGACCACTGCCACGTGTGCAGCTTGGACACTGAGACAATCTCCCTGCATAATTCACCAGCATTGCTGCTTTCAAGTTGTGCCTAGAGAGAGCAGATGCACAGAATGCATCCTTCTGTTCATCCTTCTTGATTTTTGACAAAAGAAAGTCTGGATGAATTGAAGGAATAAAACAAAAAAGCCTTCTTTGCTCCTTACTATAAACAGAGATTTTGCTGGTGTGGAGGGGGAATAAAACTGCACATCCCTTCTTTAAAAGAAAGATGACTTGAACCTTTGAAAGAGTCTAATAAGAACAGTATTTCCCTTCCCTAATGAAGTTCCTTGTCCAGTATTAAAGGAAAGTAGTCTTTCAGTAGCATTTCAGCCACCTCAAAGGGTTATTTAAAAAATAACATAAGGTTGTGATGTTTAAACAAGCTTTTCCACCAATTACTTAATAGCATCCAGAGGCTTCAAGTAAGAAACAGGACCCTTCATACCAAGCAATTTATAGTAGCAACACAGAGAGTGAGGCAGAGGACTTGAAGGGAAGGAAAATGCTGGGGGCAAGGAGAGAGGGGAGGTAAAAACCACAAGTAAGATTACCAAGTATATCCAAAATCTAAAAACTAGAATAAAAGCCAATGCCCTTCACCAAAGCCCTTTGGAAACACAAATATTAAAAAAAAGGTAATTTCTTCCTTGTTCACCCCATCAGATCAGACCCAGAGACCCATCAGCCCACTCTGGAGAGCTCCTGCCCTTTGCTACCCCTCTGGTAGCCTTGTGCCCTGGAGCACTCCAGTGTGGCAGGCAATGCCAGCTGACAGGTACAAACTCATCTGCCCCAGGACTGCCTGGCACATGAACCCACAAGGCTCTGTGAGCTGGAAGAGAAATCTCCCAAGAGAAGAAAGGAACCCTTGCTATTTTGCCTGGAAAAGGCTCCTCCAGAGAGCAGAGCCGTGCTGGGAGGGGGCAGTGACGCCCGCGCTGCAGCCGCTCTCCCTCCTCTCCTCCTGGGGCAGGGCAGTGCCACGCTGCAGTGAGCTCAGCCCAGCTCCCCGTGGAAGCTTTCCAAGCTACTCAGCCTCTGACAGCTCTCCAACTGCTCTTCCACGCGGTGTTGCTTTACATTACATTGCTTTCCCTGCCAGGAGGCACTGCTGTATTACAGTACAGTCATCTAGCAAAATGTAAAACTGATTCTTGCACCTCCCAAATATCAAACGACTGCTGCTGCTGCACTCACAGCTACAAGCCCTCCTCTGTGTTACACCTTCCTGCTTTGGTGCACATACAAGGGATTTTAGTACCTTCTCTTCAGCCTCCTTCCCAACTTTCTGCTTCCTCCCAGTCCTTTCTGTGGAGGGCAGCCATCCTCAGCTTCCAACCCAAGGTGCTAGGCCCAAGTCATTAGGTGCATTTTCAGTGACTGTAGCACTGAAAGGAGAAAGTGTGAAAAGTAACTGGAAACATTGTAGTTACTTACACTTCATTAACAAGCTCAGCTTCCTGTCAACTCAAAATTTTTAAAAAGATGCCGGCTACAGAGGCATTTTATAACACATATACATTTTTAGGCATTTGACTCCTAATGCTCTTCATTTCAGTGTGCTTTACATTACCTGTGGGCTGCATGGCAAAACTAGCTCCCTGCACTGCAGGCTAGCTGGTTTCCTTTCCAGTTTTCACCTACAAAAATAGCCAAGTTATAAGAGCAAAGGTCTATCTCTCTCTATTCTTCAGCAGTAGCCAGAATAGGGCCAAAAAGAAAAAAAAAAAAAAAAGCTGAGGGATGGCAGAGAGGGAGGAAAAGTAATGGCATAGAATACAGGCAGTCTTTTTCCTTCTTACACCCTGTGCAATTGTTAAAGATCTCCTGATCCAGAGGTTGCATCCAGGCCATCACTTTTAATAAGAACTTATCTGTCCTTCATCGATTTTTCAATCTGTTTAGACTTCTGCTATCCATAACACCCTGTGGCAATGAGTTTCACGTGGTAACTGCTGCCTGACAGAGTGCCTCCTCTTTGCCTGCTTTGAATCAATTTAGCAAACACAGGAACTGTGAAGGATCACTCCCTACTCCCCTTGCCATTCATGACAATACAATGCATCTGCAGTTTCTGTAATAAGTCATCTCTTCTCTATGGCAAAGATAAATCAGAGGGGCTGACTTTCTTCTCTGGACCTTCCCTAGCCCTCCACCACCTTTGAAGGTGGTGATTAGAACTGCACAGTGCCTAAGACACGGGCACACCACAGATTTACCCAGCAGCACACTGATGGTTTCTGTTTGGTTTACCAGCTTGGGTAAACATCCAGAGTTTGTTGTTTCTTCAGGGAGTACAGCATTTCCTCCCAGCTGCAAGCCTTTTCTGGGGACTCACTTCAGAGTGCTCTTAAGTAATCTCCTGAGGTAACAGGAGACATTTTTCTTCTCCCAACAACTGCTGCTAAAATTCTGTCAAATTTTTTATCCAATTCAAGTCAGTCAAAATCTCAGCTTTCAAATCCCTGCCATTTTTCAAAGTCTTCCCAAAAACACAGCAGTTTGCAGTCACTCAAAGCTCATGGCTACTTTCTATCACTTGCACACCCAGCAAGAAGGTCCCCAAAGCAGAGAAGCAGAAAGGACGTGGTTCTCTCCAGCAAGCAGGGGGAGCAATGTTGCATTTAAGTCTATACTGACAAACCAAGGAAACTTTCTCAGTCTTGTCCCAGCCAATATCCCAGTCCTAAGAAGTTTCCCAGGAGGCCCCACATAACAGTGACTGTCCTGAGGGATCAGTCAGACTTGGCAGTGCAATGCACAAATCACTACCCTGCCTCATGAGCCCCTGCTAATCCCAAAAGATGTGCTTCACCAAACAGAGCTGCTCCATATAATTGCTTGGCTTATCTCCCCTCTCTTAGCTGAGCTACCATGGTTCCTAAAGGCCTTAAAATTAATGACAGCTATGCTTGCAGATTTAACCTCCTTTACCTGTGCAGTGCTGTGTGCATCACACAGCATTGCCATACACAGGCCTCAGCTGCGGTTTCTCTGTGCTTCTTATAAACAGCTCAAGTGCTGCTGAATTAGCAAACACTGGGAGGAAACATCAGAGCAGTTTGTTTGACCACAGTTTCAGAATTTCTGGCAGGCAGTTGTAACACATCAGGAGAAAAATAACAAAAACCAAAGTTATAAACTGAAATACTGAATCTCAGCATACCCGACCAGAAAACAGAGCGGGTAATTTGAGCAAACAGACTCTTATGAACACACAGTTAACAAAAGTAGCTCAAGATACATTAACAAAATAATAGCAACAGACATATTTTACTTTCACAGTTACAAACCTCTGCATTTGAATGAGGTAACTATACAAATAACAACCTTTGTACATTGAAATATCTACAACTACCCACAAGTATAAGACAAAGACAAGTGTGCAAAAGCTGGGGAAATAACCAAAAGGAATGTTTCAAAATGTTGAACTGGACTAGTTTATCTCATTTACTGAATATTTTGTACATAGTGCCTGCAAAAATACACTGGGTGTGTTAAGATCTGTGAAGAAGAATCTCTTTCCTTCAGTTTCCTAAGGAAACTATGAGGGATAGAGCATCCTTTTACTCAATAGGATGAGAAATTGCACCAAATCCCTTGCTGGAGTTCTGACATAAAGGCAATTCAGAAAGTCAGCCAGAGACCTGCCCACACCCATCACCATGACTTTCCAAGACTGGAATGAGAAAAAGTTGTGTTTAAGTTTCACACTCAGCTTCAAATGTCAGTCATCTTTATTTTCTCCTTGGAAATATATGCACAATGTACACACACATTCATACACACATGTACAGCTCTCTTCTAATATTTCTTCTGAATTCCCTATTCTGACCCTTCTTGTGGCTGAATCTGAGAGATAGTTCCCCAGTTAATGAACCCACTGTATTATAAAATGCTGCCATCCCATGAGGGATCAGAAACAGCCTGAGAACACAACAGTCTGCTCACAGTAAGCAGAAAAGATCACTGTAAAGCAGTTTGCAAAGAGTGCCTTAAACACTATGACAAGAAAGTGGCAGTCTGTTCAGAGCTGCAACAAGCAGGGAAAAAAGATTGAGTCACTTGAGTCACAGAGCTAGTTCTTTGCTGTTCTCCAGAAAGGAGTGCACAAACAGGTGAGGAAGGAGATCATATCTCCTGCCTTATACCTGGACACCTGTCGAGGCTTTGAGCTACAAAAAGTCAGCATGCATGTTTGTTCACATCTCCTTTCTTTAGTAACCAACTGAGAAGCTGCATTCTTCTCAGCATGAAAGTATCCAGCTCCAGTTGAACTTGTTTCATAGAATATCTGACTGAGAAGAATGAAGGAATGAGGATGCCCTCCTTGAGATAAATGTTCTGGCCTCTTCTGGGCATAACTCTCCCAGCAGGAATTGACAACTGATAATGTTATCACAGAAACTGCATTTAAGCTCAGTTCTGTTAATAAGTTCCTCTCCTAGTTGAAACTAAAGGCTCTCTGTTCACCCGGTATCTTCTACATTTATCCTGCCATTGCTCCAGAAGCAGAACTTCTACTAGTGAGGAAAAGTCAGCCGTAGTAAGGGAATGGGCTCTACTTCTCAGCCTCAGAAAAGGGACAATGGATGAATTGACTTTGCAATTTGAGAAGGGTACTTCTTATCATCTAGGACATTTGCATGAAACAGCTTCTCCAGCTCTTGGTTTAATGAATAAAGGAATCAAATATCTCAAAACATGTTGTAAATAACCACACAGATTTGCCATCTGAAACAGATATGCATGGCTCTCTTTCCATATCCACCATTTACAAATAAAGATTTTTCAAGTGATCAGCTGGGAAAGCTGAAGTGGGCAGAGCTCAATGTGCAGCCAAACTGAATCATCAAGGAAAAATTTGGACAACAATGTTGAAAGTCTTGGCGACAGTTTGCAGTGGCTTCACTATATTCAGTTTTTCCTTAAACAAATGCTTTTCTAGCAAGCTGGTAATTTTCCTATTGTATCAAATTCCTTGATACGTACTTGGGAGAAAATTTAGTTGATCCATGAACATTTGCATGGCTTATTTTAGCTGTGAAAAATTCAAGTGAAGAGATGAAGAAACTTGCCCAAAGTGAAACTGGCAACTGCAGAGCTCAGGAGGGACCCCCATCCTCACTCCCCTATCTCCTTGCCATTCTGCAGCTACAGGAAAGCACAGGCAAGAGTCCCTCAGCTGAAGGACAGTGGTGGAGTGATCTGGCTTCAACCACCTGAGCTCAAGCTGCTGCTCCCAGTGCAGCAGAATCATCACATCCATCCTCTTCAGGGAGCCCAGAGCTGCCCAGCAGGCCCTGGGAGAGCTACACCCCGGGATCTATCCACGGGCTTAGGCAGAAAGTAGTATCCAAGGTACCTATCATGGTAACATCTAAATGCAAGTATCAGAACACTTTACAGACAAAAAGGGCTTTCCCCCAGGCTGTTTTAAATTTGCATGTTCCTGTGTAGCACTGAAGACAGCAGCAATGGTGATTCATTAAGATAATGATTTAAGTAGGAGGCTTAAGAAAGTCAGGGTGGATTAACAACCAGAGGGCTGCACTGGAGCTTCTCCACTCCAGGCTGCCACCTTCCCTTTTAAGGGAATGGAGGAATTCCAAAAGTCAAGAGAACTATGAATTAACAGCAGCTATATCACAACTACAATGTAGTGAAGCACAAGAGCAACACCTCTGCTCCAGCCCATCCTCCTTGCGAAGGACAAGCACAACATTTTATGCTGCAGGAAAATTTTCATGGCATTTTAAATTATTGGCAATTATAAATTACTGGATTTCCCTTACCTTGATTAATTTGTTAGTGTAGGTTCTCCTCAAAAGAAAGGGATTGTGGGAATTTCTTTTAATCCAATTTTCTATCCACCTTAAAAACAATACACATTTTCTTCCAACCAGTTGTCTTTCCCCACTATTGAATAATCAGATGGATTTGATAAATTGATTGCTCCCACATAATGATGTAAATATACACATTGGGAAAAAGCACACAAGTCCTTTCCACACCCCAGCTTTTAATCAAATGGTGATCAGTTACGGGTTGAGACACGCGTTCTGTCCGTAACACCAGGCTAACGCTCAGACAGCAACAGGCACCTCAGACTTCATCCCTGCTAAGACAGAGGCCTTCGTACCATGATTTTCATATTTACTTTCAGTTGCCTTTTAGAGAGATGTACAGACAACCAGCCAGGCTATTCTGCTGCTCACTCAGAATGGCTGCATAGGGCAGCTGGTGTGCATTGCCCACTCACCGCTAGCTGAGCTTGGTCTGAACGTCTTCTAGGCACTCTATCCCATGCTGATTCAGAACAGAATAGCTCCCTGGAATGCAATTACAGAAACAGTGAGGGTTTGTCTTAAAAAGGGATTATTCCAGAACAGCTATTCCTCATTAACTATTCCAAATGGCCTCTTCATTAGGATGATGAAGTTCACTGAGAATAGCTCCTCCATTCAATTTGTAACTTACCTTAAGTCTCAATCAATGATCCTATTTAGATGAGCCCTTGGTGCAGCACCACACACCCCTAACACTGGCTTCACCAACAGAAACAGATTCACAGTTGCAATCAAAGTAGAGCTGCTGCTGCATCTCAGCTGAGTTTAAGTTGGGCAGATAACAGGATCAGGAAATATGTTTAAAAAAATAGTTGTTTCAATTACAGATCTCATCAGTACTGCCTGTGACATTTTGTACTTTACTAGTCTTAGCATCTGCTTTGTTCAAACTTGGTTTATTCCTTAGATATAGGGAGACCTTAACAGCAGGGAAATTTTGAGTTCTGGAACTTCTTTGTTTATTAAGTTCTTAGCTTGCAAGATTTCTCATCCAAAAGAGCTGAGAAAGTACCTGGCACATCTTCGATGCTTATTGAATACATTAAATAAATCAAACGTTTTATGATAAAATTCCACTCCCCCACACCAAACAGATGTAAGTGCAAGTCAAGGAGTCTTGAAAAATTGCACTAAAATTGATTTTGCTCCAGTTTTCCCCAAAGGAAAGAATTTGAGTATGGGTTGAGACAAAAATACGGAAAATTTAAGCTATCATGAACAACTGAAAAGAGAAATGGAGAAAAGACAGAAGCCAAAACTAAACTTCATATTCAGCATGCATAATTTATATTCTCTTCAGTGTTCTACATGAGAGGCATTCCTGGACTCACATGTAAAGTGGGAGTCTTTTTTCTTGGGCACACCATACTTCTCGAGAAAAATGCAAGATACCTTAATACTGGTGTGTCCTGCCTACTCAGGGGAAATCACAAACCACAGAGATCCTGAGAGGATCAGGATCAGGAAAAGACAGGACCCAGCACAGCTGAGGATGTCAGTACCAAAGGGATCCTGTGTCAAAAAATAGGTGATCCAGTCTGCCATAAGTTGATCACAGTATCAATATTTCAGCCTTCTTGTGCATACAGGCAATCTTAGTCCATGTACATGTGGTGCATGTGTGCAAAACCAGCACAGTACATAATATTTTATAAGCAGCTTTTATGGGTTCTTTTCCCCATAGGAGAGAAAGTTAAGAGAGACATGATAGAAAGGGGTAAGGGCAAATCTAAATATTTGCAAATCAAACCAGGGAAAAAAAAAAAAAGCTGAAAGAAACTGAAACCACTTCCAGTCTCTCCCTCCAATAAATTCCACACTCTCATGGTCTCTGGCACCTGCTCCCACAGCACTAAGAAAGAAACAGTGAGACATGAACAAAGAAGCTCCCACCTAGGATGACCAATGTAATCCCCTGAGAGCACATTTTGAGGGGAAAACCTTACCATGAAAGCAGAAGAAAAACAAACACACATGCGCACACACAGCTCCACTGCTGTGCACCATTAGCATCCTCCCCACTTTCTATACACATCCAGTATCAGGAGATTTATATTCAGGCCAAAAGCTCATGCTGGCAGGAGAGGAAAGTAGTTTGGAGAAGAGAGGGGAAGGGAAAAAAAAAGCCTACAGTTCCTTGGCTTGTGATCAGCAGGCTGGATGCATTCTGTGGAACTAGGCCAAAGCATGGGTTATTATATTCAAGAGAACATCTGAATCGCAGCTCAAGGGAGCCGAGTCTGCGGCTCTCATTTATGCTGTATATCAATTGAATATCAAACCACATTTTCCGCCTTCTGAATAATAAAGCTTAATAGTTTGGGACTCCCATATGGTCTATTGTTAAAATATTTCCAAACACTGGCTGCTGTTTTATTTCTGAAGGAAAGATTCCTCTTTCCTCTTTAAGCTTCACTTGTTTAAAAGATGCTTGTAGCAAAAGCTAAATATATTTAATCTTTTAAATATTTCCAGAGTTTGAACTAGGGCTAAAAAAATGAGGGGACAAGGAAAAGAAAATACATTTTGAAACTAGCTTTTTTCTTTTTAATGTCACATGCAAATGCTTGTTCCAGGCAGAAGCAGCTGGTGCCACCAGGCTCTGCTGTTCAGAACAGGGGGTGCAGAAGCTTTCAGAAGCCATGAGTTGCTCTAACAAAGGAGGGACCACACAGACTCAAGCCATTCACAAAAGGACCCAGGCCGATTATTTGACTATTACTTACAAGGAAGCTTGGCCAGTAACGTAGGCAATAAATACTGGAGAAACCTGTTCTGTGCATAACCCAGGTTTGTCTTTTCACAAGTCCTGCTCTCTAATTAGCTACTCATTCCTCGAGGGCACTGCTGATGGATGGAGTGTATCAATTTGGTTTACTTTTAAAAGTCAAAAAACTTGCTAAATAAATACTCTGCAGTGCTAGGAACAGTCACTAGTGCTCCTTCCTATTCCCACCAGAGAAGGGTATACCTGCTTTCTACTTTGCAGAAGAAGACTCAGGGGCAGAGAGTCTGCAGTGCCCTGCTCAGAGCTGGGATGAGAACTCAGCAGTGCTCAGCTTTTGATCCTGCACTCACCCCTGCTCCATTTGCACAGAGGGACCCAACTGCTCTGCAAGCAGAAGTGAAACCCTGCAGCACTGCCTGGCCGTGCACTGCTGTGACCCCCCCAGCCCCACCTCACCCAGCCCCTGAGCTCTCCAAGGAGCTCCTCCTGTGCTCTGGGACAGGAGCTCTGGGAGTGGCACCTTCCCCACACCTGCTGGACACTCAGCCAAGCACAGGGTGCTGAGCCAGGCACCACCAGCAGTGTTATAGCACAGAACAGAGCTGTCCTACAGCCCAGGGAGCTAAGCAGAAACTTCTGCTCCCTCCTCCTTATCTTTTGTTCTAGCCCTCATTGCTGTTTCTCATTCCTGTCTCCTACTTCCCTCCTTCTGCCGTGTGTTCCCCTCCCCTCCAAGGCCTGCTCTGCTCCACTGTACAGGGCTTCAGTCAGCTGTCCCAACCCTGAAACTGGTTGCTCTTACTCACCAGCTGCCTCCTCCCCAGAAAGGAAGAAATTCCAGTATTTCTGCATTTACTCTCATCCCAATTCAGGCAGAAAAACTGAAATTAGAGACTATGCAGAATGGAAGTTCACAAGTTTAAAAAGAAATTTAAAAAGAAAGAAACAAAAAAAGGAAACCTATTTATGAACACCAGTGCATTTTGTGTCATTTGAAATGGAATATTTTACATTACTGAAACCAAAGTTAGTTCATTTTGGTTTGGTGACCTGACCTGAGAAATTTTGTTCTGAGTCAGTGCAATGTTGAGCTGCTCTTCTTCCCACAGTGCTGCACTGCCCCAGTCACTGCAGCTTGGCAGCCCTGGCCCCACTTCTGGGTGAGACTCCCGTGCTGGAAGGGAATTCCCAAAGCACACACTGAGGTCTCCTGTGGCACAGCATGGCCCCTGGGAGACCTGTGCTGCCATATGGCAAGGCAGGGCCCTTGGAGCCCAGCAGAACAAGTACTTCAGTCAGCTATCTCAGTCAGCAGTCAAGGATGACCTGAAATCCAGTGCAATGTTTTGAACCAATCCCAAGTGAAGCCTTTTAGATCAGTTAGAGAAAAGCAAAACAAAGATGTATGCCCATTCAGGCAGCATAGACAGGTCAATGTAACGCTTCTGGTAAAAGCTAGTTTATTAATTTTACAGGTGATCAGAAATCTAGCACTGTGCTTTTCTAGGAGAAAAACAATGTTTCCATTTTAAAGAAACTACACTGTTCCCTGAAAAAGCCACTCCAAGGAAAATTCAGATCAGTCTCCTACTGACCATAGCAGCATTCTTACAAACTGGCTTAAAAATAATACCACGAACAAATCTCACTCCTGCAGAAACTTCCTTAGCAGGGAACTTAAATTATAGCAATATCAGCACCCTTCTGCCTCCTGCACAGCTCCTGGCATGACCTGAGGACTGTAGGATTCAGTTCATCAGCAGAGTTTAACGACTAGTTTAGAGTCTGACAAGTATTGAACCAGGGGGTTTGCAACAGATGTCTGACCAGTCAATACCTTGCTGCTTCCAGCCAAGGCACAGGCACAGCTTTTATGAGCAGTTGGTAGAAACAACTGCTGGTGGAGCTGCTGAAGGCGCCGAGTTCTGCCCCAAACGTTGGGTGTGCTACCAACTCATGCTCAGCAAACAGTTCTTAAAACAAGTGGAGAGAACTCAGAGGGAAGATTAGTATGAATTAGTATGCACAGAAAGCTATCTTAGTAGTTTTCCTGTAGACTCTATAATGCAGCTCTTGCAGTGTGTGTTCTTCCCCCAGGTCTGTATATCTGAGAGAAGGCAGTGTGTGTGTCTGTGTGGATGGATTTGATTTGCTCTTGAAAAAAAAAAAAAAAGAGAGACACTTAGCCTGTAGTTTCAGAGCTGGAAACTGCAATAAACCTCTCTTTTTAAACCCCATAACCTTGTGACTGTTTTATAGTTATAAGGAATCATAACCAGAGAAGGATTTAGCCTAACAGTGATCTGCCCTCAAAGACATTAATCTGTCACATCTAATAGAAGGGGAATAAGGAGACAAACTTTTCCTCTAAGCAATTCAAACAGATGGTGTATGGCTATGGTGGGAACTTACTGTAAATTGCCCCTGTAACAAGGGTAAATTTGGCAATGCTGCACACCCAAAGATGCTATTTACAAGTCAGTGTGAGAAATATCTCTGCACAATTTCCTTGTGTTTAAAAACCTGAATTCTCTACAACCATATCTCACCACTTTTGTGGTTGACACATTCAACCAGCTTTCCACCCACTTTTTCACCCCCTTTTTGCCAGCAAGATTGAGTCTCTTGTTTGCAATTTTTAACTCTTCTCAAAGTAATTTTTTATTTTTGATGGACCAGCAGAAGATAATTAAGTGCATCATGCCAACATGTTAAAGCCATTTTCTACCAGTATCTCAAATAAAATTGTCTTTGTCTGGGTTTATAGTAGATTCCTTCTTACCCTACAAAACACACCGAAGTTTTCAGTTTAGTTTCTCTTTCTTTCCTTCTTTGTACCCTCTATAGAAAATAAAAGGTTTATTTTCTCTCCTTCTCTCTTCCTCCACCCCCAATTTCTCTTTTCTAGTTTTATCATACAACTTCTCTTCCCTCAGAAGCATGAAGTTTCTCCTCCAGACTCACAATAAGAAGCATTACTTGATCACCTTGCTCTGGGTTCCTGCCTCTGCTCTAGAGGAGCAACAATTGGCTCCTGGGACACTTTGCTCTGTTTCCTCTCTTGGAAGACAGCCAAGGCTTACTCAAGTCTCCCTTCCTCAGGTCTGCCACTCAGCCCACTAACCTATCCCTATTTTCCACCCACACTGAACAAGACACAAGGTTTCCAAACTTGTCTGGAGAGCTTAGTCCCAAATTCAGCTCATTGTCCTATAAGGGACCAGACATGAAACCAATTCTAGTGCTTAAGAGTTCCCATGATATCTCAAAGCAGGTGAAGACCATTATTGTCAGATTCCTAGCATGCAACAAGGCTGATAGGGAGCACTGAAAGATATGGGGTAGCAAGAGACCAAATTCACTTGCAGTGGCAGTCCAGGGGAGTATACTGAATTCAAAGGAGCACTAAACTGAGACACTGGTTTTCCAGACTGGTCAGGGGAGGATTGGTCTTAGAGGACCTGAAGGTAATCCCCAGATTACCCTTCCCCACGCTCACGGGGAGCAAATGTCACTTTGCATGGTGAAGCATGCCAGCTCAAGAGCATGCTCTATGTTTCATGTTAATGAGTATTTGTGTGGAACCCAACTTCCTTCCCCTCCCTAATTTTTATATAATTAAGGATCAGAACAAGCATTTTGTTTCAGTCTACAACAGTGACACACAACAGCACTATAGAATAACAGCAAAGGGAGAGAAGTAAGTAAAAAAATGCAGGTGGTAGACACTGCTTTGGCCACTGCGAGAAATGAAGGCTTGAATGCACATTTTTGCCTGATTGCATAGCTGTTTCTGCTGCCCATCTAATCTGCTTAGAAAACTGGTTTTGAAGGATATGGTTCAGACATACCACTCGCATGGGGAGGGGGGAATGATGAAGGGAGAAAAAAAAAAAAGTGCTGCAGCTGCAAAAGATAAAATAGAGACAACTAATTTTCTCAGAGCTTGCAACACAACCTCTCCCCCTCCTCCACATGCAGTCACTGCACTGGCAGGATAAGCTGGAGATTCTCCAGCGTAAGCAAAGAAGGCACAATGAGGTGTGCAGGCCCTTCTCCAGCCGCTCCCCACAGGCCTGGGGGTACCACAGAGAGCGGAGGCTGACAGCCCCGCTGGCAGGGAGAGGGACATTCCTCTGCCCACTCCTTCCCACTGCAGGCCCATTTTTCAGAGGGACGTGAGAAACGCACAGTGCTGGATGTTATGCTGAGACAATAATGAGCGTAAGAGAGCTGCAGACTCCTGCTGTACCAATTGGTGGCTGGGTTCTGAACTCTCATTGTGTGATCCGATTTCTCCTGTCATTCAAGCCATTTTGCAAACTCCAAGCATACGCTCATTTAAGCCATGTGTCCTGAAAGCTAAACAGCTGAAGGGGACAGGGAGAGAGGGGTAGGGAGAGAGGAGAGCCACTGGATTTCTGGTGACAGTGTCTAAAATACACATTTGCACAAGGAAGTCTCACTTTAGATCGTCACTTAGCAAAACAACTCCAGCTGCTGACAGGCAAGAGGTAGAGTTTCAAGTGACCATCAGACACAAAATAGGCCAAATAATTTACTGCAGTCTAAAGGGAGTGGGTGTGTGTGCTCTCACAAATGTAACAGAGATAACAAATGGATTACCACTGGGTGACCCAATGTCAAGATTAGCAGCCCCAGTTCTCATTTCAGTTACACCGTAGCAATGGCATTACCCAAGATCTAGTAGAAGCGAAACTGAAATCAGAGTCCAACCCAGGATGTCAGGGAGGCAGCTGCTTTAGTTTTTTAATGCCTAGAATTTCAACCCAGTTTGCTTTGTTTCAAGAGCCTACACTGCCTCTGGCAGAAGGGGCAGCAGCCTTTGCCAGCTGCCACGTGATCTGCAAGGATGTTTTCTAAATGGAATTTTTTTTTTTGACACGGGGTTGGGGGAGAGGAAGTGGGGATTGTTAGTGACAGAGGTAGACAGCAAGACAAGTATTTTGGCATGTTTTGTCCCTTCCCTCAAAGGTATTTTGTCCCTTTATTTCCATTCTGTGCCCATACATAGAGTTACCTCTCCTCTGCACTATTCTCCACATACACCCATGTTTCCTTTGAAAGAGCCAAGAAGGCCAGTTCTGGCCTTTGTGAGGTCTTTGAGGAGACATTGTGTGAGTGGTTGCTCCATCACTGAAGTAAAATACAAGGGGTTTTTACATATATAAAAATATTTTAAAGCTTTCCAAATATTAACTGCCTATGGAAATTAAACATCTGCTAACAATAAACTCCCCAAACGAATGAGAAGATAGTTTCAGTCTGACTGAAATGCTTTCCCTTGCTAATTGCTAAGAATACAATTTTCTTGTCTTTTACAATGGCAATTTCATTAGTTCTCCAATTATCCCAATATTTTAGTCCTTTTTCTTTCCCAACAGAATGAAAAAGGTCCGATTCCCATCTCCAACGCAACTTTCAGAGTCCTGCAAAACCAAGAGAGAAACTGGCAATTATGAGGAGCCACAGAACGCCCTGAGGGCAGAGACTGACTACGTGGGTTGCAGAGTCCACCTGCACACCTTTTCTTACCACATCACCCACAGCCCCTCCGAGTCTGCCGAGTTTTCACAAGTATCCTACTACAGACTACACCCCGCTGTGGCAACTGGGTGCTGGAAGTGCAAAGGGGAGCTGATAACCCACGCGAATGCTTAGAATAGCAGATGCCAGGGGGACAGAAGGGGGCCACCAGCTGAATTTGCATCACACAAGGAAATAAGTAAGTTGGGCAAAAGCCCCATATGTCTGCTTGGGAATGCAGGGCTAAAAGGGCTTTCACTGCTTGGAGAATTGCAGATCTCCAGCTTCTCATCTCACCCTCTGCAACTTGGTGCAGGAGCACATAGAAAAGATTTCAAAACCTCACAGTACTTTTTACTATACAAGAAAAGCAACTAGTCCTTTGCATGAATACATTTTCTGCATTTAAGAATCAAAAAGCACTTAGCTACAGTACTTCCCTCTATCCACTTAAGGGATGAAAGACCCAGCCTGGTTTGCTCGAGGTCAAATAGCAAGTTCAGCAGCAAGAGATGACAAGGGCTCAGGTACATCCAAATCCCATTCAACTGTTGTACCCTTAGACTGAAGGGATGTTAAACACCCTCATGGCGTCAAGAATGACTAATGCCCTCCCAGGTCAGCTTGTGATACAGAACTGGGAACTCACACATCTCCTTCCTCTTGCCTCCCACTCCAGTATTGTTGCAAAGCCCACGTGATGAGATCTTCCTAATCAGCAATTAAATAGTTAATGCTTCCATTACAGCAGATAGAACAGGAGTTGCTGCAGGGAAGGTATGCAGAGGGAAGGAGGAGAAAAGACACAGCAAGAAGGAAAAAACAGAGAAAAAATCCTAAAGGAAAAGCAGTTTTCCCACTAAAAGGAGTGATTAGTTGACTAGACAACATAACCCTTAAGACTTTGTCTAGACTAGGATAAAATGCTGTATTGTTGAGGGTGTTTGAGAGGTATAGTGTAGGTAAGGCTCATGGCCTTTGAGGATGTGGTAGCCAAGGAAGAGACTAATTAGGACATGTTCACTAACATGTCTTAATGTTCCATTTTTAAATACTTGCCCAAGAACTCAAGGCTATGCAAAGCAAAGGTCTCATGCTGTTCTAATGACTGTAAAACCAAAGCTATGACACAGTGCAAAAAAATCAGAATGGTGAGGAATTGCTGAAGTCTCACAGTCCCCATTTTTGTTATGCTCATTGAATGCCTAGGAACATTTGCATCTTAAAATATTCACCAGCATTTTACCAGACAACCTACTATTACATTTTTCCTCTAAAAATCTAATCAAAAACCTAAATGCCAACAGTAAAAGAGATCACAGGCTAACAGCCCACACTCCTATAAAACTTATCCTTCTGCTCCAGTGTTTGCACAGGCAGATTTTGGAAGGAGGGTGTGAGAGAAAAAGAAGACAGGAATATGAAGAGTGTGCCCAAGGCTTCAGCAAAACCATCATTTTGATAATCCATTACCAAGTTCGTAATTAAAATCAAATCCCACCTCACTAGGACAGCCAGATGCTTCCACAGAGACCTTGTTCTGAGAGTTGTTACACTAAATACTAGGAGAATCACAAATGCTGTAGCTTCTTCTTAACCCTTCCAGCAGTATTTCAGGAACCACCTGTCAGTCTGAAAACCTGATCACTTTTCTCCCAGCTTCTTGTAGGCTCTAGGTGTGCCCCTAACCAAATAGGCTTACCACTTAAAAGCTTAATTACACCTGTGGCTTAAACCTTATCCCAGACAGCACTTGGGAGCATTTGGATTTGGGTGTTTCAGGTGTGAGACTGGGGTCTGCATTCACAAACAGAGCTAGGCAAGTCAGAGTTGGAACCCCTGGTAAAAGTAGGCAGTGCACTGGGGAGAAGGGAAGAAAGAAGTGCTTTTTCCATTTTGATCACATTTAACTATATTTACATTTCCACAGTTCGGCTTGAGTAATGTCCACCTCCTTGTTTGTGACTGAGGGCAGGTATTAGAGTCAGATTTCTTTTCCACAACAAAAAGATCAAAATTTGAGCCACTTGTGCAACTTAGGTGTTTACAGTGAACTGGTCTAATTGCATGGCAAGCCCTTCCTCCCGTTATCAGTCTCACACTGAGCTGAGCTCCTTCATTCCATAAGCACCAGAGAAGACTGAGAGGAGAGGGCCCACGTCTGCTGTGGATTATAACCCACCATCCCTTCTATCTGCTCTAACTTGGGACCTAAACTACAGTGAGCAAGGGAAAGGTTTAACATATTCAAGAAAATATTCACTTGAGATGTGGTCTGCAGGGCTGACAAAGCATTTGCAGGTTGTGTTTTTAAAGAAACTTTCTAAAAAGCAAGCAAGTACTGTGTGAAGAACCAGAATGAAAGACAAGGCTCCCTTCACTGCTCTTCTCAGTATTGCCTAGGTAGTACAGGCTCATGGTGCATCTTATTGTCAAAGGAAACCTGTGCTGCCTTGTCCAAAGTTACTGACAAAAGAAAAATAAAGAAGTACAGCGCAGTAGAAGTCCATGCAGACAAACTTGCACATTCCTAATCTTGTTTTGTCTCACATAAAGGACACACAAACTTTCTCAGTCTTAGTTTTGTAAGCTATGAAATGGAGCTAAATTTTAGGGTTTTGTGAAATGGTTTTTAATTAATAATTGCAAAGCACACATCTTCAGATGAAAAGTATCATATAAATATTAATGAGCTCAGACTACTGGCAGTGTGTGTGTCTCTTAGGAATCGTAAGCACCATGGATGGATCAAAGAGGACATGTAGCTCTAAGAGACAGAGTGGTGTGAGTAGTCTCTGTCTTTAACTGTATTTTAAAGTAGATCCTCAAGACTGTTGTGGATATGCCCTATCAAGTTACAGCAGCTTTCAATTAAAATGACATTTTATCCTTAGGCAAAATTCCACCGTGCACCTTTTAATATTAGCAGGGCACATTTTCACTCATGTAGATATTTCTTCTACATACATGCATTACTAGATCTTTGTAAATAGGGGTCAAACCAACTGGGAAATATGAATTTTACCTTTATTTTAATCAAAATAAATACCCCTTACCTAATTACATTGCTGAAAAGCTTCCAGCTCCACCGCAGTGCCGTGACAAGAAGCAGGATGAGGATGTGGCAGTTGTTTGTTTCGCGGTGCCCTTAGCTCAGTCTGGCAGTACTTCAGACACGGAGCTGTCCTTTGAATGAACGTGGCAGAAAATGCCGCATGGTGAAGGCGCTGCTCCTGTTCCCATGAGCAGGGGCAGCACCAAACGCGGCTACGGACACGGCGGGGCGAGCAGCGAGCCCCTGCGGGGGCCGTGCGCGGGCATGTCGGAGCAGCGAGGGAGCCGTGAGGGAGCCGCGGCCTGCGGAGCGCGGCCCGGCCGGGCAGGCACGCCGGGGAGGAGGCTCGGGCCGCCTCAGGAATGCGGGATGGCCGCAGGCCTCGGCAGTGTTTTCCAAAAGGTGCTTGGGTTTGTTTCTCTTAGGGTCCAGCAAGCCTGTGTTTTTTTGTTATTGGGGGTGGTGGTGGGGAATGAGGGAGAGTTGCCTTGTTGGGGTTTTTAAAAATACATTAGAAGGCAACAGCGAGCGAAGATATTTCTTTGCCTGAGGAAAATTCAGTTTTATCAGCTGCCTTGCTACCTTTCTCTGGCTGTAAAACACCATGGACACCTTTCTGCCCACTTCTCTGCAGCCAGGCATCATAAATGCTTTGTGAGCCTGACACGTGGCCAGGGGTCTACAGCAGCCTCCAGTCTGGGGCTGCGTTTCATTTCCTCAGCGAGTCACAGCAGTGGCCCTCTGTCCTGCTCACATCAGGCACATTTCCAGTGCTGTAGCTGCCTCTGGTTTTGTCTACACTGGAGCAACTGGGACTGATTGCTTAGAGCTGGTATTAAGAACAAAAATGGGATGGTGCAGGCACACTCAGTGCTTGTAATTGTGTTCCCGATCTGCTCAGAGGGGGCACAGCAAAGAGATGGCATTAAGAGGCCATACCACTTCTCTGGCAAAAGAGATTGAAATTTGGAAGATGCTCAGAATAAATAACACCTTGACAGTTCAGAAAAAAAATTCCTCAGAAATTAATTTCCTCCTGTGTTGCCAATATAAGATGGGTTGTTCACAACCCAGTGAGTGGTGTCCAAAACAATGGTCTAATAATAACTTGGATCTATTTGGTGTGCTCAGTGCTAAAAGATATGATAGAAAATGTAACTGTTTTGATACCAAATAACATAAATCTGGACACCATGCCAACAATTTTTAGACAAGGAACCATGAACCCTAACCAGAAAGATTGGGAGGTTAATTTCTTCCCTGGCCACACAAGGGAATTTTACACCTCTGTATGAATAATGTTTTCATAGCAAACCCAGGCATCAGTCCTAGCAAATACCTCTCTGTAAACTCTAGCCCAAAAGAATCACTTTGGAAAAGGTCATACCACCTCCTGCTCCGAGAATTAAGTTAATTAGCACTTGTTCCTCTCTGTATAAGGTCAGGGATCCTCCCACAAAGAAGGTACACAACCAGATTGTTAAAAGATGTCCATATGCCCTCTTAAGCAAACAGGCTTCTCTGTAGTATCACTAAGATTCCCTCTGGTCATCCCTGTAGAACTCCCAGTTGGAGGGAAGCAGGCTGGGAGATCAGTGTAACCAGTGCTTTGCCAGGTATAAGGAGCACAGTGCATGCCAATAGGAGTGCTGATATTTTAGTACTAGGTAGTGATCTCTCTCCATGTGGATGGTTTTTATTAGGTTCAGCATCAGCCTTCATGTAGAATGAAATATCTGAACTATGGGAATGTTTTCACATTGAAGTTGAAAGATTTGCAATTCATTTTCCTCTAGGACACGCTTTATTCTTATTTCTTCTTATTCCATCCAGGTATTTGTGATACATATATTATGGAAGTATTTCACTTTTCCTCCATGTGACCACCTACATGATTGACAGAAAGCAAATCCAGGTAAGACCTGCTATCAGTTATATCTGGGTGCAACTGAAGTTTGATCAGCAATGAAGGTCAACACACTGTTCTGTGTTTCTGTCCACAAAAATGTTACACAGTGCACTTACTGAAAGAGGTTTAAAAATAGCCAAGCCCACACGGTTCTTGGGCACAGAAATTTTGTCAAAGGTTGCCTGCCACAGAAATCAATTGCTGATTTACCGCAGCAGTTTAGGAACAGAAACCCAGACCCAAGTGTTTAATTACCAACATTCCCATTCTAATCTAACACAGCACAAACTCTGTAGGATGCTAAACCCCCCCTTCTGTCAGCCAGCCATGGCTGCTTGCTCTGAGCACAGCCTCGAACCTGCTAAGCAAGAAAGGATTACACCAAGGACAACAGGCTCCAGTTCCCCAGAGAGAGCACTCCTTTGCAGGCCCATAAAAAAGGGTTCAGAGACTATTTGTGTCAACTCCCTAAACCACAGACCACAACTAGCCCTCCCTCTGAAGCACTTGCATGCTCCTCCTTGCAAAGCTGGAACAAGATATGTTGGCATCCAGATCACCTCCTTTGGGGGCCCACCCATCCCTCTTGGTGTCCTTCCATCCCTTATCACAGCCTTGCAGACCCTCTCCCTGGGCAGCAGCACAAACTGGGCTGTATGTGCCTCCAGGTTTGGCACTCTTCTGTTTCACCATCTCCCTGTTCTTCTGACCCAGGCTGCAGCCTGCCCACCCCGCTGGGTCCTCTGATACCAAGAGGGACATAACAGGTAGAGAGTAAGTAATGTGAAACTGGCAACTCTGGCATTTGAAACAAAAGGGGATTTAGCACTTGGCATTTCTGCTTTAAAGTTTAAGGTAAACGAGGCAAAACTGAACTGTAGAAAAGAAATGGCTTATGGGCAGCTCAGACTTGTCCTAAACTTTCAAGCCAGTCATTTCCCATAAATACTCATAATTTCAAACATAAGAAAGGGGGAGAGGAGACAAAACAAACTGAGTCAACTGCTTACTGCCTTTCTGATTCAGATGCCTCAGCAGGTATAGGACAGAAATTATTCTAGGAAAAAGTTCCTTTTTATGTATCTGGGACAGCCCCCAAAATTTTACCAGAGGGGAAGAAGAGGACAAGAACTAAACTGCGAACCTGTCCGCACCCTAGCAGGAATTCACCCATTTTTCACCTCCCACAGGTATCATTAGCATGCTACTGAGAGCAGAAAAAAAGCAGCTAAGATCAAACACAAGCTAGTAACAAAGCTCTTCCTCCTGTCATCCTGCGATGGGCCAGAATTTCTGGCTGCAGCTTGTCTTTCCCTGAAAGGCTGGGCTAGTTCAGAGTCCCTTTTAAAAGAAGTGCCACACCATGAACGTGCTACAGCTGCGACACAGAAAGTGCAGAAGGCAGGAAGTCTGACGTTCACACCAACCTCAGCCCCTTCACTCACACCTCTTTTCAAATAGCTTTAGCACATGGAGCCCACATTTTCACATTCTCAGAACTAGCTTTATCTATCACACTGCAAGTTTAAGAGAAATTTTTGAAATAAGTATCTTTTTCCACACTCAAAGACTCACTCAGCTGGGAGCAACTTTTAAATTGTTTCTGTAAACTGTTCTCCTCTCTCAATTTTTTGCAACAAGTTGCCACACTCCCTTTTAAAATAGTATATATAATTTTTAAAAAATAAAATACAGATTGAAACACCATACCAACTGTTGTCACAGTCCAAAAATGTCTGGATTTTCAAACTTAAGTCCACCACTGTGTAAAAAGGCCACACACATGTAAGTGTCAATCAGGCTCAGTGGCAAAACAGAGGGACCCAGGCTGAGCCTGCAGAATGGCACAAACTTTCCTGGACAGAAAAAAGAGTGCCAGTTCTCACCCATCTGGAATAATCTCTGCATTTTTAATGCAGACTTTTGGAATTTGACCTCAAGAAGCCAGGTGCTTGATTTCTGCATCTCCTGCTTTGCTGTGTTTTGTGACAGAACAGGAGGAGAGAGAAATAAGAAAAGTGTATTAGTTTCAAGGTTACACCCTTTTTACACCCAATAGTACCATAATGACTGTTTTTTCAGGCAACTCAAGTGGCCTGTTCTGTGCCCAAAAATTCTGTAGCTGATCCTGTGCATTTTTAATAAAAACACTATTCCCCTTCTCTCAGCATCAGGATTAAAATAAAGTAACATTCAAAGTATTTGTGGGAAATGGCAAACAAATGGGTAGTAAAGCCTGGAGGTTGCTTGGCAGCAGAAAACAGCTATGGCAAGTAACTCAGTGAGGGCAACAAAACCCAGAGTTTTCCAGCCTTTGAACACTCAGCAAAAGACTGATGGGTGAGGGGAAAGGGCCAACCCCACATGCTACTGCCAGGTCTCCAGTACTATTTTGAATCAGGTAAACTAATATCTCCTGTACCTGTTCCAAACCACACAGTAATACATGGTCTCTGTCTACAAAGTCTGCTGGCTGCCCCCTTTGGAAGTAGCATCTATCTTGGTGAAGATCTTGTATTTTCTCTTGGTCTCTGGAAAAAGATCCCAAACAAGTGGCAGGGACACAGGAGTTTGGAAGCCTTTGCATGTTTATCTTTACTGATAAGGCTGCAATCCTTGCTGCAAGCACATCAGCCTGTGTCTGCAGCAAAACCTTATTCCAGTGGATGCCTGCCTTGAAACAGGCTTCCTTGGGACTGGCAATGCCTTTAACCCCTTAATGCCCCATCTAAAGAAGCCTTAATGTAGATTTCTTTTTCTTGCTTGACGATGCATCATGTTTTCATACAACTTAAAAAACAAGCAGGTAAGTCAGATGTGCTTTGAGACAGCAGCAGTGCAGATTATATAGATTATATACCTCCACAGATACTATCAGGGCAATTTACCCTCAGAGAGTTTCATCTCCCCAAACCTCCTCTGGTTCTGTGCAAATCAAAAGAATTGTCCATTCAAAATAAAAGGATGCAGCTATCCGAACTGTGGGTGGAACACATAAAAATTCATTAAGAGGAGTTCTTGAAATTACTTTGTCAAATTGATTGGAGACATTCAGCTAGAGCTGTTTGGATTCTTAGAGCTGGAGAATCAACTATGATTCCCAGCCACCTAATCTTTTTCTAACAGGTTAACTAACCTTGTCCATGCAGCTTTGTTAATGAAGTCTCAGATCACTCACAAACACGCATGCCAAGGGCAAATATCCAGAAAGTCAGTAGGGATCTCCCACAGCTCACATGCCAAGAGCTTGGACAGCCTGAAAATGACAAACAAGTGGCTTTTCTCTGACAGCAGGTTTCATTTATGTGCTCCCACTTGCTCTTTCCCCATCTTCTTCCTACACCACTGAGTCAACCTTGACCAGACAGGTTTCAGTTAAACATGTGCTTTGCCAAAGGTGTTTTTAAATTATGTCTTTAAAAGTTTATTTATAGTACACACGCAGAGTGCATGATGCTTTCAGGACTTCTGGAGACTTCAGCGTGTCAGAACTTTGCCAGGTGGAAGGAACTTGAATTCATCAGCTGGGCCATGGAAAACCATCTCCTCCTCACTGTGTCCTTCCATGTACCCCAACTCAAAGATGGAGTGCTATAAAATAATTTTTACTCCATTATTTCTTACCTATTATTCATAACATCTATGATCAAAATACTAGAAATACCAGTTGAAAAAATGTAGAGAAATCCAAGTGATCCCCCTCTAGCTGATTTCTTACCAAAACCAGCAGCTCGTGATACAATGCAACTATGAACAATTTCCCATTAGGGCAAGGGTTGGAAAACAAACTTTATAGAAAGTGAACTGGGTGAAACTTGCAGTGAGAGTTACGTGGTCCAGCACTCCTTGCATATGGCAAACAGTAAGCTTCATTTAGGGGTTTGTCCTAAATGGTTGTTATTTGACCCATGTGACCAGTTTCTCTTTTACTAAGAAAAATGTAACATGACCACAAGATCATTTTGAAGCAGAAAAACAAATATTTTCAGGAGCAAGCCTCTCAGCTAAGTTCTGACCCTAAAAGACAGTTGTTCTCATGGTTTGGCTTCTGAATTATATGCAGCACAAGTCTAGATTTACTGCACCAGAGATCCCCCATCCTCTCCCTGCTCTGTACCTGGCCTGGGCAGGGAACATCCACTGGACAGGCCCTTCAGATCAAAGGGTGTGCTCATGGCTGGTTTCGGGACAAGTTTAACTTTCCCTGCTCCACAATGGTACAAGTTGCTGAAATATTATTTCCTCAGCTGCACAGCAAATACAACCAGAGCAAGTTCCTCAGAGTAATGGCTCAGAAACCACAATTTTAGGAGGTGGCACAGAGGCATTCTGAGAGGAGAAGAAAAGGATGTGGTAGACAATTTGCTAATGGCCAGAAAGTCTCTGTCTCGAACAAGCGAGCTGCACGCCACAATGCCTCGGGCCAGGGCTGAGCCCAGTGCTCCTTCCACAACAGCAGCTTTTTCTAAATAAAGGTGTCTTTACACGCAGCACTTGGGAAACTTCATTCAGATTAACTAAAGTTGTGAATTTAAAGTGAATTAGCTAAACCACATTGTATCTCTGTACTGACACCCTCACTCTGTGTTAAAAGGAACTTTATTTCATTTATCTCATTCTACTAAATTAAGAGCATTTTAATTCTTAGAATGCCCATGCAGGGATTAGTGGGTTGCACAAATGATGAAGTTACATGCTATGCTGGAGCTGAATGTGGCATAGGAAGTCTCCCAACTTCCATGCTAAAAAATGCTCATTTCCCACCACTTAAAAATAAGCTAACTAAAATTATAAATTTTATTTTTCTAATTTCCTATGCCTACAAACCTAAAGCTGCATTTAGAAAAACTTGCCTCTGGTTCTGCATCTGTCTTTTGTTTCAATCTATCAGACCCTATGCATTGTTTAAAAATTAAAGTATCAGAAGAAAAAAGAATATTGATATTATAAAAAATCTGGAAAAGACACATAAGAAATATTCATGGCATTTCCTAAAAAAAAGCCAGACATCAGACCCAAGACACATCAGCTGCAGTCTGCCAACAGACCTGGATCTAGACCATTCCCTGAGCTACTGGTTTGACTACCTAACAGAGAGGATAATTCTCAAGTTTTAAAATTGAGATTGTTGTTTGTTAGCAACTAGGTCTGTTTCCAGCTCACTAAGTGGCATGGACCTCTTACAGCTTCACCGTGGGTCTTAAAACACCACAACCCAGATAGTGGCTAGGACAGAACATTTCTTCATCAAAAGGCTCAGCAAAAATCACTTCACACAGGAGACATGACAGGAAATGGCCAATCCCTAGCTGCCATTTGGGAACAGACTCAACCTCTCTGCTTCAGTTTACCTGGGACTGCTGGAAGAGCTTGCAGCAAATCAGAACCATAGACTGTAGAAGTCCAGGTAGCACTGACCAACTGCTTGAAGTGAGAGCAGTCTGGTAACTGTGGTTACTAAATAGGCTGAACCTGAAAGATCTTCCCTACAGAATACGTGCTGCTTTCCATGACACCCCTTTTCGAGCTGGAGAGGAAGCAAAATAAGGATAAAGAATTTTTATTATAGATCTTAGGTAAACAACACTCTGACTCCAATGCAATCTTCCACAAGAAAGAAAAACAACTTCTCAAGCAAGTTCAGATTGTTAAACAGGAGACAGATGAAAGCGTTGCCTCAGAATGCAAGGAAATCCCAGGCTGGCTGGTTGGGAAAGAATTAGCAATGCATAATTTAAAAAAGCACTCTCCCCTTCCTCATCCCTGAGGTGAGCACAGGTCCTGCACATTACTGACTTCTGCATCAGCACCAGACGATGAAGCCATCACTTGAGGTCTTTCTCCTTTCTCCCAAGGCCTCTCTCCCTCATGCTTTCAGGCACTGGAGGCTGTTTCACAGCAGTTCCTGCAAAGGTCCCTGTGTGGCAGGACAAGCTGTTTGCATGTGCAGCTTGTGATGAAAGATTTGGCCACTGGAGAACAGCAGGAAGGAGGAAGGCAGATAGCAGCGCTTGTGTGACTCGAGATCGAGGTTCAGTGTCCTCCATGGTGGCCCTGATTGAGCACCCATGGAGCCAACCATCCTGCTCTCGTGTTCACAAGACAGGAGCAGGGCAGACCTTACTGAACACAGTAAATCCTGTCCCTTGGCAATACTGCCTGAACACAGTCTCCTGGCATCCTCTGCGGACACTGATATCAGCAACACACTGTGGGAGCTCAGACCCCTTGCTACAAAAGTTGGGGACTGAGGAGCACACCAGCACAGTGCAGTGATGCAGATGAGCTCTGCTGCTCCTTGGCACCCAGCTCCAGAGGCAGGGAGTGGCTTGAGTGCAAGTCTGTCATACATGAAGAGAATACCCAGCTACACACTCATGTAAAGGCTAGGAACTCCCTCACCTCAGGGTATAAACCAACCACCAACTTCCTCTATGCACAAGTTATACCATATTTGTTTGTTTTAGGAGTTCTTGTACCTTTCCCTCAAGCATCTGGTGTTTGCCTGTCTTAGAGAAAGGATGCCAAGCTAGACAGACAGATCATGGCTTCTTTCTGGTATGGCAATTACTGCATTCCAGCTTGGAAGGGGGAGAACACACTGGGGAAAGAGAGGAATGTTAGATGGCAAGTTCCAATAACACATGGCCCCATTAAACAGCCTTCCCTCCCTGTCTGGCCCTGCACAGCCATGCCAGCAGCACACCAGGAGCACACAGCAGCACAGCTTGGCCCTTTGCACTCTCAAAGAGTCCTGTGTTCCACCACAGAATTTGGGAACAAAGCTGAGCAGGGCTCAGCCCTCATCCTGGAAGTCCTCTCATGTGCAAGACGCAGGATGTTCCCATGCAAATAAATGTGTTACAAAACAAGGAGACAGAGCAGAATTGTGGTCTGCAGCACAAGTTAATACAAAATATAATACTTAAAAACAACAGATCTCACCAGACACCATGGTCCCTTAACATCAGGTTGGATCAGTCATTGTCCTATAGGATCTGTGCCTTTAGACCCCCAAAAAAACCACAACCAGGAAACAAAACTCATCAAAGGTTACCTACAAAACCAATCTGTACAAACTTTGAGTAAGTCAACCCACTTCCAGCAGAATATTAAATAACTGTATCAGTCTATGAACTAGGGGCTTGAGAGAGCATTTATACTTGAAATGGGCATTTGGCAAAGACTCTTTCTTCCTGCTCTGAAGCCAGAAGGCTCCCAAGCTCCCCAAGACAACTGTAATTTGGGAAACTCAGACCTGCCTTTCTACCTAAAAATTCTTCTCTCTTTTGACTTTGGCTCTGTGCCATCAATTCCAGGTCTCCTGATCTGTGTGTCAGCAGAAATTGCCAGTAGATATCTGTCCAGATTAGCTGCCTGGACACCATCTCACTTGAGGGCTGCTCATGGATACCCTTCTTGAGAGCAGCTGCTGCTGCTGCATTTATCCACGGGAGCCCTCATTTCCTCAGTGCCCATCTGCTGCAGGGCAGGCAGAGCCACACACACAAGACACAAATAACTGACAGGGAAGACCTTGCCACACCAAACAATAAAGACCAGGAAATCCAAAGCCTGCAACTGCCTCATGAATTTGTGCTGGTTTTTAAAAGCAGAAGAAGAATGTGGATAAGCAAACAGAGATACGGTTGAATGACTTATCTGAGTTTAGACAAGCGGTATCTAAATAATGCTATTTTATCTTATTACTGTAACAAATACAAGAATTGATTTAATAACCTAATGTTGGTTTTGGACAGCAGAGGTCTGCATCAATGGACCAAGACACTAATTATATTATCTTATCAAATCAGTGTATAATAATAGAACTTCTCTATGCATTGATGGAACTAGGTTTAGCTCTGCATGAGAAAATAATCCCTGAAAGACATGGAACGAAACAGTATTTAGTAGAAAATCCTTGTGCATAGTTGTTATTTTCTTTCCCTTTCAAAATATTATTATCTTCAAGGTATCACATGATGAGGATGAGAAATTTCCTTGATAATCTTTATTGCTTGTTATTTAACCTCACTCTATGTTTCTGAGAGGTAGTCAATGTAATTTTCCAAAAGATTTAAGTAAAAGGGAAAGAACTATTGGTGCATATGCAGATCAATTCATTGTAAACTGACAATAAAGCTTTTTTCATCAAGGTACAAGCAAAATGACTTGCTGACATTAACTGGCAAGTACTTTGCATTCATATGATATCTTTCATCTACAGACTTCAAAGCAGCTGACAGGAGGCAGGCAGGCCTTGTTTCGTCATCCATCCAAGAAAGAAGCTGCAGCACAGAGTGGCAAGGCTTCCCCAGAAGGTAAAACCATTAGCAGAAATCTAAATGAAGTGATTCCCAGTCCTTAAAAATGAACTACTCTGCCCCAGTACAAATTACACGTGCCCCAGAGAGCAGAGCCACCATTCACCCACACCCCTCTGAGCACTGCTCAGGATTCTTTAAGAATGTAAATTTAATTCATGAGAAACTAAACAAACACAGAACACAGGAATACTCTTCTACACACAGGGAAATGATGAGGATCTGAAGCCAATCCAGATCTGAATTTCTGTAGTGCTCCAAGGAGGAGCACTCCTTGAGTGAACCTGCAGAAGCACAGGTTTTCATTCATGAGGAGAGGAAGGGAAATCCTGATACATACTCTAGCAAGTGTTTAAATAAACCTGTTCAGATGAAGATCTCTCCAGAGAAAAACTAGGACTGTAAGAAAGGTTATGGAAGTAATTTTTAAATGCCATTTTAGAGAGAGTAAACCTTCTTTCAGCTCTTCAGCTTTTTCATAGAGCTGAAGAATGCTGACTGCCTAGAGCACTCAAATGGCCAGCAGAAACTCTTTTTAACATAAATAGGGAAGAAAAATGCCTGCACAGTGCTATTTTAAAAGAAGCATATGGATTCCTCTAAGTTTGGAAACAGCAAACAAAAAAATATGCCAAGGCAATCTCTGGAGCAAGCAGTCTTTCAGCATTGGTCAAAGAGACTGCAATAGAAATATTTTAAAACCTTCTCTCTAGTTATGGGATCTCTCATGGCCTGTGGGGGCGGACAATATTAGAGGCCACTAAATCCTGAAGTTTATTTTTCTAAAAGTTTTCACTTCAAATAAAGCTTTGTTTTAATATGTATGGGGCCAACTGTTAGAGCATTGAGGTCCTGGTTATTAGCCAGCTAGAGCTCATGAATTATGTTTAGTGAGAAGTTTATTGGCTCAGTAAACACCATTCCAGTTCCCCTCACTCCTGAATCGTGGAAGCCAAACCAAGAGATATTCTATGCCACATTACCACTAGCACCAGAGCAACCATTATCTGATTACAGACATTTTATTTTTTGTAAGGAATTTGCAATTGCATCATTTAATACATGGAAGTTTTTAAATTTACCAAGGCAACACACAAAAAGTGTGTGTTTGGTCAAAAGTAACTGTTTGGTCCTGTTTATCATCTTCTGGAGAATATTTGTTTCCATCTCATAGCATTCCAAATCCAGGCATTACAGAAATGCAGTCCCTTTGTAAGGTAGAAGCTTGGTAAGGAATCTTTAACACTAGCAAGGTGCCCATGAAGATCTGAAGTGGAGCCAGAGCAGCCTGAGGTGGTGTTGGTGGTACCTGGCCTCACCCCATGTGGGCTGGCACCAGGAGTCTGCAGACCAAAATGCAAGGTAGGCATCTCTAGAACAAGCAGGACTGATGAGTAGCTGTGCAAATCCAGAAGCAACTGCTACCTGTGTGGCTGGCTTTGTCCTAGGTTGTGACTGGTTACCTCTCACTGCCATGAGCTAAAGCCTCAAGAACAGAGAGTAAGCAATGATCAGTCAGTGTGCAGTGACTGGTTTATATGCTTGTTGTTCCAGTTCTCTGGAATAGCTAAGATAGCCAGAAGACTGTACAGGGACTGTGTCAGTCCTTGAGGCAAGGAAAGTTAATTTAGTTGGAAGAGTAAGGATGAAAAAGAGAGTGCTATAATAACAGTAGCCTGTTCTGGCAGCAAAGTAAACTGTAACTGGAGTTTAGGTTCTCCTCCTAGTTCTCTACATCTGTCACACCACCTTGGCCAAATAATGCATCTGCTTGTGTCTCTGCTTCCTCTCTCCCCTTTAGCTGTACTATCTACTATCTACTATTATCTACTATTACTATCTACTATTATCTACTATCTACTACCATCTACTATTTAGACTGGAACATTCTTCAGGGAAGAGATTGTGCTGGTACAGCCCAGTGACAGCCTTAGGGTTCTGCAGTTCCTAAGCCAAAGATAGTCCAATTTACATAACACCAACTATGAAATCATGTATTCTCATGTAAATGCTTCTTCTGATGTCCTGAATCAGTCCATATGACAATGAAGAAACTTGGCAGTACAGATCCTTAATGTCCAACCCATCCCACAAGGACATATCATCACACAAAGCACCTCTGGGGAACAGGCAGAGTTAAAATCTTTCCATCCCGGTAGTGGGGAAAGACAAGATATCCTTCTCTTTAAATTTAACCCTCTCCCTTCCAAAGAATGCCTGGAATTTGTACTATTTCCCAGCAGAGAGTAGAAGGCAAAGACTTGGCATGGGGCAAGACAGATAAGAGCAGTTGCCTTCTCTAGGTTTTGTTAACTCTGCATAATTGCTTAGGGCATGTGATGGTTAGGGGGAGACACATCTGCCAGAGACAGACTACAAATCACTAGGATGATTCCAAGCAAACAAAATCTAGTTTACAATGTGGTTGTGGTATATAAAACACCTCGGTAAAACTACAGTATAATTCAACTGCTGCAGTTTCATTTACAAAGCAAGGATGCAGTTTTCTCCCTCAAAGACTGGCATTCAGGATCACTCTGACATTGAATAAAGTCTTGGCAGTCCTCTGGGGCACAGGGTGAAGGTAGATTGTTGTTAGAAGTTTCTCTAAGCAAGCCATATTTAAATGCCATGCTTTGCAAAAGGGCCCATATTGCCTTGCCTGTGAATTCAGCTTCCTTTACCAGTTTAAAATCTGGGTCAAAGCAATTTGCTTACATTTGGAGTCCTTTCCCAAAATTAATGGTGCGTGGTATTTGGAGCTGCAGATACAAGGATACTCTGCTATTATCTGCTCTGCATCATGCATCCACCATCTACAGTTTTCCTGCTAATCTTTGTTCACATGGACAGCCCACTCCTGCAGCAGTTGCACACTCAGCATCCCAATGATATTATTCTTGGCCATCCTGTTAAACTCACAGTATAAGGTAGATGCACAGGAGTGAGCCCTGCTGGATTCTCAGCAGCTTTTAGATGGCTCCAGATTACAGCTGGCCTTGGGTGGAAGTTTTCATAAGCAGTGATGAAGTTCAGAGCTTTTCAATTCAAATAGGATGTTGACTACTACTGTCTCTTATCCCTTTCACTTCTGTGGTGATAATTAGGTTACCCAAATGTACTGGGCTCACATCAGAGCACTTGGAAGATCCAGTTAGTGCTCCATACAGCTGCCAGATTGCTTAGCTAAATTTCACACAGGGATCACACACAACAACGGTGACAGTTAAGGTTTGTTTCACTTTGCCATTCAAGGAGGTACTTTTGGATTACTAATTTATTTTATGATTGGGTGCTGGCTAGTTCAGAGATTATTTTGTTGTATCCTGACAGGCAGTTGTTAGCCGGACCCTAAACCCTCAGCACACACGTTTAAAGTCTCTCTGATCTGGAAATCTGGGTGGCATATCTGCTCAGGAGTCCCACCCACAGTAAGGATCCTGCCCATGTTTATTTCAGTGTTCTGGAAAGAGGAAAGACAGAAAGGAAGGGAATAAAAAAGAATCCCAAAACCACAACACAAATTTGCCACTGAAGCTTACTGACAGAACTGACCTGCAAAGTACAAAGAGTAACAGAGAATTATGATAGTCACACTTTCTCATAGTACTGCTCTGGGTATAACATATAATGTTTCCTCAATACAAACCACTTTGGAGTAACAATCAATGAAATACATTAAAATACAATAAAAATACTGGGTTTAGGATAAAAATGTGGTTCCAACCTATGGGCTTGTAAAGGAAAAGTCAGCAGAGGCTTACTCCTCTTGTAGGTAAATTCTGAAGTTTCATCCCCTTGTTCACAAGCCAGGCAGAATAAAAATATCCACCTACACTAAACCAAAGGGAGCCACTCGTAACCCAGACACAACCACAACAGACATTCTCGACAGTCCTTGGCTTAATAGAACACTGCTTTGTGGTTATACCCACCACTAGGATTTCATCTTGCAAGTGCTAGCATGTTTAATTTATCCCAGGTCATACATCAAACATAATATTAAAATTTAAGATGGCATTTGAGATTCAGACTTTCTTCTGCAGTTTGAGTAGAGAGAACACAGTTGGGACTGTGGGTGCACAAGCATATTAATACATAAACACAAACCTGCAGCCATCACTCAAGAAAAACAATTGGTCTTTAAGAGGGGAAAAAAGTTGTAAAAAGAATCAATTCCATTAAATAGCTCTATAAATCAATTCCACCAAAAATCAATGGGAAACTACATCCACCATGTGCCAAGTAACTCCCACACATCAGGTGCAACTGTCCATGACAGCGGCCACGCAGCAGCTCTGCCTGCCGGGAATCAGGCAGCCAAGGGCTGGAGCAAGAACCCCAGCATTGCCCATGCTGCCTTCCTGAGAGCCCTGGCACTGCCCAGGCTGCTCTTCTGTGAGCCCTGGCATTGCCTAGGCTGCTCTTGTCTGAGCCCTGGCACTGCCCAGGCTGCTCTTGTGCGAGCCCTGGCACTGCCCAGGCTGCTCTTGTGCAAGCCCTGGCATTGCCCATGCTGCCTTCCTAAATGCCCCAGCACTGCCCAGGCTGCTCTTGTCCGAGCCCTGGCACTGCCCAGGCTGCCTTCCTAAGTGCCCCAGCACTGCCCAGGCTGCTCTTGTGCGAGCCCTGGCATTGCCCAGGCTGCCCTCCCACTCCTGCCATGGCGCCTTAGCCCTGCTGGCTCAGGGGGAGCTGCAGCCGAGGTCTCTGGGACAGCAGCTGCTCCCTGCCAAGGCCCATCTGCTCCTGGAGCCCATGCTGGGACCAGCCCACACTCACAGAGCCATGGAACCCCCACCTCCAGACACCGTGGTGGCAGTCCCACCTAAAAATCAGTGGAGGAAAGCTCAGGTTTCTTGTTAGAGCCAGGCATTTTACATGCCCAGGTGTGAAATGAAGCCTGACTTCAGGATTTTCCAGCAGGTTTTGTGGCACATCAAGCATCCCCAAAAGCTGACTTAGGCACAGGGACAGGGAAGGTGGGAGGGGAACATTAAGGATGTGGGGCCCAGCAGCATGCAGTCAGTCACATACTGCTTAAACAAATTACTTGGTTAAGCAGGAGTTCAGGCGTTCCACACTGTGTCACTCCTGCTAGTTCAGTGACTCCCACAGTGACTGTGCCAGGCCACTGTGCCCTCTCACTTTCAAAGTGCAGCTCAGTTGCATTTTCACATTTATAGGTGGTGGGTGCCCCTTCAATGACTGGAGAAACCCTTGGGGCTTTCATTTTGTGCTGGCAGCTCTCAAATGACTTTAGAAACAAAACCCCTGGGGCTTTTGTTCTGTGTGGCAGAGCTCAGAGGGCATGGAAGATTCTGGCTTTGTTAAAACCTGCAGAAAAATTCATGTCCTGTGTCTTCCCCTTCATGTGCTTCACATGTGCTGTCATGTCTCTGGGGCATTAGAGACACACTGTTCAAGAAATTCAGACCTAGCATTTTTGCAACAGAAAAACTTGATGAGTTGGCCTCTGCTATTAAGCACTAAGTACCAAACCCCATTTTTTCCTGTTGTAACTGAATGTCAAGTGTACCTTGACAGCTACTGCACACAGAAACACTCATGTCTGGTATTATGCATGGATATTTTAAACAGAGAAAGAATGCACATATGTGTATAACAAATAATGAACAATTTAATGAGATGGCTCAGGACTGTCCCTGGCAGGGAAAGAAACTACTGCATCTCTCCAAGGCTCTGTGACCCAGCTGCAGGGATATGATCTCTAAATTGCATTTTTGATCTTGGGCCTGATCTTAGCAATCAGCACCCTCAGCTTACTGATTTCAGTGGGATTTGAGAGCATATGATATCAAACCTTCCATCAGTCACAAGTTTTCCCTAGATGTAAGGACATGCAGTTCTAGAAAGCAAGACTTTGACATAGGCTGGAGATTTGATGTCAAGAGTAGGTGGGAATTGTACAATCAGGGGCTTCAATCTAACCACTGGTATTTGGCAAGACAAGGCAGCAATACATTGAAGTCTGTCTCTTTTGAATTATTCTTTAAAACTCTGTCATATGACTCTTCTGCTCCAGAAGAATTAATCAAATATTTAAAAATATACTAAGGGAAGCTGAAGGCCATTGTCAAGAGAACAGCCAGATTTTCCTGCAATTAACAGTGGAAGTTCCTAATTTTCCCTGTTCCTAAATGCCTCTGCAGTGATACTTCATTTACTGGGATTTCAGTTTCATACAAGTCAGAAAAAAAATATTTGTGGCAAGTAACCTTGAAGTATTATAATAAGGAAGAGCATTTGCAGGGAGTTTTGACAGACAGATCCTGTTCTAAAGAGAGTCTCCATGCACAAACAGATGCCACAACAACACGTGCATGGATGCAACTTGCAACTATTTGGTGGCTCTGAAGTTCTGCAGTAGCTTACAGTGAAGAAATTACTGTGGTATTTGTGAAGGACAGCCCAATGCAAGGTGTAAAATTTGTGTGGAAGGAGACAGAGAAAACAGACAGGAATAAACACAGCCCAGGGAACAAGGAGATTACAGTGATACAACAAATATGTAGGAATGGTTGGAAAAAGCAAGTATGTGCACAACTGGGGAAGAAGAAAAGAATCCCACAGGTTGGATAACCAAAGCATAAATTTCAATAAGCAGACACTATTGACTAGGAGTTGAAGTCAGCACAGGGATCTGAAGTGTCAACTTATATTTAAAGACTACCATAGTTAAAATCATAAGCCAAATTGCACAATAGGCAAATGAGATGAATTGAAAGATTAAGCTATGGAAATTCACTCAGAGAGAGGATTGTAAGGATCTTTTATTTTTAAATCCTGCTCCTGAATTCTTTTTTACTCAGAGAAAAAAAAAATTCTTAAATCCCATTTCCTGCCAGTATAGGGCTAAAATGTTAACACCATATTTCATAACAGTTAACGTGAAACAGGATTACTGTGCTGACTTGTTCTTGAAGAGCAAATACACTCTGCAAACTAGATTGGGAAGGAGGTAGATTTCTTTCTGACAAATCCGCTGACAAGAAGCTGACAAGAAAACATATTTTTCTCTGTGACTTCTGGGGATGAACAGAATTTTAAAGTCTGTTGTCCTCAGTAGCATTAATGTACTCTTCAGTTGGACTTTTTTTTGTTCAGTTACTCACTGTAGAGACTGACTTACTATGAATAACCATGCTTTTCTTTCCTACTCAGATGAAGTGCTTATACTCTTCAATGAAAGCAAAAGAAATGCCTTGTTAACCTTAAGTTTAAAATAAGCTAGAAAGATCTTACAAAGAAATCCAATGACCCATCAGAAGGAATAACTTCTTAATAGCAACCAGGCAACTGCCTCCTAAGAAAAATAAAGATTCAAACCTCTAGCCAAGCAGACTTGCCAGCCAGAGCCTTCCCTGACACCGCAGTGTGTCTGGGACTTCCCTGTGTCAGAGCCTTTTACACGGAGAGCACTTAGGCAGCGAGCGTGTGACACATCCAGCGAGGCTCAGAATGTCTTGCCTGTTTTCTCTTGAGCCTCTGAACTGAGACCTCAAAGCAAATGAATCTGAGAAGAAAATACATTAATCAGGCATTCACTGAGCCAGGCTCTGGGTTTTTAAAGCAGGGATCTGAATCAGCTATATGGCCTCCCACTTCTTTCCTGATACAATTAGTCAGCATCTGCCCAGCAGCCAACCCGCTGCCTCTCAGAGGGGGGGACAGGCAGCTGCAACTCCCTTGCCCACTGCTACTTCCAAGCAGGCTGCAAAAGCACGGAGAACAGCTTCTGAATTCTGGCTGGGGAAGGTTAGCATCCCTTCCCTGTGCTCAGGGGAATGAGAGGAGCTGAGAACAGCCATCACTTCCAGCCTCTGATTCCCTGCTCCAGCCCAAGTGCAGGTTCAGACGTGTCCCAGCAACACCTCTCCCACATTGGGCCAAGGCCATGCCAGCTCCACACACCTGTTGGAGGCTTCCCCACATTTTAAGGGAATCCCCAGAAGGGGATTTGCAGGTGCTGCACTCCCTTCAAAGAGTGCAGGCAACAAATCATCCTGGGAAATTGGACCCAAAGCATTCAATGTGGCCCTCTGACCTTTTCCAAAATGTTCTCAGCCCACCAGGCTGGCAGGATTGAACTTTACAGCTAAGGGTTTTGAAAGAAGCATGTGCTTTTAAAATCCAGTTGAATTTTTGCTAGGAGAACTTTACAAAGGCATCATTAGTGTATCCACAGGAGTTTTGCAATTTTAGGTTACAGGTGATTACAGCAAATAAACAGGCATGCAAGTCAGGGTCGGAAGCGGGCTTCTACTTAGAGCTGCCTCACCAGGCAGCTGGAAAATATATAAACCCTCCAAGCAATTCTGTTTTACCCAACAGCTTTAAGGCTCAAGCCCCACTCCTAGGGCTGGGTTGTGCAAGCTCTTACTCCAGCAGTCACACCGAGTTCAAGCCAAGTGCCTGAGTAAGCATTTGCAGAATCTGACCCCCCCCAGCCAGTTATCTATACAGCACCTACCTGGGCCTTGCACTGGAAGCTCTTTAGCTGGGGACATGGTCTGGAAGTATATTGTCAGCTGCAATGGGCTTTATCTCCATTTATAGCATTGAATTTAATTTTTGGCGCCAAGTGCAGCGTTAGCCTCACAATGACATCTATTAAAGACATTTTGCCCTGAAGACTGATCTGACCAACAGCCAGTTTGCACTGTTTGTATTTTTATTTTATTACAAAACCACCATGTTCATATTATCTTTCCACTTCTCTAATTTCAAGCTTTTTCTTAAAATACAGTACAACAGGCACTGAATTACAGAAATCCCATACTCTGGCATTACATGGATTTCACTTGAGATGCTGCCATCCTTCCTTCCCTGAAGTTAAAATTAAAGCAACAGACTTGACTGGTTAGTCTCCAGTAGTGTGTAAGTTTAGCAGAGGCAGACTTGTTTCCTCTGTGCCATCAGGAGCATTCCTGATGGCCACCCAGCCCCTTTCCCTCTGCCAAGACACAGAGGAGGCCTGGCACAGCATGGAGCAGTTCTTATGGGGAAAAAATAATTGCAAGTTCCCCTGAAATGCTGCATCCTGCATGCCTCAAAGGACAGCTGCTACCTTCTCACTTACAAAAATGTGACCCCAGCCAGTCAATCTACAGCACTAATGCTGTCAGATACCCTCCCACTCACCACTTCTGATGGTCAAAGCCATTGCAATGCAGTGACTTCCCCTGTGCCTCAAAAGGGGATGTGCTTTGCTTTTGCTCCAGGAAGTTTTAGGGAGGGTGCTTTGGGTTTTGCAGTTTTTGGTGAGGGTACAACCCAAGCTGTTTTAGGTAAACACAGAGGTAGCAGGAGTCCATGTGTAACCACAGAGGAAGCGAGCACACATAGGCAAATGTTCTCAATAATGGCAGTGCAGATGCACATGGAAACTTGCTTGAACTCACTTGGACTCCTTTCCCCCTTTCTTGTCCAACCAGTTAAAGGATAGGGAACATCCCAAGCCTCTGGCATATGGTATTAGATGCTCTGGGCATTAGGTAGAAAACTGATAAGTCTTTTGAAATGGAACAGTTGGTGTCATGTAGCAGAGGTCCCACTTCATATGAACTCTCAAAATTTAGAAAGGAGAAGGCAGTTTTATTTATTAAAAGTGAAACAGAGAAACTGAGGTGCTTAATCAGTCCTTTGCCTCTAATGGGAGTGGAAGGGTTTGCTGGGTTGTGGCCAAGGCTTCTGTTCCTTTATATGGCTTCTGCAGCTTTCAGAAAGCCATATAAACATCTCAGAAAAGGTTACATGAACATACCAGAGACACAACTGTAAGTCACAGATTAGTAATTATGAAAGCATTGTGAGATCTTTGAGTTGAAAGGATGTCTTTTCTGGATAGGCAGATATTTTAATTCCATACTCCAATGATCAGTGTTTCAGCAGGACCCTTAAAATATATTTTCCTTCCATGACTGTCCTCTATGGTTAGTTACACCTCCATGCATGATTTCAAGTACTACAGCTCCATCAGAAGTACTAGTTTTCTCTGCATTTGGTTCCACTTGCAAGACTCTGAATTATTAGTATAGCATTCAGCTTGAAATGCTCTTGCACAACTAACGGTGAAATATTAGAAAACAGAAGTTACTATTGTTATTTTCTGTTCATTAAATGCTAGTGGAAATTCAACCCATCTTCAAAATACCATGGCTTTACACAGGCAGAGGTGAAAAAAACATGATATGTTTTTTCCAGATTCAAACAACCCATCAGTGGCGAACAAATTCTCGTACTCAGGTCTGTTTTAGCCACCAAAACAGAGATTGTCAGAATGATGCTGATGGTCCTCTCTCTGCACTCAGGTCACTTTTTCCCTCACTCAGGAGCTGAGGAATATCAATACAACAGTTAAACCCATCACCTTACAAGAAGCAACCAGGAACTGGGAGACCCAGCCTGACTGGAATAAACCAGCTGACTACAGCTGCTAAAAAGAGGTCCACACTTGGGCAAATACTCAAGACATTCCTTCTCCAAGGCACCACCCATAATAACAGGCCAACAGTCTCAAACACCTCTGCATTTGGATGGATATGCAGAACCGCATACATTAAACTGCTTTTCTTGGAGTTCATTTCAGAATGCTGCCAGCTTGTAAACAGCAGAGTCAGTTTTGCTGCCAACACAATTTCTACCTAGAGCAAACGGAAGTGCTTTTCCAAGAATTTCCAAGACTGTTGCGTCACGCCGTGCGCTGGCATTGCACCGTGCAGCGCGGAGGGAAGACACAAAAATACAAACTGCTGCTTGGTGCATCCTGAAGGGAATTATTTAGAGGCATTTACTTATTTTCAGGAAGAGACTGACAGTACAGAACAGACCTTCCAAAAACTCCCAGTGCTCCCTGCAGGGGAATATAGTCTCATTAATACTTTCAGTGCTGTAGCAAAAAGAGAGTTATTTTTATAGCTGGCGTGTTTCAATTTTGATTGCAATTTTGAAAGCCTTGTTTGATAAGGTACATTGAAGACTAAGAAATGTAGCATTTCTGAATGACTAGAGAGATTTCTTCTTTAGCCTCCCTCCCCCGTCATGGGTTTTGCAAAATCCTAAAACATCAGTCCTTTGGCAACTTTACCATTTTGAAGCTTTATTAGAATTATGTGTATGATGACAGCATTTACAGAGTGTTGCTAGGGTCAGGGTCCCATTATGCAAACTTTTAAATATGATGAGCATTTATAAGATAAATACACAAAACAAACCAAGGACATCATATTCTTCATACTTTAAAGATGAAGAAAACTGAACTTGCTTAACTTCCTTCATGACCATAGCATGGGAAGTTTAAATCAGGGATGGAAGCAGAGTTCCTTGGAAGACAAGCTCAGCCAGAAGAATTAAATGTGGGCAAATATTCAACCACTGCATCAATTAATAAAAGGAAACGCGTATAACAAAGCTTTCTGGGTAAAACTTTTCAAGTCATACTTTACATTAGTTTTAAAAAACACTCAGCCAAACATCACTCTGCTGACATCTGAAGAATTTCAAGAGAACTGTCACTCTCATGCCAAAATTCCCTTTATTGAGCATTCTGGTAGTATGGTTCTGGCTATGTACACTTCATAGCTGTGCACACAGATTTATGATTTTTAGTGGATTCCTTGCAATCTACAACTTTGGTAGATATATTCCCTGCCTAGAAGGACATCCATGTTTTTCTTTGAAGACTGGGCATAATCATGTCATTAATATCACATTATCAAAGAACATTTGAGCTGCCTAGAAAAGAACAAAGAGCTTTTTCCAAGGACTTGAGGAGTTTGATCCACATGAGGACTGTTCTGGATACTTTAAAACAGAAACTAGGAATAACAAAGCACCTTACCCATGACGGATAGGGGAAACAACATTACATAAAACCAGCACAAGTTTGTCTCACTATACACTGACATAGCTTCAAAACTTCTTTTAAACAGGTCTTGTTTCCAAAAAGCATTCTTCAATTATATGTCTTTCCTGGTGAAGTTTTGAGGACAATTTGTCCCTCCACAGAAAAAGCCACTACTTTACTGCTCTGGGCAGTTAACTAACCCTATGCACCAGGAGCCTCTTGCAAAGGGACAGAGAGGCTGTTTTTTCAGTTTAGTTCAATAACCACTTCTTTCAGACTGCAAAAAGCAACTGAGATTTGAGGAGGGGCAGAAGGGCAGGAAAGCTGACTTCCCTCCAAATGAAAACTAGGTGTTAGAAACTACTATCTGCTAGTTCCAAACTCAGAAGAGAGCAACAAAAGTAGAAAATGATCTGTTCACTTTTGCTCAAAGAACACTTCCTTAGCTTTGCATTTAAATTGGAGCTGAATAAAAATCACAGAGTAAGTCATAAAGGAAGCGACTTCAGGAGGTCATCAGAAAGTATTTTACAAATATTTTTATTTAACACTTCAAAATCTTCAGGTTTAACATTTCATTGAATTTAATGCTATATAAGAAGTTTCTTGCGTCACCTCTCAGAAACAATAACATAGAAAATTAATTTTGTTTCTGATTTGCATGTTGAATCATAGCCTGAATGTGTTAACCCTGTCCTTCTGCTTAACATGAAATTTACTTTAAAGTTATCTTAGTTGCACATCAACATGTTTTAATAGGTACAGAGCAGCAAGATCCAGTCTTACTGCTGGAGAGTAACTACCACATAGACAAACAAGCAAGCTTTAAAATAAGGTTTCTTGTTGGCCGAATTCAATTCTCAGTTAAAACTGGCAATGCAAATTACTCTATTCTGTTCTTTATCAAACAAGAGAAAAGATTTCCAAACTGTCAAACTTGCTGGTGGCATCTTGACAGCAGATGGAAATGCAGTAAGTGCATGGCAGTGTCTACTGCCACTACATGGCAGTGTCTTTATGTGACTCCAAGAAAACTGAATCCCCTCACTGAATGGCTCTTTATCCAGCAGGAAATGAGCACACATTTAGGGGAAGGAATCTGCTGTGCACCCCTGTCATCTTAAACGGGTCCAGGGATGAATGGGACCAGCCCAGCATGAAGAGCAGTCAGGTTGTTTACCATGAGGCCTCTCCCCAGTCACTCCATCGTGTATCTCTTTTCACACCCATGGCAAAGGACTGATTTGAAGGCAATTTTATCTTGCACAGTGTTTGGTTCAGTGGGGGAGGGGAGTGGGTAGGGCAAACTGATGTATTATGGAAAGCCATCCCCTCTTCCTTTACCCAGGGGACTGAAGGGCAGCAAATGCCTCAGGCCAGCACACTGACATGAAATGTTTCCTACCTCCCATCCAGAACCTGGGTGAGGGCAACACTGACACATTTTCCCATCCAGTATCTAAAGCTGGAACAACAAGAGGGGCTGTTCCTAACTCCTGCACAGATCCCTCAGAACACCTAGCAATAGAATCAAGAAGTTTGCCGTTTTCAGGGATGCTTTCTTTGTGAGGGATCCCTGGTGACTGTTTTGAGCAGGAAACCAATCCCTGCACTTCTTTAAACTTTTCTTAGTGCCAGTTGAAGACTCAGACCCTTCTTCTCCCAGCTTAGCAATCAGTGCATGTCTTCTGACAGTTTCTGCAGGACAGCTCAGTTTGTCTTTTCTCCATTAGAGAGAGTAAGTGAAGGAAGCTTCTACAATTGGTCCATTTCCAAATGCCTGCTTGAGGTTTTTAGTTGAAAAGATCACTCTTTAGCCCCTTCAAATCCGCAGGGTGCACATCCGAAAATGTGATATAATACATATGTAATCCTGGATAAACTCCATTCCCCACCCCTTTCCATTAAGTAAAGTCAGTAACTAGAATCCCTGTTTAGGATTTGTGATTACAAGGATCACAGTCTGCCCTACCCTGGTCAAACAATACAGGCTCTAGGAAAGCATGAGAGCCATCATTTCAATAAAGCAAAACCCTATTGCTTCCACTCCAGAACAGCTGACTTGAAGTGCATGCTAGGCTGTGCTTATTAACAAAATGAGAAATCTGATACATAGAAAGAAAACACTATGTGAGGATTAATCCTGGATTGCAGTTTGTGGCCAGCACTGGGCCATCATCCAAACACAGATGAAAAAGAACAGAATTTCTCCCACCTGTCACTCTACAGCAGGTACAGCTACTGCTGTGTTGTAGCCTCATCCTTTACAGCTATTGTAACAACTCATTTTGTATCAGCTTAAAATTCAGGATTGACCTCACTGTTTCTTCCTTGTTTTGTGGGAGCCAGCACTGGAGGGTGAATTTTCTTTCCAGGAATTACAAACAAGCGTGACTAACTTACAAGTTTGGACAGCTAGCACAATACACGTATGCTTCAAGGAAAGAAACCCAGCTTAAAACCAGCTGGAACCTGGAGATTAACTGAACAAGAAAATACAACTCTCAGGAACATCTTTTTAACATTGTCCTGCTGCTTTTGAGAGAAGTAGGCACTGTCACTGCTGATTGCAAGAGATCTGAACAAACCAATGCGGTTTCTTTGCCAATGAGCTCCTGCACAGCAGAGTGAAATCCCTATTGCAATGCATTGTCCTTGCTCCTGATAGTACAGCAAGACAAAAACCAATGTAAGAAGGCCTAATGGCTCAGTCACTGGTGTTCAATAACACCAAACCAAAGAAGTCATCTTTATTTTTTTTTAAATATATTCTCCTGCTTATGGTTGGGTTGACACTCTGTTGTTGCAATGCCACAGCTGAGCCCTGTTAATTTTTCTCCAAGCCCAGCAGGGAAGGCATGTCTGCTGATGCTGAAATGGGCCCTTCCCATTGAGCCTCGCCTGTCACAATGCAGCCAATATAATGGCTATGGCACAAATGTGATTCTGCTTTCTTCCACTCCAACACCACATTTGCTGCAGCACTGAAATGTCACTTTGTGGCAATGTTCTTCCCTGGCTGTTGGCAGAAGCTGCAGTGTTGTTCATGCACTTTATCAGTCAGATTTGGTTAGGGTATGGGAATCCTGGTTTTCTGTAGAGAAAACATGGCAACCTCTTCCTACCAATAGCTCTGGCTGTCGAGCTGTGATATGTTCATCAGACTGGATGACAGGGTTAAATGCTGCAGTCAGCACAAACACTTCTGATAGGAAGGCAAATGCACCTCGGTTTTCAAACATCATCCCATTTCCCTACATCTATCATCAAAAAAGGCAGCAGGGGCTCAAAGAATAGCCACATACTATTTTCTGCAAGGTCAGAGAAATGCACAACATACACTTTATGTTTGGCAGCTCTTAATTACTATGGGCTGTAAAGATGCTAGAAAACGACAACTCTCATTGCAAGATCTGCTGTTCACAACTTCAAATTTCATGCTGTGATCACCAATTTTGGGCTGTGGTGGCTGTTTTAGAGAGTTTAAATCCATTACACAGCCAAACTGCTTAGCATTATGTTGTTTTCTAGTTATTTTAAACAACTAATCAAAATAAATTGAACATGTACCCTTCTGGAAAAAGGCCTCTCACCTTCTCTTTCTCTCCTCTCTCCCCCCCACCCCTTGTCACACATTGGCTTCTGCCAAACAATTCAGCACTGACACTACAGCACATCACGTGATACCAAGTGCTTCAAGCATCTTGCAATACTTATTACTATCTACACATCCATAAGTCATTCCACCCAGAAATGTGAATACTAACATGAGCTATTTCCTTATGCATTAAAGATTTAGAGCTCTCCCAGATCCTTGGAAGAAGCTTGTCCCCTGAAATACTGAAAAATCATCCCTTTTATGTGTGTGTCTCATCTGCATTTCACGTAGATTAGGAAGCATGACAGAAGGAAAACCTGCCATATCCTCATAGTCTCCCATTCCTCCTGCTTACACTCCTGCGGCCACACAAGTCTGTCGTGATTAAGCAATGGATTTTAGATGTCAAAGAACAAGGCACTTACACAGGGTGTCCTTACCCATGTTAGAATGGAAAGTAACAAATGTAAGAGGTTGCTTATTCTTAATGCTGATCTCCTCCAGAGCTAAAATGATATGTCAGTAGCAGGTGTCAAGTTTGAAGACCCCCCCTCCCCTCCTCTCTTTTTTTTTTTTTTTTTTTTAATAAATATAACAAAGGGCACACAGATTTGACCTAATGGGTCAACCATCAAAAGTTAAACTGATTTAAATAATTAGACCTAGAATGTCAGGCACCACTGCAAATAATTGCTCCTAATGCTTTTAGGATTAGATTGCTAATGAAAAGGCGCAAAAAGGAGGCCATTTGCAGTTGTGGAAATAAGTCAATTTTCTTTCCATATGTCATTTTCCTCATGTAGATTTGCTGTGAAATCTTAAGGAGTCATTTACAGCTTTCTCTCCAGAGCCGCTGTAGGATATACAATAGTTCTGAGTAATAAAAAATAGCAATAAGTCATCTTGAAATATTAATTGTTTATAAACAGTATTTATCAAGCATAGCAAACATCTGCTCATAGTTCTGACATTTTCCAATTAAAGCGACTATTGCATATTGTTTTCCCCTTAATTTCTGGAAAAACATGGGAGCCATTCAAATATAAACAGCATTCCGCAACAAATTTAAACCAGTTTTGGTCAAAGGACAGTTCATTAGCAGAATGTAATTCTGATGCTCCTAACTGATTCCTGGCTGCTCTCTCAGATTTATTCTAACAACTGAGTATACCCTGAGTGATTTTGGTAACCGTCTGCTAAAACACCGGGTTCCATATGTAATTCACTAATTCTGTGTAAAGGTGTGTATACCCCCGCCCCACTCGCAGATTCTAACCCCAAGTTACCCGTCTTGGAAGCGCCCAGGCCACCCGAGTTCTCAAAGGTTGCGGATTTCGCAGCAGAAAGATTCGAGCGCGCAGACCCCGTGTGCACATCCGCGTTCCCCGGGCGGCGGCGGGGCGGGCACGGTGTCCGGAGCCCCCGGGAGGAGCGCGGCTGGCGGCCCCGATAACGGGGGGCGCGCCGAGAGCCGCCCGCCGCCGCCGTGCCCACTTCCACCTGGGACCCGGCCAAGCAGAAGTCAATAATTGACTTCCCCGCCGGCTCTCGCCCCGTACCAAAGGGGCCGGGCGCGGGCTGGGCGCTGCGGGCACCGCGGGGCTCCCGGGCCGCGCACCGCGCTGGGGGCCGGCACGCCGCCTCCCCCGCCCCCACTCCCCCCGCCGGCTTCGCTTTGCTTTTAAATGCAACCAGAAAAACACAAAAAGCCCGGCTCCCCCCGCCGCCGAGCTGGCACCGGCACCGGCGCGCCGGGAGATGCAGAGCCCGGTCCGGCTCCGCGGCGCCGTGCTCCCGGGACCGGGCAGCCGCGGGCAGCAACCAGCCCTCTCGGTTCCCTCAATTGCGATGTCGAGCGCCTCGGCAATAATTCTGCCAGCCTGGACGTACAATTTCTTTTTTTTTTTTTCAAACCGAGTGGACAGCTCTACGCTGGCTAGCGCGGCCGGGGAACGTGCATTTCCTGCGGGGCACAAAGCCGGCGGGCAGGGTCCGGGGAGCCCCTGGCCGCGGGAGGGTGCGCGATCCTGCTCCGTCCATTGCGTCCGAGATGGGGCCGTAACAAAAGCCAGAGACCCGCAGCGACGGGCAGAGCGAGCGGGGCCGGCGGGTCCTTCCCTCCGCGATCCCGAGCGGCCGAGGGGGGCGGCGGGGAAGGGGGGAGCCAGGGCAAAAGTTCACCGCGGTCCCCGTAGGGCAGGGGGTGCTCGGTGGGGCTGGGGCCGGCGCTGGGGTTGGGGGATGCCGGCCTGGCTCGTCGCCTCGCAGCCCGGCGGATGGACCGCGGGGGGCGGGAAGGAGGCGATGCAAGTCCCGGGAGCCCCTCTCCTGCCCTCTCCTCCACAATGCGGCCAGATCCCCGGCACAAACACGCCCCCCGGCACCCCGGGGCTCCGCTCCCTCCTTTCGGGGAAAAAATAAAATCAAATAAAATACAATACGGCTCACTTGAAGGGACGAGTGGGGATGGGGAGCAGGCGGCTGCTCCGGGGCCGGTCAGCCCCACGCCGGCCGGCCCTGGCGGGCAGCAGCTGCGGCCCCCCGGCCCGACCCCGCTGCCGCCGGGGAAGGGGCAGCGCACACCCGTGCGCACACACAAATGGCACGGGAGGAGGGGAAAGTTTCCAGCCGCTTCAACCAAATAACCAACATTTGCAAGCTCCAGACAGGCACGGTGGCCGGCACACCGACGCACGCCCCGGCCCCCGAAGCAACGGGGCAGCGCGCCCGGAGAGCGAGGGGAGGGGGCCCGGGGCACGGAGAGAGGGGGGCAAGAGCAGAGAAACCATCTCGGGTTTTTCAATGGAAGTACCGCCGGTGCCGGGCACGGTTGATGTAGGGCAGGGAACAAGGGGACACCCCCGCCACCCCGGCGACTCTCCCGAGCGGACCCGTGCAGATGGGCAGATCACCGGGGCTGCAAATAAAGAGCGGGGGAGCGGGGCTGGGCTGCACCGCGGAGCCCGGCAGCGCCCGACCGCCCCGCGGGACCCGCGCCCCCGCCCGCGCCCCGCGCCGCGTTACCTTCTTATTGCATCTGGAGCAGCAGCTTTTCTTCCCTTTCCCCTCTCCTCCTCTCCCTCTCCTGTCCTCTCGGTTTATACCAGCCTGTTCCTCATCTCACAGCCTTCCTCCCAGCGCCATCTTGCAAGCTTGTGACGTTGGGAGCCGCTCACCCCTGACCCACATTTGAATAGAAGCCAAAATGAAAAAAAGAAGAGAGAGCGAGGGAGAGAGGAGAGAAAGAGGGGAAAGAAGAAGAAGAAGAAAGAGCGGAACAAGGAGAGGCAGGGGAAGCAGCAGCTAAGCAAGTGCTGTGCCAGTGTGGAACAGCATCGGCTCTGCTCCCTTGCCAGCTAGTTTAGTAATAAGCAATTTCCTGCTTTTGCAATAAATGTTGCCGCGGCGGGGCTGGGACAGGGACGGGAATCTGAGCAATTCCCACCGAGGGACCAGGGCTTCCCCCACCCCGAGCCGCCCCCCTTAACCCTGCCACCCACACCCCGAAACCCAGCCCGGAGCCTGACCACTGCCTCCCGGCAACCCAAATACTGCTGCTCCCTCCCAGGTTTTGAGCAATGAAAAAGGCATTTATTAAGATTATTTCTCCCATCACTGATGAGCTCTTAAGTGTGTGTTCAGAGAAATTATATAGATTATAGCTTGTACATGTGTTGGAATCTGAAATGAGTTTTACACACAAATTTAGGAAACATCATGCATAGCACTACTTGCATATTAGTTTTTTTGTCACTCATATCTGTGTGTTAAGGACTGTCACTGCATTTTGCATCATTCAGGGCACAGATACAGACATGGCCTTTGCACCCCCAGAATCTGAAGTTTTGGGTTGTGCATTTCTTTTTTAGTTACTTACCTGAGGAAGTATATTGGAGGGAAAAGTTATTTGTGTTATGCATCCCTGGTCCTGCAACATTTCCTTGCACACTTAACTTAAAGCACATCAGTGATCACACTGAGTGAGAAGGGCTACTCAGATGCTTACACTGAGTGTGCTCAGCCTGCAAACTCAACATATTAGTTTGTAAAATGTTAAGTTCACTTAACATTTTACATCTTAATTTTACTGACCATTGCCACAAAGTACAACTGTGTAGAAATCTGAATTACCCCTTTGTAGCACTCTCACCCTTCCATAGCTAATTAATCTGTAATAACTGGAGAAATGCGCATAAACATTTTTATTGTAATCATGCACAGGAGTACTTCCGCTATCCCATGTAGGAATCACTGTATTAACTCCAAATATGAGATGATATTTCCTTTCCTTCTGTGCCCTCACAGCCATCCATAACCAAAATTCTCTGTAACCTCAGCAAGGCGATTCATTAGTGAAGCTAAGCCTATGTTTAACACATGTCTAATAATTCCCTAATAGCCACAATGCCAGTGACTCTCTCAGCCACTTCCTGTGCAGATCCCTGCAGTCTGCATGCCCTTCAGCTGGATCCCAGCTGCAGCCTAAGCTCTCCATCTCTGATAATAAAGATATTTTCTAGTTGCTCATCCAGAGTTCAAAGTTTTTGCAGGACATGGTTTCTTCAGCTTTACCAAAGTGGCTTGAGGAGCAAATAAAGATAAGGCAAATCACAACAGCCATATCAGGAGGGTCTGGACTGGTGGTTTGTTCACAGTACACCCAATAAAGAGCAGAACACTAACAGTGGTGAGAACAGCAAACCTGACTGTCAGCACAAGACCCAGTGAAGTAGATAAGGATCAATTCAAGACTCTTCCCCCACCAGGAAAGTTAATTTAAGATCGGTGGTGCTGCTCTGAGCTGTATTTTAAAGCTAAGTGGCCTTGCAAATAGCCAGGGAGGTGTTTCACACCATTTGTTTCATGCTGTGCCAGAGGAATTGGTAGGCAAATACACAGAAGTCCTTGCACTATCTAAACAGGGGCTACATGCATCATAGATTTTTTATCAGATAAGTTTAGACATTTGGGTTTAGAAAGACCCACTTTTGTGAATCTTAGTGTGGCATTTCCAGACCTCAACAATGCCACCATCTGCCCTCATCTTCCTTCCTTCCGCTGCAGTTTTCCACCCCAGCACAATCTGTGCCCCTGCCAGTTCACAAACCAACATCTTTGTTCAAACCCGCTTTCATCAGACATTTGAACAAAGGTGCCAGGTTTTTCACAGGAATGGCTTGAGGCACAAGCATTTCAGTCTGTCTGCCAACTTTGCTAGGCAGGTGTTAACTTTTGAGAGTGAAAGGGAGAAAGAAAGTTGGGAAGATGGACAGAAATATCCTAAAATGTGACCACAAGGTTTAGTCTAAAAATCTTTACTTATATTTGGATCCTCTCTAGGTTTGGGAATGATCAGTTTGCAGCATCCCTCTGCAAACTGAGAAATGGACACATTTTCAGTAGAGAGGAGACAAAAAAAAAAAAGGATAGAAATTAGGTGTCTGGCACCTGGAAATGATATGGTATGATACAACACTGCATTCAGCTTCATATATAAGTGATAATTATAAGGTTGGAAAAGAGCTAATGAGAAAGTTAGACCTGGCACTGTCACTAGAACCAGGGACATCTGTGGAGAATCTGATGAGCCAAGTTGAAGTATGGCCACACCTACCTGGAAAACATCTTCAGGCACGCAAGGCAGATACCATGATACCTGTAATGTCTCCAAGCAACCACAGCCAGGGAATTTGCCATCCAAACAGAGGGTACACCCTCAAGTTCTGAGAAATCACACCCACTGTGGGCACATCTGGCACTGGTAAAACGTGCCCCTGTGTGTGAGAAGCAAACGGGTTGCTCAGGTGCAGAGAGCTGCATGCTCAGATGAAAGGCTGGATTAGAAGGGTGATGGTGGCACTCTGCTTGCAGACACTGTGGCACAATGGGCATGTTCTGGAGGATGATGTGGGCTTGTGAATATTTTGAAGAAAGAGGCTCTTCTATTTCCAGCTGGACACTTGTCATTAACTTTGTTTTCTAGTTTTGTTTGACTCTGAGGGTTTTTAGCACTTTACTGAAAAGAGCATGGAGAGGATGGCAGCAGTGAATTGTGCTGGGTGCTCTGCAGACACAGTTGAAAGCTTCAAGTTTCTCCTTGCTGTGTTGATGAATACATTGAATGCAGCACATCCAAGGTAGCTATGACAAACAGATTTTTGCCCTAACAATACACAAGGAATTTAGAACAGAATCCAAAGAACAAGCAGATTGTACACCATTCTTGTATCTTAGTCCTTAGTATCTATTCACAATAGCTCTGTAATGCTGTTTTCAAGCAGACAAGTTTAATTAATTGTATCACCCCCCAATAAGTTATTGTTTGCAAAATACTTAGACTCAAGTCAGTGGCTGAAACCCAGAGGAACTTTAGGGCTTTGGTTTCATTTCAGTTTTCAACAAACTGATGGGTCCAGAAGCAGCTCCAGCCCTTTGTAGCAGTGCTAACAGCAAGTTTATACTCATCCTGGAACAGGAAGAGAGCATGGATAGAATTATTGTGGTGGCAAGCGAGTGCTGTATGTGAGGAGTGAAGTCTTCTGAGCAAAGAAAATGCCATTGCAGAAAGTAAACAGAATAACGACCAAAGGGTGGCCCTGTGCCCTTACGGCTCTTCAGTGCCACCTGCCTTCAGTCCCAGCGCTGGTGGATGGCCAGTGCCATCTAGCAGGCAAACTGTTGTTTACAGTAGCGAACCCATGGGTAGAGCTGGGCAGAAAATCTCACATGAAAAGCAAAAAACTGGAATTCAAGGAACGAAGCAAAATATACAGAACAGAGAATGCCAGTTTAGGGCTTATGTCTGAAAGCAAGGTTAAAGCAATGGGTAACTAGCCTGCTTCTCAAGAATAGATAATGATTTACCTCTAAACATAAATTGAGACAAAGTTTCCTAGCAGAGGTTGGCACTCATTGTCTCTGCAGTGGAGTACTCCTGACAGCTCCACGAAAAATGCTGAGGGCCAGAATGTCAGTGTAGAACTGAGAGAGGCATCGTGTAAGGCATTGCAATGACCCAGGAAACTGTGCTTGAATAGTATCAGAACAGCTGGGGATAGCTCATGAAATGCAAAAGTTATTTCACTGTCCCCTCCATAGAAATATTCCTCTACAGTCAGACATATGTGTCTGGGAAGTTTTGTCCAACAGACTCACAAGTGCCCATGGAGGAGATTCCAATTTTATGCTAAGATAGGTTTGGAAAATCTTTTCTCTCTTATCTGCAAGTGTGTTGCGCTTGAGTGTACATCCTCAGAAAAGTTCCTTCATCATTCACTGGATTAGTTGGGTTCCCTACTCTGCTACTTCTGCAGTCAGTGGATGATGCACAGAGCATTACATTATGACCTTTGTGTAATTATATCTTAATTTATCCTATCTGTTCCTGGTTTTACTAATGCAGAACTTGATAGAACACAAATTTGAGAAGTAATTTTTCTGCATCTGAAAAGGGAAAGAAAATATTTTTGGAAATAAATTTGGAAAAGCAAAATCAACAAACAGTAAATGTAACCTGCATCTTTAGTATAAAAAATTGCCACAAAGGTCCCCATTTCAGAGTGAGTTTATGCTGTGGCTGGTCACAGGTTCCCTCAGCTCTGCACTGTTTTGCCTTGTGAGCGTTCTGCTCAAACTCAGGAGCTTAGAACCCAATAACAAAAACAAACAAACAAACAAAAACCACAGCAGAAGGTAGCAATTTGAAAATCTAGGCTAGTGGTTTAGTGCTTGTACAAGGTACTACTTTGTCCACTTCTGCCTCTGTTCATTCTGACAGAAGTTTTCATTTCCTTGGAAGGGAAGAAACTTGCACTCTTTTTGTTGCTAGAAGCTGAAGCTTTTTGTGAGATGTTCTGGCATAGGCAGGGCTGAAGCAAGGGGTTTTGCAACTCTAATCAGATAAAAACACTCCTTCCATTATAACAAGATCTTTGATTTCTGTTGGCCTGTGAATTTCATTGCAAATATGTTCACTCTGTACCTATCTCCAAAACATCTGCATTAAACTGTGTCTACCCTGCTAGTTAGTATAGTCTGTGCAACAGCATCACTCCACTGGGCTGTGGGAGGGTAATAAGAGTAAGAGAAACAAGTGGTGAACAAACTCAGCACCTGTGAGTGTTCAGAGTAAAGAGAGATTTGCTGAAAATAAGTCTCAAATAGATGTCAAAGATTAAAACAGAAAAGAAACATTTCTTCAGCCATGTATAAACAGGGAACAGGAAAAGATCTGGTGCTACTTTGAAGAGTGGACAAGGAAAAGATTAAAAATACTTTTGTACCCAAGATCTAAATCAAGTTTTGCCATAGCTTTTAAGAGAAACAGTGGATTTGAAACAGGGAGTAAAACCAAAATGATTAGTTGGAAGGAGGGAAAGAAAATGGAAGTCATCACAATAAAGGTGAAAGCAAATCTAAAATACCTTAATATTTTCAAGTGAGGGAAACCATAATTTTCATCCCAGAACTCCAAAGAAACTCGTACAGATTGATAGCAACCATTTGAGATAAATCTTTGAGTTGGAGGTTGTTCTTGCATGATTTGGAAATAGTAGATATAATACTTTTATTTTTAAAAGGATTAGAAAGCTTTCTAAGAAGCCGCTGAGTTCATTGGTTTTGAAACCACCTCAGATTTTCAGAAGTATTGAAGAAAAATATATTTAACATGAATAATATATATATATTTAAAAGATGACAAGAGAAGGTAAATAGGATAAAATGCAACCACAATTCTGATTTTGCTGAGTGTCCTGGACACTTTATCTTTGCAGAAATACTTGATTGTCTAAGCAAGGGGAAATGCAGTTGATCTAATCTATATGGATTTTAGTCAAGCATTTGCTATGATGCCACATGGGAAGTTATTCATTAAGATGGAGAAGATGGGGATTAGTACAAGAGCAGTAAAATGTGTAAGAATTTGTACTGAAGGAGAGATGCCAATAGATTGCTATTGGGACAGAGATTTCTAGTAATTGGAGGTTGAACTTGTTTAATATTCACTCTAATGATCTATTGTCATTTAAGATGGAGAATGGCAAAGAAATGTTCTGATGAAAGAGTCAAGAGGCACCATCATTAACAGCATCAGAGTTTTGTGGCTGGTGAGCTGGAAGATGGTGAAAGTGATGGAAATTGGATGCAGTTCCATACAAAAACAAACATACATTTGGGATGCACTTAATAATTAACAATTGAAAATTAAGCATCTTCTTCAAGCTAATCTAATCCAGGGCTTCTTCTGCAGGCACTGAAAAGAGGAAGATTCCCTGAGGGTGGAGGGCTATCCTGCCTCTTTTGGGTTCTTGATTTAGGATGAGAGGGACTGTTGTGTGCATATGTCAGTCTCTCTGTTAACTATGCAGAAGGATAAAGAAAAGTAGATTCTCTTTAAGGAAGAAAACTGACTGCAGTATTTAAAAAAGGAAACAAATCTCTATATTAGTTTGTCAGTGGATCCCTCTGAGCCATCAGTGCATGAGGCAGTGAGAGAAATAACAAATGTGATCTTAGACAAGATTCTTGCAGCACTGCTGACATTGCACAGGGCACTGCTGGACCATCCTGACTGCTGCAGGATCTTGTCACATGTGTTAACACAGGTATCAGTCTGTCAGGATGCTCCCTGTAATCATAACAGACTTGAGCTTTCCAACAAGTGGAGAGAGCTGAAAACTGTGCCCTACAGATACTGACCCTGGTGTGAGGCATGTCCAGTGCCTTGCTGCTGGTGGCTGGGAACTTCTGATGTGCCAGGATGTCTTCCAGTCTTATCTTTCTAATGTTACAGATAGGAAAGAGTTAACCATCAAGAACATGTGTATTGCTGGTCATGTTTTTGACCAGCTTTTTCATGGTCACGTTTTTGTGGAGGTTTTGTTGTTTGTTTTTGTGGAGGGTTTTGTTTGTTTTGTTTTGTTTGGGTTTTTGTTTACATATAAGTACATATATGTGTGTGTACACACACCCATCCATAAATACATATTTAAGTGAAGTTTTCCTTCTATTCTTTATTGGGAAGCATAGAAACACAGAGGTATATTTTGTATTTTCTGTAATAACCCACAGAGCCAGCCAGTATTTGTCGACATGCTGCATTTCTGAGTATTTCTGGTGATGACTTTCAGGTCACAGAAATCTCTTCTTGTCCTCACATTCAGTAAAAATAGTAGGAAAGCCACCACCAAATTCAGCTGTACATGAAATCTTTTTGCTTTCTTCATGTGTATGTACTCAGAGAGGCAGTGTGTACAGTATGCATAAGTAATTAATGTTGCAAGCTGGAAGAATGAATTATTGTCAGATGGAGGTAAAGCATGCAATATGGTCAAGTAAGCAGTTCCAATAATAGCTGTGCTTATGGAAGCAAAATGAAATAGAGGGCAAACTCTACAGGTTGCCAGAGTGGTGTCAGTGTGGAGCTGTGTTGCCAGTTGGTGGCCAGGGGACAGCAGAAGGATTGGTTTTAGCTGAATGCTTTTAAGCTTACGTGTTACCACACGTAATGAGATTGCTTCTCAAGCAGTGGCACTTAAGCAAAGGGCAGACATAATTTTAGCTTGATTTAGTTGGTGGAGATCTAACTAAAAAGCACCTTTTCCTCTCTCCTAGTTTGGCATTTTCTCAGTGAATGAGAACATGTTCTAGATGAACGTGAGCCATGTCCTGTTATTGCTGGGACAGCTGGATCAGGGTGACATGTGCCTCTCCACCTGGGAATTTAGCTGAAAAAAATGGAACTGTAGTAGAGCAACTGGGCAGTGCAAACTCCCCAAAAGCTGGCACTGCCCAGGGTAAAGTACAAACCCAGGGAGCACTCTGGTTTTGGACAGGTCACAGCAGTGTTTTTAATTAGCATGGCAGAGAAGATAATCACAGGAACTACAAAAAGACTCTTTTCCATCCAAAGTGGACACCAGAATACTGGGCATGTTGTAACCCAGCTGAAGGCTGCTCTTTAAATCCAACAGCCATGCAAACACCACTCCTCATATTGTATGAGAGAAAGAAACTGCAGAGCCCTTGAATAGATGCACACAGACATTGGTGTGCATCAGCTGAGTGTCAGGGGCCTCAGAACCAGTGCCACCCACTCAGGCACACACAGAACATGCAGGCACACACTGACAGGGCAGAGTCCCCAGAGGCTTTGCTCCCTCCCCTGCCCACCTCTTCACAAACAGGCAGAGTTCAATTCCAGAGTGCCCAGCACACAAAGCAGATAAAGACTGGCATGGAAGAGCCCATGGGCAGATTGGCAGCCTCAGTAGTTACTGATATCAAAGGTCACTGAATGCTAAAAAATAAATATGTTACAGTGCCAGCAGGGCACTGGTGACCCAAGATAAAAGGTTCTCTAGCTCCAGAGATACATTTTCATGTTTGTTACCCATATGAACTGTATTTACTGTGATTTTTCAAGTGCTCATAAAAGTATAAAGGGGGGAAGCATTTTGCTTAATGCTGGCAAGGGGATCTTCAGAGGCCAGACCCTCTCACTGTAGTATACACTGTGCTGTTTTCATGGGTACATCTGAGCTGCCAAGCAAAGAAATTCACTGTCTGTAATACCTCTGACTCAGGGTTCTGATACTTCTCATTCTTTTTACTCTTCAAAAGTGTGGTTGGATTTTTCTGTCCTAAAAGCAGTTTTCCATTTGAGTCTGACTTCACTGGTGCTGGGCTAATTCTAAAATTACTGCACTGAAGCCACTGGAATGATATGGGAGAAAGGGAGAGTGACTCCAGCCCACTGCCTGACATTGTTAAAGAAGGTTATAAACACCATTGGTCAGTTCATATTCATCTTCTGTGCTCAGTGCCAGCGGCAATGGAAAGGCTGGCCAGTCATTTCCCACCGTGTAATGCAAGGTGACTATAGTTCAGGGGACAAAGAACACGAGATTGGGGTTCTTTCAGGGACACACAGAGGGCTGGTTATGAATGTTTGGGACACTTTTCGTTTCATTGTTGGCTGTATCAGCACCAAGGGCTGAGTGGTGCTTTTTACAGATGTCCAATATTAGTTCAGAGGTTATGCATGGGAATGGGGAATGGGGAGCTCTCTGCTCACCAGCTCTCTGCTGCTCCCTCTTTTTAGTATTTGCATTGTTTTTTTTCTTTGTGTTTCTCTTGGAGGCAAAAATCTCCAGCAGTATTCTTGTTTTAGTTTAAGGACAATGCAAGTTAAAAGGCAACATATTAGAAACCCAGTTAAAGGTGGAATTCGTGGCGCTCTTCTTTTGCCCTTGGGCCAGTGCATCATTTACAGCAGCTTTTAGCCTTCTCTAACCAGTGATGGGTGACAGGATGGTGCAGGGACAGGCAACTGCAGATATCATTGACTGGGAACACAAAAGACACCGGAGTGGCCACCCACTACCACCCATATGGTGTTCACAGGCTAAGTGAGTTCCTAGCAGGACTCTGGGCTGAATCAGAGGAAAATATTTTCAACTTTTGCTTAAATTCTGGTGACAAATTCAATGTTCTAATCCATAATACTGACCCCACTCCTTGGTGTAACATTTGCTAAGTAACAGTCTACTTATCTAAAATGTGCACTGAAGATCAGCCTTGACACAGAGTAAAACAATAGACATCATCAGCATTATTTGCTGAAAAATATCTTGTCAGTAAAAATGTAGCATTTTTCAGTGGCTTTACAAACACTGGAAAAGGATGCAGAGCAAGAAATGTTGCACTCATAATTGTACAAATAAAGAAACAAAGGAGTAAATATTTGTTCCAAGTGCTCAAACAAACAAGAGCTGAAGGAAGATTCTGGTGTGATGAAGGACCAGAATTGTGTGGTTGTGAAACCAATGAACAACAGCAACCCTGCCCTTTGCATCCTACACAACAGACACACTGCACTCGCTCTCCCAGAGGCTCCTGAAGGAAATCACTGCACCTTCATGCACAGCAGGTACTCACCCAGTCTTAGGGGCTGAATTAGGGGAGAGCTGGATGCACAGGAGAAAAAGGACTGGAACAGATGGGCCCTTCTGCAAGCTCTTTCCCTTCTCCTGGAGCCTTTAACAGCACATCTAAAAAGTCTTGGGCTTTACTTTGAGATTTGGGAACTTCCACAGAGGCTGAGAAACAACCTGGCCTGCCTTGGGCCGCAGGATTCCACATCGGAAACTGGTTGGAGCACCAGCACTTCTGCATCCCACTCCTCTGCTTAGATGAGCAGCCCACGCCTCTATAAATCACCCAGAGGCACTCAAGTTACTGCAGCTTTGTGTGTGTGCAGTAAATCACAGAGCTGGGCTGAGGGAGACCCATCTGCCTGCTGGCTGCCAGGGCACTGAGCAGGGCTGATGCTGCTGTGCTGACTGAGCTGCCACCATGCCCTTGCTGGTTTAGAACAGGGCTGGAGTGTTGTGGTACAACACAGAGTTGCTTTTTCCTTGTCTATTCTTAAACATGCATTCCAGCCATCTTTCCATCTGTTATGAAACACTCAGGATAAGATCACTGAGGAACCTGTAGCAAGACAACTCTGACAATTTCTGGATGCTGCAGATCTTTTGGCACTTATCTCTTCAATTACTGTCTTGAATATGCAATAGAAACTACATTTTCCCACTCCTCTGTAGTTACTACACTCTCCTCGGTGGGTGTTCCCAGCCCCTGAAACTGCTGTCTGCTCCATTATCAAACATTCTGATGTGCTGCTGACTGCTCTGTTCTTTGTCCTCTCAGCCCTTTCTGACCCCCTTGGTTCTCTATGGGGCAGCCAAGGAGGTGGCTTCAGTAAAGAGTGAGCCCCTGTTTCTGACAGTTTGCTGCCTGAGCAAATCAAGTGCAACCTCTCCCAAGAAATTGATCTCACTAAGTGTCTCCACTTGTATTGGAACTGAGAATATTGTTTTATTCTCTGTAACCACAAATGCTTTGAGACTTGCCTAATTGAGATGCTACAGCTCCTTTTCTGCAGGGATTTTAGCAATGGAAATCACCAGAGGCAATCTTGACTTAAGGCAGGCATGTTTTCTCTCTCCTTTGGAAATTACTTTATCCAAAAGGGCCCAGATTTTTTGGCTTTCAGGACGTGAAGGCAAGAGCAGTGAGAGAGATCTCAGTGACACAATGAGGAATTTGCTAGTTTTGTTACTGTGATGGCATGGCTGGATTTTTATTAGTTGCAATGTCTTGCCTGGCTCTGCATAGAACAAAGTATGAGTAGTATGGGACAAAAATGCTTCTGGGGCACTGGAGCATAATTATAAGATGCTTATGGTCATCTTATAACTACAATAAACATAGTTCATCTATTATTTAACTTTATCTTTTGTTTTTCTGCTAAAACAGCAAGAATGAACTAAAATAGAGCAGGAAAACATACTTTTAAAGACAAGCCAATAAACTGTTAAAAATGTGTGTATTTATATTGATGTTGCTGCTCTTTCTGCTTTAAACAACTGGCTACATTTTGTTCTTAATTATGAATTAAAGGATTTGTATGCACATGTCTAGGTTGGAGACCCCCAAGTGATTCTGAGATGAGGGTGAACTGAGGTTTTTCAGCCAGTTGAATTGGAATTACTTACCACTTGAACAGCATCTGCAACAGCGTAAGGCACGGAAGCAATTTTTCTTTTGTAAGAAGATGAAAAAGAAATAAAGAAGGAGTCAAAGAGTAAGCAGGCTGAATGGGCCATTAGCACCAAACTCTAAAGATGTAGAAGTCAAATAGGATAGAAAAGCCCCATAAATTTTTACAACTCCTCAGAGAAAAACACTGTGATTATTAAAACATGAAACCTTGCTTTTCTAAAATGCTTAAAAGATTAATATAGAAATGTCATACTGTGGCTGCTGGAGGGATTATCCTTAATGGGAATGTTAGAAGTTATTTTAATGTAAAGCAAACATAGCCACCAAAGAAAGATCAAAAGTGGAACAAATTCAAGGCTCTTAGTTTCAGGAAAATGAAGTTTGTCAAGAAACTATTTCTACTCTGTTAATTAGAATGAGTAAATTCTCCATAAATACTGCATATATATGACATAGAAAGTGATGACCTCATCTAATTAGTCATTACCTAATCCAATCACTAGCACAAGAGCAAGTCTTAGGTCTCTTTTATGAAAAATTTTGTTCCCTTTTTGGCTTGAGAAAAAGTATATTTTTGCTAGTGCACATTTTTGTGAGGTCATGTGCATGTACCCAAATAGCTTTGATGATAATCCACATCCATGGGCAGGGAAGGTTGGTCACATGGGCACAGTGAGCTCCCAGAGTTTGTGGTCTTTTCCATGCAAGAGCAAATTCAGTGACTTTTTGTTTTCTTTTCAATCTAACATTATTACTTTTTTAAAAAATTAAACTGACCACAGAGCAACACACTGCTTTGGTCTCTATATAAGCCTCTGAAGTCCAAATAAAAACTACAGTGTTGCTAATTTAGAGCAAAAAAAATGTCATGTTTTCTTTGCTGTTCAGCACAGCACTTAATTTGCTGTCTGTCCTAGTTTGGGGAACGCTGCCATCAAACACCTGATTCCTTTAGATCCAGTTAGCAGTGCCAGACTATCAATTCCAGGAGCAGTAATTGCTTTACAAATTGTGCCACCATCGACTTGTTTTTTCCTCCAACACGAGGCACAAAACCACACCAGAGCACGCAGCAGTGCTCACACATTGCTGTCCTTGTTCCCCTGTAAAAGGGTTGGACTTGCAGAACACAGTTTCTTTTAACAGCTATTTCTAAAAAGATCCATCATGCCAGTACTCAGCCCCAGCCTGCTGGCTTTGCTAAAAAACTTTCCCAGAAAGTAAGAAAGTGCTAAATCATTCTGTGCAGTGTGAAAATTCACTTGTTCAAACGTTTAGTGTCATATATGACAGCAAGGTTTTACTGGATGATAACAATTATTTTTTTCAATAATTGCCAATATTAATAGGGAAGTTTTTACAAAAATAACCCTGCTGTCTCTTTCCCTTATCCTGGACATAGAAATAAATATCACAGAAATTAATGTTATTTTTTTTACTTGCTTGCAGCCCTGCAAGCAGCTAGCCTTCATTTTGCTGTTCAGACAAGGTACCACCACCATGTGCAGGTGACCAATTACCAGTTAACAGAAATTTTGCTTCAAGCTGGAATCTGTTTTTTAAGAGCTCTGCAAGCACCAGAGAGCCCTGACAGGAAGGTGCTGCAGTGCCTGAGGTGTGCTGAGGACTCAGAGCATGGGAGGAAGGTCTTAGTTGAAATACAAGAATTTATTTAATTGTCAGGATTTACCAAACTCCTATCAGTTTTTGTTGAAGATTCTAAAATGTGTCCCAGATATCAGTTGTAGACCTGTTGAAACAGGAGTCAGAATTTACAGAACCAAATATTTCATTTATAACATAAGACAAAATTATATTAGTTATACACCAGAATTGTACCTAGCAACTCCTCTTAGAATTATTTTCACTTTCTTGCAATTCTTTTTAAAATATGAGAGTGTAGTTGGTATCTAGCAGCTTTTCTCCAGATAGTCTCAGGAAATGTGCTGTTAAGATAAAATGAAAATGCCAGAACTTCCTAATGTACACTCACTTTAAGCTACCAAATCCATGAGTATTTTCCTCACCAATCTGGTGCCACAATGACAAAAGCAATCCATCTATTTTTTGTTATGAGCCATAGGCTACAAAGCACATCATACAGATGGAGTGGCTGTGACAAAACACTGAAGCTGCATTGAGCAAGTGTGCACCATCCTAAAACACAGGGCTGTAATTCTTGCTTCCCTGGTGTCCCTTTAATTTGCAGTCATGTAGAATAGCAGAAGAAAAACAATTAGCATGTTCTACTCCCTCATTAAAATATGATTACTTGATGATGATGATGATGGTATGAATTGCAGGGTAAGAGCCATTGCACAGGAGCTCAGGATTTGCAGCCTTGCCTTGCAGAGACAGTGCTCAATGTCAAATGCACAGCTACAGTAGCAGGTTGGACAGAGAACTTGGTTTACAGGGTTATGGGGTCCTACCTGTGAACATCTTCCTTCTTCAGTTGCATTCAGTGTTCAGTACTCATTAACTTCCTGCCTTCTCTCGCCCCACACTGTTTCCAAAAGCACCCATTGCACTCCTTTTCTTGACTGACTTGCTAGCTGGGCACTGGGCTGACAGAGCTGAATGAAGACATTTTCTGGTTCCAAGGTGCCAAATGCAGTTGACAATGCAGGGATCCTGTGCTGCCCCACTAATGAGCTGCAGGCCTGATGGAGAGGGTGGGCATGGAGGGGACAGGACAGGGCTGCAGTTTGTTCAGAAAGAATCATAATTCTGTTCAAGTCAGTTCTAGCAGGGGCAGCCACAGAGCCTGTTCCACTCTCTTACCTGCTTAAACCTTGCCCAACCTACTGACACTGCCAGAAAGATGAAGTGCCCTCTGTCCACGGTTTGGTTTTTTTTATGTGAACAGGAACTTGGTGGATTTCATGTCATTTCATGCAGCAACTCCAAATCTGTGGATTGAAAACTTCCAGTCACTTCCAAACGGAACATTTCAATGTTTAATGTGTGCAAACACCCTGTGTGTATGATGGTACCTGTGTATTGTATCTGGCACCCATTTCTGCATTCTGCCTCAACACCCATGGCACTGAATCTTCTTGAAACTGGACCATGATACACTGAGTGTGTTATATTTCTCCATGTCACTTTGCCAAATGAGCTATCACCCTAATAATGTTGTTTGTTTTTTTTTTTTTTCTGGTGTCTTCTGATTTTCTTAGTTCTTAGCTTGACACCCAAGACCTGGGTGTGCAGATGCCACTTAATATCAAAAAGGGGGCTACTGTATCCATTTATTATGCAGAAACTCAGGAACTTGGATACAGAAGTAAAATAAGGTGTTGAACAGGATGGGATTCCTGCTAGTCCAGAACTGACAGCCAAAGCAAGGATATGAAAAGAATAACAAAAAACTGGGCCCTGAAATTTCCAGTTTAATTTGTGAATTGTGCAGACCTCAGCCACATGTATCCTTTGTGTGTGACAACTTTGCACTTGGAAAAATGACTTCTCCATAAAAGAGTTTCATTCTGCAAGTATAGGCAAGTGGCAGTGTATTGGTGTGGGAGGGAGAGGGATGCAGCAGGACACCATTGGGGATTGATCTGACAATGGCAACAAAATGGGAGTCACTTGTACAGTGCTCTATCAATCCATGAGGTAGATAGTCATTAGGAACCAGACTGGACCTGAAGGATTATTTTAAAGAAATTAAATTGGATGAAATTTCCCAGCAATTGTGTACACCCCACATTCCACCTGCTGGAACTGGACCTCATGGATTTGCCATTGCTACTTTAGAAACACACATGGCTGTGCTCTGGCTGCTTGACATGCAAAAACTGGTGCAGGGTGTACTGTAATTGTGGGAAGAGGATTTATTCCACCAGCAGGATTTGTGCACAACACACAGTTAGTGTCTGGTGATCAGAGTATTCACTAGCAGAGTGCATGCAGCGAGAATGAAATGCATCTTACAGCCATCCCTTTATATTAAAGCTGTAGCACACTGTGTTTGGATGCAAGCCCAGGCATCTGTGTAAGATCTTGTTTACCCTTTCATCCTGAGGTTCCTGCAAACTGCTGCTTTCTCACTTTCCTCTCGTTTTCAGTTTTACATGGGGATGGTGAGGCAGGTTTCTGAAAACACAGTGGCAAATCAGTGACCTCACAGTGTGCTGTAAATGCCAGGAACCCTGTGGAGAATACAAACACAATTAACCATGTAAAGTGAAATATAAGAGAGGAACCTGCATGCAGATATACAGCAAGGGAGTTGGCAAGCTGTAAAATAGGGACTTGGGAAAAGTCATGAAAGGGAGAAATTCCTCATTTTCTTGCTCACATCTTTTCATCAAGAAGCAGAGTGGCATGGTTAGGATGCAGAATAGCACAAAGGGCTGAAAAATGATGGCAGCAGCTTCCAGGCTGCTCCCAGGCCCCAGTGCAGAATGCCTTGCCAGGCAGTGCAACAGGGCAGCTCAGCACCCCAAAGCACAGCACAGCTCAGCTCAATATTAGCACAGCACAGCTCAGCTCAGTTCAGTGTTAGCACAGCCCAGCTCAGATCAATATTAGCACAGCACAGCACAGCCCAGCACAGCACAGCCCAGCACAGCACAGCACAGCACAGCACAGCACAGCACAGCACAGCACAGCACAACACACACAGCACAGCACAGCACAGCACAGCACAGCCCAGCACAGCACAGCACAGCACAGCACAGCACAGCCCAGCCCAGCACAGCACAGCACAGCACAGCACAGCTCAGCACAGCACAGCACAACACACACAGCACAGCACAGCACAGCACAGCACAGCACAGCACAGCACGGCTCAGCCCAGCACAGCCCAGCACAGCACAGCACAGCACAGCACAGCACAGCACGGCCCAGCACGGCACAGCACAGCACAGCACAGCCCAGCACAGCACAGCCCAGCACAGCACGGCACAGCACAGCACAGCACAGCACAGCACAGCACAGCCCAGCACAGCACAGCACAGCCCAGCACAGCACAGCACAGCACAGCACGGCCCAGCACAGCACAGCACACACAGCACAGCACAGCACAGCACAGCACGGCCCAGCACGGCACAGCACAGCACAGCACAGCCCAGCACAGCACAGCACAGCACAGCCCAGCACAACACAGCACGGCACAGCACGGCACAGCACAGCCCAGCACGGCTCAGCCCAGCCCAGCACAGCACGGCACAGCCCAGCACAGCACAGCACGGCACAGCACAGCCCAGCACGGCTCAGCCCAGCCCAGCACAGCACGGCGCAGCCCAGCACGGCTCAGCCCAGCCCAGCACAGCACGGCACAGCCCAGCACGGCTCAGCACAGCACAGCAGTCTCCTGACATCTTGTGGCTTGGCCGCAGAGCACAGCCATCCCTTCCCCCACGTCCCCAGGCACGGTGTCAGCTGGGGCTGACCTTGGCATTAGCGGCAGCGCTGGAGAGCCGGATATATCCCTGCATTCCTCGCACAAATACAGGGCCGCTGCTGTTCCCTCCTGGGCCAGAATGAAGGAGGTGCGTGAGACTGTTTTCCCCAGCACTTGTGCATGAGGTTTACTCAGATTTACACCAAAGAGGCACCTAAATTTGCATCTAACACAGATGAAGTCTACCTAAACTGGATCCCAGATTCTTTATCTGTCATTAACTGGTGAAACAAAACCCAGATCTGAACATCCCAGTTTTGGTACAATCTCCCCAGCTCCACCAGCTCACTGATGCAATCAGGTCTGCTGATCAGAATTGTTCATTTCTTTTGGTTGCAGTGACCCAGCTTCAATGCCAGTCATGCATGGTCTCTTGAGGGAAGGATAGGAATTTTAAGTATTTAATAAGGTGCATTTATTTTTAGATACTGATTACATTTTTTAAAAAGCATGGGTATCCAGAATGTTAGATTTATACACATAGAGAAACCCACACAATGCAGTCCCAGTCTCCATTGTCTAAAAATACAGCTGGCTCTGGAAATATTAATGGTAAAGTCTTTTGTCTCCTCTAAGGAACTGAGACTGACTGGTATTTGCCAAAGTTACTCAGTTTTAGAACTGGCAAAATGATGAATACTCTGAACTGTGTAAGCACAGAAATCAAGTAATTTTCCTGGTGTTGGTCCCAATGAATCTCCTCTGGGTTACTCATTACACCAGGCTCTTACTCTGGGCTTGGTTTGCAGTGGGAGGGCAGAGGACAGCCAGAGCTGGGGCTGGAGCTTTTGAACACCATGGCTGGGACTGGTGAAAGCTCAGGCTGGAGTTATAGAGCTGTTAAGTGATGAGGAAGGAGGAGGAAATTAACTTCTCAGCTATTTTTTGCAAGTGTATTTCACACATTTTATTGTACAGATTGGCAAAATATGGTGCTGAGGGAAAGACTCACAGCCAGTACTGACCATTGGTTCCTGGCAGCCCTTCCCCACCCTGCTCCCTTCCCTCCTCTAGGAACCATGGTTCAAAGAGGGAAGGAAATGACATGAAAAAGGGAGAGAGGGCTCACCCTGATGTGGAGCCCTGGGGGAAACCTGTGGCCAGCATTAGGACTTGAGAAAGTTTATCAGCACTTTCCAAGATGCTTTGCAGGAAATCCATGGAGAAGGTAACATGGTCAGTTGGTATGGTTCCCATTCTCCTCCATTCTTTTACAGTTTGGAAGTTAACCTCTGGGGACACCCTCGTGCAGAGGTGGCAGCAGAAGGAGACAGAGCAGTGTGGCTGGGAAGCACTGAGAGAAGCTGAAATTTCCTCTTCCCTCATGTCTGTGGGATTTCCAGCACATCTGCATTGCTGGGAGGTAGGAACAGCTGTTTGGGTTCCACTGCAGCCTCCCCTTCACCATTTGGATACACACAATTCCAGCAAGGGCTCTTATGGGAAAGCCAAGGAGTTAAAAAAGCTTCAGCTTGCCAGTTTGAGTTTGAAAAAGTGTGGAATGGAGGAAGTGGCACTAACACAAGAGGTTTCTCCCAATTCTCTCTATTATTCAATGTACTTAAAGCTTGTAATTTAAGAAAGATCCAAAGGAGTAAACATTCACACACTTCATACAATGCCTTTGAATGTGTCACAGTCTTGGCTGAAAACAGAAACTGAGCTAATGGGCAGATGCTGTGCTCTGTGATGAAAGTTGCACTAAGGTTTTATAGGATAAATTGCCCCTGACTTCATGTTACCCACATGACAATTATGGTTACTGCAGCAGTGACAGCAGGACAGACAGACCATGTCCAGTTCAGCTCTATCAGTCCCTTTGTAAAAGGCTGCTGCAAGTAGACAATTGGCTATTTGTGGCCTCTCTCAAGAGAACTTATAAACTGAAAGTGATACCAAGTGTTATACAAGGGGGACACAATACAGAAAAATTGAAGGAATTAAAATTATTTTTAAAAATACCTACTAAAAAATGTAATTATAGGAAAATGTGTGTGTATTCACACATCCACATGCATAGCCACACATATGTGAAAGCATGTTTCATTGAAATTTCCAAAGAAATTACATTTTTGAAAATATATATTCAATGTTCCATTGCTGCAAACCAAAGTCATCTGTTTATCTTGACAGCTACAGAGGGTGAAGGCAGCTGCAATTTGAGCCTCTCTGCACTGGCCAGCTGGTAGCTTAGAGCCAGCAAACCAGAGGGAGGTGAATTATCCCCACTGGCTGGGCTTAGAAGTGCTCACTGTACAGGACAGCTCTGGAATTCTGAGGGTTATGATTCTCCTAGGAACTGTTGGGCTAATATTGTGTTCTATTTTCTTAAGGCCAAATGGTGCCTGGAAGCTCAGCATCAGGCAACATCCAGCACCATACACTGGCTCAGGGCCACCAGTACAGAAACAAAAGCATCACTTGCTTTTTCCATGCTTGCCATTTGTTTGTCTCAGTTGTTTTTGAATCACTGTAACTGTCAGGTTGCTGCACGTGGGATTCACTTACAAACACCAGGAGTATGGGATCACTGCTAGAAACTAGAAACACCAAGCAGATCAGGTCCAGCTCCTCAGAGTGTCTTTGGAGGATGCCCTACTCCTGATGTGTATCTGGGAGACAGAAGTCTTACCTTGCCTCAGCAGCTGCCTCTGCAGGGCTGGCACAATGCTGTGGACAAGGGGCTTATTTGAATGGGCAGCAAGAAGAAAGAGAAGGAAGGGGAGGATGTGATTTATATCCATTTCATTATTTTCAGTGACAAAATGCTGCAAACAAGCTGGTTACAGCTGGATTTCTTGGGTGAGCCCAAAGCCCAGTGTGTGTGTGTGTGGCTCCCAGATCACCCCATGTGACACCTGGGGGTGGGAGCCCTCACATCAGCACACACTTACAGCAACATGCAGCCTGTTTGTCACCACTCTGAATTGGCTGGAGTGCTTTCTTTATTCATCCTTTTTCTGCACACAGGTTTTGTGATTTCCAAATCACAATGTAAAATCTCTTAACAAGCCATGTGGAAAAGCAATGTTGAATATTGCTTTGTGCAATGTGCAATTGCACTTTATATATGCAATGTGTCTGGAAGCATTGCCATATTTTTCTCTGAAGAATTTGTTTAGGTTACATAAAATAAATAGACAGGAACCCTTGGGCTTTCATTTGGTGGTTCTCCCTCTGTTCTGCTTGGCTTCTCAGCTTTCAATAGATCCCAAGGTCAGGCTGTTATTTGTTGCTAGGCCAAAGTGGCAACCTCCCACCCTAACAATGCTGCTATCTTCATATCATCTGAGCTATGGGGCCACATTGTGATGCTTTGGTAGTGTTGCTAGGGAGGTTGCTAGGTTAGACTGATGTCACTATGTGGGTTATAAATTGCCTTTACCCTGCTGGCCTTAACTTGGCCCCTAACACAATGATCTAGTAGATGACATCAAAGCGCTCAGAAGAGACATTGGAGCAACATCTTCAGATCCTGAACTTGGCAGCAAACACATGTTGGAGCCATTCAGTAATCTAGAGATTACTGAATCTAGAGAAGAATTTAAATCTAGAGAAGAAACTAAACAGTTGTATGAAATGCATTCCTTCATGTCCAGAAATTAACAATATTCATGCAAAATACCCAGTTTCTACCCACATGCATGTGCTAAACGCAGGGCTTTACGTTAATGCAGGCTGTGTGCCATCTACATTACTCCCTGTTATGAAGAGGAAAGAAGTTTTATGATGGCAAATGTGAGACCTGAGGAAACAAGGTAAGGGAACTGAGAATTTCCCAGCTTTGAGTACTGTGTGTCACAATTGCAGCTCTACTAAAATGTGCCACCAATGCCTTTAATACCAAGAAAATGCCATTTCACATTGTCAGGTTACTTACATGTTCCTAGTTTGTGACCTCAATGGATGTTTTAATCTTGCTTGTTACAAAAAATAAGAATAGCTGAAGAATCATTTTAATTTATTTTTCAACATATTAACATATAAAATTTTAAAATTCCGTGTTCTGCAGAATATAGGTGTGTGTGTGCTCACGTGTGTACTCATGTGTGCATTTCATTTGTTTTGAAAAGGAATAAATAAAATTAGATAAACATGCATGCCCTTCAGAGCTGTTCCGCTTTAATAAGTAAATACATAATTAGACAGGCTTTTCTTTATGCATGATGTCTTGATATGCAAGGCTTTAACTGCACACCTCTCATCAGCCTTAATGAAATTTATGTGGCTAAATCCCCATGCATTGTGTTGAATATACACCTTAGTATATTTGTAATTAATTTTTAAAGACTGCAGACCAGAGCACAGCTCCTACAGTGCCGTGTGAATCCATAGGGTGTATACATATTTATAAATGTTTTAAAAATGCATATTATATTTCACCCACAGAGCATAACATCTCTGCTGGCTGGAAGCATGTATTAAGAAGGTTACAAAAATCCAGAGGAAATGTCTTTGAAAAATAGTTAATACACATGGGCTACAGCTGCCTTTTAAAGATTAATTTCTTGGCCATTTACAATGTGGTTTTTATTATCAAAAGCCAATGGACCATATTACCAAAATCTTGCTTTGTAAATTCCTTTTGTGCTTCTTGGGCCTGTTCTGTTCCAGAGAATTTGGTCCTTTCCTTGGCAGACTGACACTGTTGTTGACTCAGAACTGGGCCTGGGGTGCCCCAGCTTAGGGCATGTCCTGCTTGGTGTCACTGGAGGAAGCAGCACTCCTTGTGTGTGCCCTGAACAGTTAAGGGGAGGAAAAAGATGGAGATCTGAGTCTTTGTTTAAAATGTGGTTTGCAAGGCTGCAAACATAACTTTGCAGAGTCATACACATGGGTGTAGATATTTGCATGCATTAAATATGTGGAAGAGTTTAGAGAGCTGGAATCATACTTTTAAAAATGTGGTCTTATTGAAGCTGCACTAGTTCTAACTGGATTATTATAATTTCTTTCAGTTGTTGATCCCCTATAGCATTTGAAAATGAACTAAAGACTGTATCAAACCCACGTACTGCTTATTCTCTATCTTCTTTTTCCTTTTCCTCGCCTTCCCCTTTTTTTCTCTCAAGGCTTCCAGAGTTTAGCTTAGTGCCATATAGTCCTCCTTTTCAATTTGGATCTGGGCAGAATGTAAAAGCACACACCTCTGCACACAGCAAATCTGCCCTGTCTCTGTTTCAGCCTCTACACAGCAATGTTTCTTATATGCAAACAATTCAGGCTCTCTACACTTCCTCAGATCCAAAATCAGACCATTTCAAGTTCCTCTTAAACCCATAAAAAACAAGGGTGGGAGTGGAGAGGGAGAATGAAGCCAGTAACTGTTAAATCCTGCCAAGTAGAAGCCCAGGGAAGAGAAAAGAAACTGCAGGCTCAGAGCTGTATTAAGCACAATAAATTGTCCTTACCCCTTAGCAAGCCACAAGAGGATGGACAGTGTGCTGGGGTCCCAGCCATGGGCCAGTGCCTTTCCCAGAGCACTGGCTTGTCCTCTGTGACCTTGGGCAAATCATTTAACCTCTCTCCATATCACTGTTCTGTTTCTGAAATGAAAATAAACGGCAGTAATGCACCAGGAAAGCTAAATGTGCTGGTGATTACAAGGGGCTCCGATGAGGACGAAGGTGAGATAAATACTTCAGACAGATTAAAAAAAAAAAATCCTTCCTCACCTCTAGTGAAATCTTCAAACATTAAACTCAGCTTCTTGGTACAACTGACAGGATGTGTCCCTCAATAAACAGGATGGCTTGCATTTTATCATTGCAGTGTAAGTAGATGAGGTTTTCCAGGGCACTTTTGTTCTTATTCCTCTGGTGGCACTCAGAGTGACATTTCCATATTTGCAGCACTGGTGTGCAGGGCACTCCAAGGTGACTTATTTCAGTAGAGAATTCCCTCCCTGACTGGACCCATTTGTTTAGGTCTTTGTCTGGTCATACAGTGTCTGCATTAACATTGAAGTATTCATTTCTTGGAAAGTGTTAAAATCTAATATGTAAATGTTGATTTTTATTTTTTTTAATGTGCTTCTGGGGCTTTTTCATCTCTGCCAGAATTAAGTGCAAAGGGAATTTTTACAGCCGACTTGTAAATTCCTGACAAGAGGAGTTTATAATAGCAGTGTTGACATAACCTTACCTACAGTGACAACTGAAGCAGGTTTGTTAGGGAAGCAGCAAATAATTTCCTTGCAGGAAGGCAGGAATTGGGCATAGAAGGTGAGGCAGCTAAATTTTTTTTTCCCTGAGAATCCCCGGAGGCTATTGTGTGAGACAGCACGTGAAATGAAGCTGAAGCAAATCACATAGCAGGCAGAAGAAACACTCTGGAATTTGCTCATTTTCATGAAGAAGGTGCAGTTATCCTCTTATAATTTTTTTTACAGGCTGTGTTTCTCCCCCCAGAGGTAATCATGAAGGTCTTACAGCATGTCAGTGCTTGCTTTTAGCCTTACAGCTCTCTCTTATTTCTTTCTTTCTCCTTGAACACCTAAGGCAGTCAGGAATGAACTCTGGTGCCTCAACTCCATGCCTTCAATAGGAGCAGGAACCAGCCCTTTGTTTGCAATCCATCTGTCTCTTAGAAGTAATAATTTTTTTAAAAGCCACTAAATCTTATTTTCTTGAGTCACCTGCAAGAATTCAAGACCTGAGAATTTAACCACCCAGCAATAGATGGACAAGCCTTTGAGCAGCCAGGCTGAGCCACAATAAACATTGCTGTCACTTAAACAAGAACCAAACCTACTGATAGAAAGAGGTGATTTTAACTTAAAGGAGCATATGGAGAGTTGATTCTTAGGGCCTTTATTTCCCCAAAGTCAACAGAGTGTTTTTTAATACCTGTAACTTCTCTCCTAGACAAGGGGAAGAGAAGTTTTTCAACTCTTCTCACAGGTATAAAATCAGGCTACATTCAGAAGTAAAAGTGCCTCTCCACTTTCCTACACCCCTCTGCTGGCTGCAACTCTCCGTGAATCTTTGGGATTACCACTAAATGGTATCCTATTTCCCAAAAGGTTTAACAAAATCTTTCTTACACCTTTGCTGTGATGTTTATGTGTGGAGGCAGTGCCCATTGGCAAGTGGCAGCCAGATTTACTGTGAGCTGGCACAGCACAGAGCCTGGGTGCTGGGAAGAAGGGGCAATGCCTGACTCCCTCCCTGCTCAGCCTCTGCCCTCCCCTGGCATGTTTGGCAAAATCCTGAACTTTCCTGGAAAGGTGAAAGGTCAAGGGACAGAGCATTCAACATAGGCTAAATAAAATAAGCACTTGAAAGCCAAGAAGAGGACAGCTCTGTAATGGGAAAGCCAAAACTAAACCCCCTCAGTATTTCCAAATTATCCTGGGACAGTTTGGCCCACAGAGTGTGCAGTCAAAGCACAGGAGCTGCTGCTGAGGGCAGGGGGGACTGAGCAGCACTGCTCAATGCATTCTGTGAGTGCTGATGGATTTTTAAACCTCCTTTTCACTGCAGTGTGGTTGGAAGGGCAACATGAGCTGCTCTGGCAGGATGGCAGCAACGGGGGAAGATTAACCAGTAAGTGACAAGTTTGCACAAAATGTAAAGAAAAGCAAAGACTGCAGATTGTGCATTTGCCTTTATCCCTTCCCATTAAAACAATACTTTTTTGCCCCTCCCCATATTCTTTTGTTTTAATACATGTTAAAATACAACCCCTTGCTCTTAGACACTGCCAGAAAACCTGGCGGAAACCCTGCACTCAGAGCCGTGGCCATGAGCTGGAGGATATGGAAAACTATCACTTTTTCCCTGGCAAACCAAACTCTCATCGGGGAAGCAAGGCGCCAGCGAATGTCTCTGCTTTTTCCCCAGAAAGTTCAGGATTTTCTGTCAGGATTTCCGCTCTGGATGCCCCTGTGTGTGTGAAAGGATCTCGTTGGAGCGAGATCCCGCAGCGGCTTTGCCCTGGGAGCGCCTCTGCAGGCGCCGGTTCAGCAGTGCCCTCTGCTGGGTTCTGCTCGGCGGCCACGGGGCGAGCTCGGTGAGTGGCCCCGTGTGCCCTCAGCGCCGCCGAGTCCTGGGCAAGGCCACCATGGGCTCCATCTCCTCGGTGGAGGTGGGTTTGCTGTGTGCTCCATCTCCTCGGTGCAGGTGGGTTTGCTGTGTGCTCCATCTCCACCATGGAGGTGGGTTTGCTGTGTGCTCCATCTCCTCGGTGCAGGTGGGTTTGCTGTGTGCTCCATCTCCACCATGGAGGTGGGTTTGCTGTGTGCTCCATCTCCTCAGTGCAGGTGGGTTTGCTGTGTGCTCCATCTCCACCATGGAGGTGGGTTTGCTGTGTGCTCCATCTCCACCATGGAGGTGGGTTTGCTGTGTGCTCCATCTCCACCATGGAGGTGGGTTTGGGGCTGTGTGCTCCATCTCCTCGGTGCAGGTGGTTTGCTGTGTGCTCCATCTCCTCAGTGCAGGTGGGTTTGCTGTATGCTCCATCTCCTCAGTGCAGGTGGGTTTGCTGTGTGCTCCATCTCCACCATGGAGGTGGGTTTGCTGTGTGCTCCATCTCCTCGGTGCAGGTGGGTTTGCTGTGTGCTCCATCTCCACCATGGAGGTGGGTTTGGGGCTGTGTGCTCCATCTCAGTGGAGCTGGGCTTGCTCTGTCCTCTCACCTCCCACACTTCAAACAGAGCAACGCTGCCCCACCTGCATTCAAGGCTGAGCAATGTCCCGGTGATATTTACACACACTTAGCCCCAGGTCCCTCACTCTCACTAAAGGATATGATGTGGAGAGTAGATTTATACCAAAAATGAAATGAACAAGGGGCAGAGGCTATTGGAGATAAGTAGGTATTAGGACTGTGTTTTCCATCTCGTGTTCTGAAATGAGGGTAGTGACACAAAGCATTGTCAGCAACAAATTGGCAACTTCCAGCACTGCTGCTTTGTTCTGTGCTTATGGCACTATTGGGACTGATTTCTCCAAATAGTCTTTTAAATTTTGAAAGGATCTGCCTCTACAGACAGCTGCTGTGTTATCTGTATCAGGATACAGAGCTGACATTGCCACTGTTACCAAGAAGTATTTTCCTTTTTCTATTTTCCTTCTTTTTTTACATTTCACTAAAACTGTCTTCCATACCAAGCTGATGTGCCAGCAGTGTGTGAAGGAAAAGCTTAGGTAGCAGTTCTGGGTTGGTCAGGTGGTGATGAGGCATCCCCTGGCTAGAGGCTTTCCAGATGAGATAGACTCAAAAATCCTTCACTGAGGAAAATGTAGATGCTTTAGCCTAGCTCAGAGCAGGATGGGCAACCACATGACCTCTTCCAGATCTTTGTTATGAGGCATAGGAACTTTTTATGGCGAAGACTTTCCTCTTCTGTCCAGACACTCACTTTCATGAAACATGTGGGAACTTAATAGCTTTGAAACATTTTCCTAGAAATTTGCCATCCAATTGAAACATTACTGGGACAAGGAATAGGCAGACAAAATCACTGTACAGTCATTTTCCTTGGAAGCCAAATACTGAGGGGTTGTTGCAGGTTTGATTTAAATAAGGACAGGAACTCTGTAGTCTTGTGGCTGTGAGTGTGTCATATGCTTTGGCATGTTGTACCTGTTGGTGAAAGGGAGGAGGGAGTCTGAAATGTTCCTGGCATTTCCTGGTAATTCTGTGTTAAATTCTTTCATGAGAGTTTTCATAAGCTGCAGTTTATGGTAAGGCCAGCACAGGCTGGGTCTTCTTCTTCAGCCTTTTTACCTTTCCCACAAATCAAACCCATCTCCAATTCTTCTTCCCACCTCTGCACATGTGTTCACTCTTTCTGTGACCCCAAAAGCCATTGGGAAGGAAGTGATGGGAACAGAGTGGCAATGGAGGCCTGGGAAGGCATGCAGGTGATGTCAGGGGTGTGTGAAGAGATGGAATTAGGAAAAAAATGGGAAGGAGGAGGGAGAATTGGAGGAATGCTAAAGGAATTAATGAAAATCATTGCTTGTGGAACTGGCATTTGACTGGAAGGATCAGGCACCAAGGTCTGTAGGGAAGGTAGTTCCAAGAGCTGGGCAGTTCTGTCAGAGGCTGTGCTCTTTGCTTATACAGAGGAAAAAAGAAGGCTGAGTTCTGCCCAGATGTGATCACTGATCCCCTTTTGGTTCTTGGCAAGCTACTTCAGCCTCTCCACATCTCTTCATTGTGTAAAATGAAGACAGTGCAGCTACACAGATAGGAATGAGAGCAGAGTCTTTTCCAGAGTGATGACAAATCATGGAACCATAAGCCTGGCAGAGGCCCCGAGAGATTGTCTAGTCTGGCAGTCATCAAGTTTTTTAATCAAAGGACTGCCCTGGAATATTTTTAAAAAACTGTTCCATTGCACAATGCCAGCAATGGTTTGAATCTAAAAGTAACCAAAAATTGTATTTTATTCTCTAAATTGAAGAAAGGCCCACATTGAGCAAAAGTTTTCAAAAAAGCAATTAAAGCCAGATCTGCTTATACTTTAAAATAGGCACAAGTCTTTTTGTTCTGATTAGTTTTATCCTGACATCACTTATTTTCATAGATGCTTATAAATGCTTTCTTTGCTAGTTAGCCCAGCTTTGTTGAAGTGTAGTGGAACCAGTGCACGAACTGGAAGTGTCCACACAGTGTGGGTCTCAGGCTGCAGGAGCTCTGCTGCAGTGGGGTTACTTAGAGATGTCCCAGCAACACTGCCAACTCCATCCTGGTTCCAAACATTGCCCCTCTTATAAATCACCCCAACTATCCTGATGTTAGCATCATTTTTTTTAAATCCATTTTTTTGGAAGGTCATAGAAGTTCCTCCATCTGACCAAACCTGAAGTGCAAATATTAATAGCAATTATCACTCTGTACTTGAAACCTTAATGCTGTTACTGGGAGGAATAGTCAGAAAGAAGCCATGTTAAGTCAGGGATGTAATTACACAAGAAAATACCGATCAAAAATCACACCTTTTCATAATTAACTCCTGTGTGCCTGAGGAGAGAATTGCATCCATCTCCCTCCCTGCCTGCTCAGTCTGTTGACATGTGCAGAGTCACACACCAGCACAGCTGCTCTGCAGGCAGCAGAGCACTGCCCCAGCTCAGTAATGAGGATGCTATGTGGTCATCTTCTTCACATTATGTGATTCATATCCTGTACATCCAGGAAGCACTGAGCACTTTATTAGAGCTGATGAATGTACTCCAACCACTCAAAACCAGTATATTCACAAGTGCACGTGGTACTGTGGTTTCACTCTGCTGGAGAGAACTGAGCAAGGTAAAGGAGTAAATAGACACTATCACTGTAAATAAGAGTTTCTGCAATCCTAGATGCTGGTAAAAGGTCTGTCTTTAAAGCAAAGCTTTAAAGCTAAAAATGTCCAAAGCTTTCTTTCGAATAGGATAAGACTGGATTTTCCTTTGGGAAAATAAAAAGTTCTGTGAACTTGTCAAGTAAGCAAGTAGTTCACCAAGTTACCAAGTAGTTGGTAATGTTCAGGGTTCTAATCTGTATTTTAATCCTACTGAAACTTTAATTTGGTAGTCTGGGAATGACCAAGAGAAGACTGAAAAAAGTGTAACTTTGAGTTACAGAGCATAAAACAAAACCTGAACTGTTTTGTTCAATTTAGTCCTGAGCTTCTTCCTGATGTGCCTCTGTCTTTCACAGCTGGAAGGACCATGCTTCTTTTGAAACATGACTCCCAAGGATGTTCAGTTTGTGACACAAAGAGTATTGCAATTTAGATCACAAATGCTGTAAGATATTCCTCCTCTAGAAACATAGGACAAGAGTGCTTGTGCTTTCAGCTTTACAGGATTAGGTCTTACTGACCAGAAGGATAATGCAGTGATTTACGTTTGCTGCAGCAAAAGGGAACAGAAAGTCTTAAGTGACAGAAAATTCCTGTAATTCAGGAAATGTCATTTTATCACAGAGTAATAGAAATTGAGAGAAGTTACTGAAACTGTGGCACAGAAGTATATGTATATTGTCTATCTGAACATTTCCCCCATGAGCACAGCAGAATACACATCCTGTATGGAAACCACTCATTCTTTCACCTGTGTTTATCCCTATGTAAACTGTAAGATCCAAACCCTGAAGAAGGAAACGAGTTGAGAATTGTCTCTCATTTCTATGGTGTACATGAAAATTGGGGGTGATTTTTCCTCTTCACAAGACAGCTGCTAGCAGGGAGGGCTGGCTGGACAGAGAAATCTTGAGTTAGTGGGAAGCTGAGTGATCCTTATGTCCTACATGCCAGAATTCTGAACCTCATTCAGTTACACAGAAAAATCACCTTCTGACTATTCTTTTATGATTAGCTTGCTTTACTCCTTGAAATGTACACTTGATCTCCCACACCACCTTCTAATTGTATATCACATAGAGGAAAGCAATAATGTTTTGTCCACACAAACCAGCAACAAATTCCTTCTTGAAAGCTTAAATTAAGGATCAAGTATCCTAAGTGCTTCTTAAATCCACTGCCCTAGCTCAAAAAAAAAAAAACCATATTTACACCAAGATTCATGGATATAATTTATCTCCAAAAAAAATGTATTAAAAACCTAAACATGTCAAATGTGCATGTAAACCAAGCCTCCCTTTGTGTGCTCCCAGAGGGTTCCCCCCCATGCCCACTCCCCCCCTGCTGCAGGAGATCCATTTTATGGATTCAAGGACAGCTCTCTCCACGAGAAGAAGGGACGTTGCCAAGATACCAGATGCGGTCCCATTCAAGACCACTCATAGGAGCAATTCAAGATGAAATCAAATTAGATGTGTTGGTTATACATAGTGCAGCCTGCTTGGGATACTAAATGACAGAGTTTGCCAATAATTAAGTGAAATCTCAGAGATGATGAGTCCCCAGAGCTCTCTAGGTTATGTCGGTCTAATTCTAAGTGTCATCATTATAGCAGCAGAGCAAAATACTCTGCATAGGCTACAGAGCTGGAATTTTCCTGTGGATATTAGCTTCTCACAGCCAGTGCTATGGGGCAGTACTGAGCTTCATTACATGTCTTCTGCTATTGCACTTCCTTAACCTTTCCCTGATATAAAGCTCCTGAAACCTGACTCCCACTTAATAATTGATAGTTAGCACTTACTATCCATAGCAATATTCATATTCAAAGCACTTTACAAAGAGCTCATTAATCTCTCTGAACCCCCTCCCTCTTGAGGTGTCCACTACAATTACCCTGATTTTGCAGAAAGGGAAACTGAGGCAGACAGGTTATGCCTTATCCTGGGGTGGAGGACAGTGTGACAGCCAGCCCTGGTGCTCAGGATCCTGCCTATGAGAGAGCTGGCTGAACTTCTGATGGTAGGAAGCAGGTTGTTCTCAAATTTTATGTGGGAACAGAGGTGCAAGGAGGGTCTCTCCAGCCCTAGAGAACTTCCCCAGGGAACTGCTGAGCATTCCCATTGCCTGCAGGCAGTGAGGAGCCAGAGCAGCCTGCTGCTGGGTGCTGTATCCTTCAAGAAATCCTCCTCAGATCTGCCTGGGTGGATCCTGCCCTGGGAGGAGGCTGGAAGACTATGGACAGGTGAAAAAGGTGCCATCTCTGAGTATATTGTGGCAAGGAAGCTTGAGCTGCCTTGGCAGCCCTCACTGGGGGCCATGGGGACAGAGCCCCTTAGCCCTGCTCGTGTCTGTCCCAGCCCTGTCCCCACAGGCCATCCCCCCTGCCCAGGGAACACACTGGGCACACTTTGTGTAAGGACTCAGAGCATGAGACAGGCCAGGATCAGACCCAAGTGTTTCCAAAACATGCTCCCAAGAAAAGCATCCTCCCCAGCCCTCTCACAGCAGTGCTGAGCCCTGATAGAATCACTTTACCAGGAGTTTTAGTGTTTTAATGGTGCCCATTGCACTGTTAACCCCTGCTCTGATGCCAGAACATCACAATTGAGTTCAGAAGAGGAATTACTATTTCCAGCTTTGCAGGCATTCACTTCTGATCACTTAGAGTTGAAATCATGTGGCACTGAATTTGTGATTCAGAGAGGTTGAACAGAAACCCTCCTGAAGAACAGGACCTGATTTTAAAAGAAATAACCTAAATATTAAAAATAAAAAGCTAATGGAGGGCAGATATGAAAAAGTCAGTCTGAAGCTAAGACTCTCAAGAAGGCCTTGCTTCAAATTTAACACTTTCAATGTACAAAGGAAGGGAAGTTTTGGGGACTGTGGTATCAATGTTGCTGTAGCCACTAGCAGCACATAGGAAGACAAAATCTGCACCCTATTAGCCCCTGGCCGTAGTAACAAAGGTGGCAGGGGTGGCACAGGGATTCCCAGTGCTGTGGTACCTCCCCTGGGCCCATTCAGCCCCAGCTGCAGACACTTCCCTGCTGTCCCTGCTGTCCCTTCTGTCCCTTCTGTCCCTGCTGTCCCTGCTGTCCCTGCTGTCCCTGCTGCCCTGGCCACCCTCCCACCAGCACCTCACTGTTCCTCCAGGAGCTGTGCAGAGCTCAGCCTGCCCTCAGCTCTGTGCCCTGCTCCAGGGGACCTGGGTTCATCCACAATGGAAAACAGCATCCCCAAGATGATTAGGAGGAAGTTATAAAATTTACAGAAGGTTCTGATAACGATCTTTGATAAATATGCTCATATTGCTAAAAGAGTCAAACCTAAGAGGTTTTTAATTAAAGACTGGAGCACTCAGAGCTAACTTACCAAGGAGGCAATAAAATGATTGACTAAATCTCTAGCAAAGGCAACTGAAGCAAGGAGTTTAAATGATTTCCAGAGACTGTTGTCCAAGTGAAGGTTATAGTGAGGGAGCCAGCAGTGCAATTAAACCAAATGAGGTCAAGCATGTTGGGCCTTAAGGCCTCTGCCTGCTCCTCAGATTTCTTTTGTTCTTATAATTCAATTATAAAGACCCCCCCTCAAGAACCATTTAACTGTCTCATAAACCAGTTTGTAAACTTTTTTATTTTTCTGTAAATTGTCTCCTAAAAGTGGCTTTCAATACTTCAGGCAGCATGGAGTGTACATGGGTTTCACAGTGCCTTTTGTTCTCATTTGAGCATCACATGCCCATGGTTGTTCATACAGCCAGGGCTGTTCCAAAGCACCCCATGCAAAGCTGGAGGTGGTCACAAATAAAAATGATGTGATGAGGAGCTGGAACAACTGTACTTGTTCTGTCTCTCATTCCCTCTTGCTCCATTCTCTTCCCCCCCATCAGCTTCTCTTTATCCTGTTTCTGTGTGAGTCTGAAAGAGGGTAAGTTGTGTGTGTGCCTAATTTCCTGCCCACTAGGTCATGTATCCCAACCCTTAACATCATAAATGAGAGAAGTCTTCTGGCCAGCAGATGCCTATGTAGATCCACTATCATAGAACCAAATACCTTTAAGGTATAGGGACTTTTTGCTTTTTACACTTTTTTTCAATTAATTTTTGATAGACATATAACTGTAGAATAGGGTTAGGTGGAAGTTAGGGAGCATCCAAATGCTCCAAGACTTTTGCAGACTGCAATTCTGCAGCTGACAGTGTCCACTGACCAGAAGGGAAGCTCACATAACTTGGAGATCTCGTGGGACTGTGTCTCATGATGCAAATTTTCCTGTTTAAAGAGGCAAAACCCACTAATTTACTTCTTTCAAGGAAGAGAGCATTTGAAGTATGAAACCATTCCTGATTCACCTATAGGAAGATTATGGAAGTCCTGAAGTGATTACAAATTCTTCTGAGCAATTTAAGCAAAAACGTTTGTTCAGATCATGGATTTAGAGGATCAAGGGTCTTGGCTTTCTGTCTGCATCATGAGGAGCTTTCATGCCTTTAAATCAAGCCCAGGGTAGATGTCTTTAAATGAACCACAAGTGAGAGCCTAAACCTCATTCCTACAAGTGCTCCCTTGTAAAAATTCGTATCCACAAGTGGCAGCATTCTTTCTGTCCTGTGAAATTCCCACTGGCAGATCTCTCCTTGGAGATGAAGTGAACACTAGAAGTAACTGTTGTAGTAGGGAGAGAAAGGTTTATTCCTCCTCTCTATTTCTATTTAATTACGGCTAAGACTGTTTGGTTGAGACATTGGAAGTACGACTGACAGCTCTGCTTTCTCAGGAAGGTCCTGTCCTGCAGAGAGGGTGTGGTCTGTTCCCTCAGTGCACATCAGCAGGAGCTGGGCAGCTCCATGGTCTGAAATCTGTCAGCCTTCACTCCACGGGTCCTCACAGACTAGTCAGCCTCTGTTCCCAAAACTGTCCACAAGTGGAGTTTAGTGGGGTGACTGCTCATCTCCTGGAGAGAAGAGCACTGACCCTGTTAGCAGCAACACTCAAATGACCAGATGATATAAATTAACTCAGGACTCTGTGACTGATCCCTCCTACAAGGTTAACATCTTCTTTCTGAGTTCATTAAAATCTTATGCCTCCTTCCCCAAAGGAAAGAAATGTCAATACATGAGAGAGGAAGATAAGTTAATGCTACATTCAGGTTGCAGAGCTAGAGATTTTGGAACTGCTGAGGTAAGATGCCTGTGTTGGTGCTAACTCAGCCACATTGCACACAGACTGCACAGCAGCCTTGTTTCACTGGTCATGAGCATAGATTAATGCAATTACCTTTATCAGAATATATCCCAAAGTAATTCCTCTTGCTCACACTGTAGGTGGGGTCAGTGTTTGTGCCATGGTGGCCTCTGTATGTGCTCAGGGAGCTCAGTGCCCAGGACTGCAGCTCCCTTCACTCGTGGGACATGGATTTACTGTGCAGGAGTCTGGAGCAGCTGCAAGCCCAGTGGCACTTCCTGGATGGCAAAGGAGATTTTAGCTGAGAAAGTGCTTTTATTGTTGTAAAAAATTAATGCAAAATGTCAAATATTTCACACCCAAGCCGATACTGGCAAAATGCCAGAAATATTTGGGTTTCGCTTGGGGTGTGAATATAGTTGATCATCTGTTATTCAAAAGCTTTTATTTCAAAGGGAAGAGACAGTGTGTTGCAATAGACTTTGCAGTGATAAATATCAACTGTGCCACTTCTCTCCCAAAAGGGATTTCCCACAGTTCTATAGTAATATACAGTTCAAAAGGCCACACTGAGATTTATAGAGCTATCCATTCAAAAACTGGCATCTGAGGTGCTTTGCTCAGCTAAAGTGGATTTGACTTACAGCCTTCACAGCTCTGCACAAGTCAGAAAACAGCCACAGGTGCAGGGTGCCAGCAGGCCTGAGTGATTGGTGAATGTGTGGTGGTTGGGTCACTCAAATCTGTACAGGCAGTTAATCCAGAGAGTCCTCAGTTCTGTGACCAGATATTCTGGAAGCTTTCAAATGTACTTGGCCAGCACATCTGGTCAGATTGGAGTAAATGGACAGAAATTCATTTAAATCAAGAGAGTTAGAGCAACTGTTGGCAGCAGTGAATTTAGCCCTCTGCATGCATGTATTATAATTATAAAATTATATATTTTTCTTCTTTTCTATTCTATTCCATTCCTGTTTATTCAATCATCTATTCTGTTCTCTTTAAAGCCCCACCCAGATTCTAATCCACTTGCATAGCAATAGTTTTTGCTTGTGAATGTCCACTGAATGCCCCAAAACTCTTTCTAAGAAGACATAGGAAAATTGGAGAAAATTACAAAGAAAAACTGCTTTATAGACTTGCCTGAATTCTCAACTTCATATAATGAATATACATTGACCCATTAGTGTTCTACATAACTTCCATTGTTTAAAGATTTACAGATAAATGGAGTATCTATCTACACCATTTACAGACTCTCAATCTAATTTTAACTGTGTGTCCTGAAGGACCTTGAGGTGTGGGAATTTGGGAGCCATGTGGAAATGTTAGATTTGTTAAATGGATGGGCAATAACTTTCAGTGGCAAATATGTGAATTCAAGCCTCTGTAAACAAAAGCACTTAGATTTTCAGTCTGTAGATTTTCAGACATTGGAACAACATGCAGAAGAGCAACAGGAGTTTTGTTCTTGAAGAACTTCACAAGAATTTCATACATTAAAAACAAGATATAAACCAGGACTGCATAACATCTGACCAAGAGCTTGTGTTGCCTGCCAAGAACTTTCTTTGACCCATCATGATGCTCTAGCAAACAGCCCTCTCTGGACTGAGCCCTCTCTGCACTGCCTTCTTACCATAATCCACAGGTGAGATGGAACCTGCTCAGCACTGGCACACCTGGAAATTTGGTAACTCTCAGCCATTTAATTAGCTGAAAATTAATAATAATTTTTGCTCTTGGTTAGTAGCTGCATTGGCATGAAGATCTGTCATCCATCCCAGGCTGAATGTGTCTGCAAAAGGCACATATGGAAATAGGGGGTGGCTGCTCTGCTCAATTTAGCACTTGTGAGACTCGAGCCAGATTGCTGGATCTCGTCTGGACTCTGCAGTCTGAAAAGAGCAAAAGTGGGGAGGCAGAGAAAGAGAGGGAGAGCTAAAGCACTGAGAGATTTAGAAAACATGACCTGTGAGGAAAGGCTGAGAGAACTGTCTTCATTAAATTTAGAAATGTCATGAGGGAAGCTGCAAGACCCCAAACATGTAAATGGTGTTTCTATTTTATATTTGCATTTTAAAATCATCACTCCTTAGGCACACAAACACAGGATAAGAGATAGTGGGCTAATTCATAGCAAAGGCTGCTATGTTAAATAGTGAGGCTTCATTTCTGAGTGTGTGGATATTTGCTGAGGATAAACCCAAGCTCCTGTTTCCATATATATGTCTTTATCTCCTGAAACTGGTAAGGTCTTGGTTTCTAACATTATGAATTAAGCCTTTCATGAAAACTCCAAAGCAATGAGACAATTTCTGTTCAAAATCATACTTAGAAAAAGACTTTTTAGAGACATGTCACCCTCAAACCCACAGTAAGCAATTCTTTATCTGCATTTGGCAGAAAAATCAGATTATCCAATTATTTTATGAGAGTGTCAGTGTTGTGCCTTTCCACCTCTCACATATCTATTGGCTGATCTATTCTGATTATGCCCTATCAGAATCACAATGATACCTTGTTTACAACACACATGGCACCACTTGAAAGATACACACTGATATTGGGAATAATGTGTAAAATGGTTACTGTCGTAAAATTGAGCTTATTCTCACTCCTCAGCAGCAAAAATTGGAAAAAGTACTTTCAAAAAGTCTATGAAACAGCTCTACTTTCAAAGTGACCCTGAACATCTGAAGCTGGGAATTGAGATAAAAATTAAATTTCTTACAAAATTTACTTTACAAAAGAAGTTTGGCATTTTTATTCAATCTTTATTAAAAGCCATCCAGACAAATACTAAGAACCAAGCATTGCAGGATAAATCATATTGGGCACAGATGAGAAATGTGCAGAGATTAAAACCAATTTGCCACTGTTCCAGGCACTGAGGATGAATCCTGGTCTGACTGAAGTTGCAAATAGCAGGCCCTGGATTTCAACGAGATAATAATTTGATCCATGCCATTGCTTCTGTCTCTTTCTTTGATATTTCCATAATTGCCTCTTTTAATCCAAAACAACTGAGATAGAAAGCAAAAGCCACATATGTTTTTATAAGAAAAGGGCAATACTTAACATTAAAAAAATGTTTCATCAAAGGTGCAGCCATTTAAAATGCAAAACAGAGACTAGAGAGGTGACAAATTCAAGTTCTTAGTGTTTTTATTTGAGATCTTTCAAGTATTCATTTGCCAGGGATACTTGTTTAATTTTTTTAATGTATTCAGTTAGTCATATTCAGTTCTCTTTTATGTCCACTTCTCATGAATCACTTGACAGATGGACTTCTACAAGCACATCCCCTTGGGGAAAGTAAATTTTAAGTGATAATAGGAACATAAGACATGCCATCCTGGATCAGAGCAAAGGTCTATCTCATCCATACCCAGATCCATCAGTAGCCAAGAGCAGTATATTAGATTTTAACAGTAATAACTTTGATCTTTCAGTGAATATTAAGCTGGTGACTAAGCAGAAAATCAAAAGGGATCCCAAGAGCAGAACACTCCCAAACTCAGGAGAAAGAGCAGGTGAGGAGGTGAGGCCATTTCTGGCTGTGTCTCCCAGGGAGCAGGCCCAGCACAGGGCACAGCACAGGGCAAACGTGTGCCCCAGTGGCACCCACTTGATTTGTTCTCCTCCCCAGCCAGGTACAATGGCCTGGGGAGCTGGGCAGTTGTTCTCCAAAATGGAAGTGTATAATTGAACTCCAGCTACAGGAATGAAACATGGAGGGAAAAGAAATGGCTGGAGGGGGAACAATGCAGGGTGGAGACCAGGGCAGGGGCAGTTTGATGCTGGCATGGGGAGCAGTTCTACCAAAAGGGAGGGTTTGGGTTTAGGAATTTGGGCTTGTCCACAGTACCAATATTGGCAATGTCTAAAACCTGTTCTCTCATTTCCAGAGTCAGAGCTCCACCTGTTCCAGTGAGATTGTACTTATAGGTTCTCAAGATTTAGCTCATCTTTAATTGCTGCTGTCTCAATTAAACTGCATCTGTGATAATAACAGCCCCCTGGAGCTCCAACAGGAACTTAAACACACTGTGAGTAAATTCAATAATTGTGTAAATTATAAAGTTTATATCTACTGATTATTGCATTAAAAACTATATATAGAGCACATACTTTTTATAAACTTTCTACTTAAGAAAATCTTATTAAAAAAGGTGTTTAACCTGCCAAAAATCTGCAAGGATCACTAATAATTTGTTGATCAGCATAAGGTTCATTACATCTATGCACTTCATTATCTGATTAATTCAGAGGCAGGTTTGTAATCAGTAGTGAAATGTTTAAGATTCTACAGCTCTGGCCTCCACAACCTCCTGCAGCTCATTAGAAAAGGTAATCAGATAGAATTTTCCACCATGCTGTTTATTGTAGTCCTAATGGAAGACAATCACTTTAAAATTACACACTTAGCAGGTAATTTCTAAAAGCCATAAGCCATGGAAGCTCTGTTCTCCCTAGACTCTTTGTCTTTCTTTAATAGGGTAAGGTAAACAATTGAGAATTCTGTTAGAATTTGGAGACCTATTTTGCAATATAGAATACAATGTAAATGCTGCTGAAAAATTATTTTTGTCTTTACCCTGCTTCTTGTCACTGGGGACCCCTCTCAGAGATCATGACTGATGAGTTTGATTTAAAACTTAGATGGTTTCCTACTTTGTGATTTGATTATTTGAAGCATTAAGAACTTCTTCATGTTCTCTTATTTTGAGAATTAATAGCATTAATTAAAAAACGACGACTTCTTGATCTTGGGGTTTCACAGATCAGTTATAGATACTGTTGTGCTGGAGCTTTCTGAAGTCACTGGTATGATCTGAAGGAAAATGGTAACAATATTTAGTGATGACAAGGTGACTTAAAATGTAAAGTATTCTTAAATTTTTAATAATTAAATCTCTGTGAACTGTGAGAAGAAACAGCAGAAGTTGACAGTCATCACTTGCTCTGGCAATCCTTCTGCCACTCCTGTTTTTCTGAAGGGGAATTGGGGAATGCAGAAGGAACTGTCAGCACCTGAGAAGTGCTGCTATTCCACCTGTTATGGAAAAGGTCCTTTAGGTAAAGCAAGTGTGAAAATCATGGACTGGGAGCCAGATGCAAGGTAGCAGAACAACTCCTCTAACTCATTCCATGCTTTCTCAATCTTGTGGACACTTGTGGTTTGTCTGTCCTATGTGTTACTCCCTTATTTTAACACATGAAAGGATGGGTTCCCTGGGACTGGACAGGCACCAAGAGACAGGGGCTGGGAGCATCTGTCCCCTTGCATGTGGCCAGAATTGAAGCCATTACAGGATGGAGGATGCCATTTTGACTGGGGACATGCTTTTGCTCATGTTGGGGAAATACGTCACATAAAGATTTCTTTTCTTTAGTGATTTATTGTAAGAAGGTCCAATCTAAACTTTTCATGCCAAACCATGTTCATCACATCTCTACCTACAAGCAATAAGGAGTAAAGGCATATCCAGTGAACACCATGAAGAAGACAAGTAACACAAGACATAACTAACACAAATTCATTCTTTTGCCAACCAGCATGCTCCAAATTTGCCAGCTTGAAGGGCTGGATCCTACTTTGTGGATCTGTCTTCTTGTCACAGTCTGTGAATAAGCAATGAGTTGCTAACGCCAGCTCTAAGTCCTCGTTCTGCATGGATGTGACAGCTTAACAGTTGTGCTTGGGTCACAGGAACAAAATGTGCTGTGTAGTAAAGGTCAGGGGTAAAAGTCATAGCAAAGGGTGTCCCCTTCAGTGGATGACACTCTTGGTTAGAACACCATTAGGGGGTTTGAAATACTGGAACTGTAAAACTTGGGTTAATGTTATAGTTTTCCACAGGGTTTGCTTCCTCAAACTGAGCTAAGAGTAGAGGAGAGAAGGGCACCCATCAGTACATCCAGCCTGTGTCAGCTTTGCTGTACAAGAGCATTTCTTGCAGTGGGGCAAACACGAGTGTGGGGGCTCCAGCGCTGGGATTACCTCGGGACACTCTGTGGATTGTCGTGTGTGTGTGTTTGTGGCAGAGCCACTGAGCCCTGGGCGTTGTGCAGACCTGTGTTCCCAGTGGGCCGGACACATTGCTAGCAGGGGAAAGTATCAAAGTATTTAAGGACTGGAAACTCTCTAGAGTTAATATGCTTTAAGAAGAGCTGCAGTGTATCACATTGATGAAGAGCAAGTGTTTTGCTTTAGAAGTTCCTTTTTCAAATCCCCTGAAGGCGACCCTGGTGCCATGGAGGAAAGAAAGGACATTTGGGGCACAGCCGGACTCGAGGGACGCGGGGTCTCGTTCCTCGGGCTCTGCTGCCACCTAATGGTGTCCGCACAGCCCGAGCCAGCCTCGGAAACCGCTCCCTGCCGGGGCTCCGGTTCTGTTCCCCTTTTCCCTTTTGTGTTCGATAAACAGGGGCTCACGGGCTGGCTGAGACAGCCGGCAGTGAGGAACAAAGGGCAGCTTTATGCCAGCAGTAAGGTGGCGTTTCCTGCATTCTGTACCTCGCTGTAAAACACTCAAGGTTCACAAATTGAAAAGATTCTGGAAGCACCTTCTAAATTACTGATAGGGCTTTAGGTACTTCAGGCAGGCCAGAAGCCAGACCAGTTCCTGGGCAGTGTGGAGTGTAGGATGGCACTGGCACTCAAGTGACTTCACACAAATCAGCAGAACTCACACTAGACCTTGTCACTTTTCATCTGCAAAATCCCCTTCTCATCAAAGAGATTCATTTGTGAGTTAACTGTGAAACGAAACACAATGCATGGGCAAGATAACTCTCATAAGGTTTTACAAGTTTATCCTTCACTTAATAGTGGGTTTAGAAGCAAATGCTGAAAAACTACAAGAAATACGTTGCTTTAAGTAAGCCTGTGTCACAAGAAAGCCATCTCCAACACTCATGTTTGCAAAAACCAAACACAAAACACATTTGTATCCCAAACCAAATATTGAGATAGATACAAAAACCAACAATGCTTCAACAACTAGTAAATCTTCCCCTGTTTTAAACAAATAAGCATGTTAAATAATGTTATTTCAATTTAAATATTTGAATGTTCACTTATTTTAAAATACTCCACATAAAATGTAGCTGTGAGCCACCCTGTATACCATTCTTTTGGAAGATCCTTGGGCATTGTTAGCAGCTGATACACAAAGTGTTCACTGATGATGAGTGGTTGGAGTAACAAATCCCATTGGTGCTGAGTTTTGCTCCTGCTGCTCTTGGTTAATGAGTCATTTCACATCTCGAGGTCACACTTCCACTTTTGCTCTTTGCTGAGGGCTGAGTTGCAAGCTTTGAACACAGAGCAGTGGACCTCTGCCTCGTGGCATGTACCTTTCATCAGGGTACACAGCATGTAAATAATTGCTGCTTGGCATCCAAGTGACCTCTGTTGAAACAGAGTGATGTTCCTTAGAGTTAAACATTTTGGACCTATTTGGAAGTCTCTCCCTACTAGGATGCTGTGCTGCCTCTAACAGTAATTTCCTTTTCATATTACACTTTGAAGTAGAATTTGGTAGGTATGACTTTTCAAAATCCAAGTCTTCAATCACTGCTTGAGCCTCTGAGCCACATTTAATATCTACACAGCCAGCACAAGTAGAGGCTCCCAGCCAACAACAATACTTCTTCCAAATTGTTTGACTAAAGTGAGATTTCTTGGATAAGGTACTGACACATGATTAAGGGGAATCTCTGTATCTCCAGGTCTATCAGCCAACACAATGACACAGATTTCTTTGTCAAGACCATCCCTTTTTCCTCCATTGCTCATGCTTCTGCTGCAAAATCTCACTTCATGATCTGCATTCTGCAAGAACTCCCTTGTCTATGGAGGCTCAATGTCACCATGTCACCCTTTGAAACTTCTATCACACTAGAGGGGACCTGTTCTCCTCTGCTCTCTGTCACCTCTCCTTCAAATCAACCATCCTCATCCAAGCCTCAAAGGCTGTAAGCCACTTCTGCAGTAGTTAGAGAAGCTCTACTTCAGGGTGCTCCTTAGGTCCATCATAGCCATGCTGAGCTAAGAATACTCCAAATTTTGCAGCCTATTGCCTTGGAGACTCTGGGGTTAAGGAACACTTGTCTGTTACTGATTCCTGTGTCTCAGTGGCTTCATGTGAAAAGAGTCAGGACCTAATTGCCTTGAAAGGGATCTCATGTCACAACCTGTCTCCTTCTTCCAGCTGCTGGGCAGGAGAATCTGTTCATGGTCCTTGTGCTGCTTTGCCTCCTGCCACACTTTGAGAGCTTCCTGCCCTCCAAGGCAGTTCATATTTTGAAGAACACTCCATAGTCCTTCCAGGTCCCTTAGGTCTCTCTGGAGGTGATTGTCCCCAACTATCACAGCTGCTCAGGGTTTTTTCAGAGAGAAATGCTCGTTTTCCCTGTGATATTCAGAGTTTCTAGCATCATGGCACCCCGTCTCTGATTCAGGGTGATAGCTAATAAAGCATGAATAGAAAGGAGTATAAAGTTCATGGTGTTATTGTTGTAATACTTTGTGCCTTCTCCTCTCCATCTCTAGACCAGTTTCCAGCATCAAAGGAGACTTAATGCATTTAGTTTTTATTAAGAAATATTGCATTCAAGGGAAAGGCATCTGTGCAGGACAGAATCACTTTAATAACATTCATGACACACAAAATGCAGGAGGAAGACAATGTGTTTATAATTCTACAATAGATACTTACTAGACAGAACAAATGTCAGATGACAATCATCATACATAATTAATTGCTTTAAAATGCTTGCCATTAGAGATCTAAGAGACTGAAAAGACAAGAAAATCTACATAAAAACTTTTAATTGTTGGCAAGGAATAAAGGATAGAGGATTATCAACAGAATAATAAATTATGTCTTCTTTTTTTTAACCATTTTAGATTAAACAATTCCAATGGAGAGGCATATAATTATTTAAGGCATTAATAATTTTTTACTCTTATCTTTTTACCTTTTTCCCTGCTCCTGGAGATTCATTTTGCCCTTGTGGATTACTGGTCTTTTTTATGTATTTTCCAGGTATTGGAACCCATTTGAAATCTGAATTCTGTCTATATTCTGGAAATCATCCTATCCAAGGAATCCTGAATGTCTGAAGTGTCCAGTTGGACCAGAGCAGAGGCCCACCTGTGCCACCCCTCTCTCACTGTCCATGGCAGGGGAGGATGGTTCATTTAGACACCACCATGCAAGCCAACAGTCTGTCACCTTACACTTCCAGGTATCCATAATTATGACCAGGCACTAATTGGAGATATTAGATGATTATTCCATGTCTATTCTCTTCTTTAATTCATGGATAGACCTGTTACCTAGTTTGACTGGTTTCCTTTTGAACCTGCTGACTGCTGCCTTTACTACAGCCTGTGGTAGGGAGTTCCAAGCATGAATTACCTGTCTCTGGGCAGTTTGTAATGCCTGAGCAGTCTCTGTGTGTGTACCTTCATTCCAGTCTGACAAATAACAGCTTCATATCATCTCAGCCCCTGCCTTTATGATTTCATAAGCCTTTAACATATTTTCTCAGCCTCCTCCCCTGCAGGTGGAAGAGCCTCAGCCACTTTAATCTCAGTATATCACTGTTGCACTCTCTTGATCACCACCTCTGCCCTTCTCTTTCCCTTCCCTGGTTCTGTTGTGCTGTTCTTGTGGTGTAGTGACATCTCCCACTTGTAAAAACAATGTGGGGGTACCAAGGTTTCATACAGCAACCAAATTCTTCTTATTCTTTCCTCTTCCCTTCAGTTTTCATGAGGTTTGTTTTCTTTCAGATGGCCATTTCATAACAGCAAAGTAGGCAGGAGAATTTTTTCTAAAGTTTTCAACCATTGAGCCCTTGTGGCTCACTTGTTCACAAAGTCTGTTTGCACAGTTTCTTTTTTAGAAGTGGAACAGTTATGTTGCTTTAAAAAGTGGAAATGTGATAGAAAGTTATCTTTGGCAGAGGTCAGCCATAAGTATAGGGTCCAATCTTTTGAAGATATTACAGGATAAACACTAAAACCTGCATTCTGGACACTCTTAAGTGTCAAGTAAATTAATGGATACAACCTAGAAACCACACCAAAAGGCAAGTTTAAAAATGCAGAACCATCTTCCAAACTATGTAACAAATGGCCTGTATTTTGCTGCTGACAGAAGAGTACGAGGTATAATTGATGAAATTCTGTCTGAAAATAAATTCCTGCTGCTTCTCCAGGACTGTACAGCAGTGTGTCCTGACTCAGGAAGTAGCGCCCAGGTGAGATCCAGCACTGGGAGTACGACTGCAGTCCCTGCTCATGCACAGGATGCACAGGAGCATGGCACCATCAGATCTGCTCAGGCACTGGGAGGATGCAGGGTACTGGCAGCAGGAGTGTGAGGTGTGCCCAGGTCTGGGTAAACTTCTCAAACACTGCTGTAATAAAGGATTTCAACATTCAGTGTCCATTTGTGAGGACAGCTACACTCAACACCAATTTCTTAAGAGCTGGCTGGGCTGTTGTTGGTTATAGTGTGGGTGGTATTTTTGTCTTGTTAAAGGAAATGCAGATTATCTTATAATTATCGCAGCTACTTCTGACACTCTCTTACAAGCTGTAAATTCATAGATTAAAATTACAGATAGTAATTTCAGAGTTCCCTGTGGTGCTTCTAATACTCTCTGGTGTTTGGTGGCTCTGTGTCTCAATGCAGGTATAGAAGAGGGACAGAATAACTGTATTTTGGGGGAAAAAATCTTTAGAGAACATACAAAGACATATGGTAGTCTTGGAAAACTATGTAGTCAAATAAAGATGAGCTGAAAATATAAATAGAGTTTTGGCAAATAAAGAAATCAAGATAGTATCTGGAGCAGCTTGTTTTTCATATTTGTAGACATCTGGATAATCAGTTGTAGGAACTCTTCTTCCAAGTTACCATGGTATCAGATTTAGGTATTTATGCATTTCACAATCATAGAATCTGAACCAGTTCTTTTATCAGAAGTCAGCATTTTTAAATCTTCATCACCAGCATCCCACTTCAGCAGCACATCAAGAATCCTCAGAAAGTCTCTGCAGCTTCTGGTTTCTCACAGCCTGTGCCTGCCTGGCATGTGTGTAACTTCACCCAGAAAACTTCAGCACAGGCTCTCTTTGCATCTCTCCACTACTTCCCCATGAGGGTCTGCCTCTTTCAGCTTCCTCTGAGTCCATTTTCGTGGAGTAAAATGAATGCAAAAATCTTTACATATCTAATAGAATAAAGTTCTCATGATCATCAACTATATTTAATAACTATTTACAAACTGTTTCATAATATGCATATGAAGTAGGTGAGGATTAAGGTGTTTCTTATAGGTGCAGTATAGCTTATTTCATTAACAAATGTTGACTGAGTTTTGTAGCAATAAGCACTATATTAATGTAAATATTGATTAGAAATAGCTTATTCAAGAACTAATTTTAATATTATAATTCTGTGCTTAATAATTAAAAACTTCTGTTGCATTTTTTCAAGTTTTTGAAAGCCTGTAATTAGCATGATATTTCCTTTTTCAGGTTGTATAAGTCTGTTGAGTTTATTTCAGAACTTTGTTGGTGATTTCTGTAGAACAAGTGTTAGATCAAGTGAGGACATGAACTGACAAAAGGGTGAGGAAAAGGGGAATTGAGGCCACACATCCAGCAGTCCTGGAATAATTCCTGAGTACATTGGGTCAGTGGAGAAGGTTTTAGGGAGCAAGTCAGGTACCTGAACATGGATGTCTGGAGGCATTTTACTACATTTGTGATGTGGTAACTTAAATCTGCCAAGCCTGTGTCTTGGATACCTGAGGACACCTGCACTGCTGCTGGATCCTGAGCATCAGAGCTGGGAGCAGCTACAGTAAGAGCTTAGGGGCTAAAAACACATGGCAAAGGGCAAATGGCAGGACTGAGGCTACTGACGTGCATTCCTGCTCTCCCACAGCACTGTTCTGTCACAGAGCGCGGCAGGGCTGAGGCTGGACTGGGCAGCTCAAGGAGAGGCAAGGCCAAGGGTGCTTTCATTTGAGACCAGTGGAGCTGAGGTGGGTCTGTGGTCAGATGGCTCTTGGAAAATCGCCTTCCCTCTCCCTTCAGAGTGCCTGAAGAAACCAAGAAATAAAGTTTGTGTGGGTTCTGAAGAGAACGTGGGCTTGTTTGAGAAAGCCTGTGGCTACAGGTGGTTGGAGTCCCGGCCGAGGAAGATGGTACCGAATTTGGGGGATGCACAGTAAATAGAAAAAAGCACAGCGATACTTTTAAATCAGTGACTGATGATTGAAAAGGCACCACCGAGACCTCAGGGCGGCGGGGGCCGGGCCGGGCCGGGCCGACCCGAGCACAGCCGAGTGCAGCCGAACTGGGCTGAATTCGTCCGGTCCGGTCCGGTCCGGTCCGGTCCGAGCCGAGCCGAGCCGAGCCGAGCCGAGCCGAACCGAGCCGAACCGAGCCGAGCGCACGCCCCGCCCCCCGCGCACCGCCCCAGGAAGCGCAGGGTTTAGCGGCCGGCCCGCGCCGCGATGCATTGTGGGGCGCAGCAGCAGAGCCAAGATGGCGGCCAGCAGGAGGCTGATGAAGGTAACAGCGCCGGGCAGGGCCGCCGGGCGGGCGGCTCCGGCTCCCGCGACCGCCCCTCCGCCCCGGCCCCCTCCGGCAGCGCGGGGCCGCCTCCCCCGCCGTCCCCCGGCGGGGCGGCCTCCTCCGCGCCCCTCGGCGGCGCCCCGCGCCCTCACGGCCGGAGCGGGAGCAGCCGGCGGTCGGGCCGCGGCCGTGAGGGGCCCCGCCGCCCCCCCGGCGCCGCCGCCCCGCGCTCCGGCAGCGCCCCGCGGAGCCGGCTGCCGCCCGGGGCTGGGCGGGGGCGCCGGGCGGGCGCCGCGGGCCGCCCCGACCCCCTCGCTCGGGGGGCTCCAGGGTGACTAAGCAAAGAGGAAGGGACGGGGGGAAGGAAACGGCGCCGCCCGGGGCCGGGGCATCCCCGGGGCGGCGGGAGGGCTCGGCGGCCCTGCCGGGGAGGCCGCGGCGGGGAAGCGCCCTCCCCTCCCTCCCTCTCTCCCTGCGGGGGGAGGTTCGCCGCTCCCCCGCGCTCGCCCCGGTGAGGAACCGTCCCCAGGCGCCCGGGGATGAAAAAATTTCGTTTTCGTTGTTTCGGAGAGTAACCTCTTCCTCGTATGAGTAAGAGGTTTATCACACAGAAACACGGACCGGGGTTCAGAAGTTTCTTCATTCGCTGCGGACGTGGTAATGTTTTTGTCTTCACTCTTATTTGTTCTGAACCGTGGATGATACTTGGAAATGGAAACTCGGCCTCGGCTGGGCTTTTACCAAGAGCACATACAGTTTATGGTTAAATACCACTCGGGATTGTGTTTCTTGTTATTTTCTTTGAGGAAGAAGGTACTTCTTACAAGGAAAATAGTAACCATTGCCCCCAAAGCGCACAAATTTATTTTATGCGCTGTATATAATTGCCAATTAACATCCTGAACTGTAAGCAGCGAGGTTTGCCTAGGACACACTACATAGTGGCATAAAATTTATTCATCTGTAAAATGCTGTGGCAGAATCCAGATTTGCATGTGAAGTGCCTGTGGGGAAATCAATGGACTTTACAGGCCAGTCCTGGGAGGTGGAGGGGAAAGACCCCATAACTGTTGAGCAATGTTTCAGCCTTATTTAAAAACCTGCCCTTGTGGGGTGCAGAGTAACCCTCCACTGGGATTTAGCAGATTCTTGGGTGATTCTGTTAAATTTAATCCTTTAATACCAGTTTTACAGCTGGCTTCAAGGCCCTGGACCCCAGTAGGGCCAGGATTTCACCCGGACGTGTTCATGGCATGTCCTGAAGTTGCATTTCCTTGATGTGCAGATATATGAATAACCACTATAACTCGGGTATTTCAGAGGAAACCAATAGCTCAGCAGTGCTTCTGTAAGACTCATTTTGTTGGTTTAAATGTTCTATGGAGCATTTAAAAATGAAATAGTAGATAGTGTGCAGTGTCATTCATATATATTAAAAATCAGTAGGTGTAAGCCTTTAATTGTCCTTAAGGATCCTGGTGAGATGGAATTAATTTTTTACTTCATTTTTGGTAGCTCTGTATTTTCTCAGGGCTTTATATTATAATCACCATGTCTGTTGGTGGTTATATTATATTACACCAAGTCTTTATACTCAAATAAGGTTTCCCTTAGTTTCAGACATAAGATTAAATGCTTGTTTACTGTTTTTGTAAGGCAGTTTTTCTTCTTGTTCTGAATTAATGCATTAATTGTTCAAAAGCACATCACTACTACTCTAGTAGGAATAATATATATTTTCTATTTTTTGTTTATTTAAAATAGAAAATACAAATCTCAAAGGCAAGAAAAATGGTTCTTAATATTTTCAGTGCCTCTTGCTTTTTAGCCTCCCTCTTCATTTTTACTATACTTCTAAAACATCAGAATTTCAGTCTTTCACTAAAATGCACTAAAAAGGAGTTTTGATAATGTGATCTTATTTTCTAGAAAATTGGTATGGCAGTTGTTTTTTGGAGGGAGTGGTGTGGGAATGCAGGAGACATTGGTAACTTACCTCTTCTGTTTTCACTTTTGTTTCTGTTGCCTAATGTGCGTGGGTTGTTCGTGTTAGTGTGGGTTTTGTGCAGTGGAGGAGCTGTGGGCTGCTGTGTCCCACAGCTTGCAGAGGCTGTTGGATCAGCACTCCCTGCCTGCTCCGGGGAGTGGAGCAGCCCAGGAGGCCCTGGCTGTGCCATTCATCCCGGCAGGAACAAAGTGGAGCTCTCGTAGGGATGATGTCATCGGGATTGCTGCAGCATGATGTGAAGGTCCAGGCTCACGTGTGTGTCAGCCTCAGATCACTGCTAAAGTCCCACGTTCACAGGTCCACTTTAAATCAAAGCCTTTCACTGTTGGAGTTTTGCAGTTGGGAAGAGTCTTTGGGGTCTTTGTCAGGGTCTCAGAATGATGAGTGGTTATAACTAAAGGAAATAGGGTTTTTCACTGTGTCAGTCCATTACCTTTAAAATAATTTAGGATAAGCATTAACTGTCTTTTCTTTGAGCTAAATAATCAAGCTTGTCTTTGATAAATGAGACTAAACCTTAAACCTTTTATAGTTATATAAAATTAAGCAATTCCTGTTTCCTTAAGGTCTTGCCAACATTTTGAAGTACTGCATTTTTTCTGGACTCAAGTCATGCATCATAGTTATTCATAATCACCATGGCCCAAAGAGCCTGGGTGCAGTGCATCCATAGTAACTCAGTGGCTGCCTGTGGCAAACTGGGAGCCATGTCCTCTGTCCAGGTGGGAATGGATGCCCTTTGCCTCTTGGGGAAGCCCTTTGCATCTTCAGCTCACAAACCTCTGTGTGAAACAAACATTACAAATTTTGGTACATTGAACTTGTACCATCCAATTTTAAACATGAATTCAGGTTATAAAGACAACAATATTGGCTTGTTATCTGAGGGTGTGTTTGGGCAAATCACCTTCCCTAGGCCAAAGAGCTTTTTTATGGCCTCTTTTTGCTGAGCTTTATCCCATCAAATGGTGCCACCTCACTGAAGTCTTGTCCCCTGATTCACAGCAGCTCCATCGAGGTGTGCCCTTCCAGGAGTGCACTCAGCATAGCAAAAACGTGAAATAAACATGGCCAGTGACTCATGTTCCAGTGACATCTGAGGTGGAGGTTTGAGCTGTGAGCCACCATTGCACCTTTTCAGAGAGCCCCGGTTGTTGAATCCTGGCTCCTTGTGAAATGTGAGCTCTGGAATGAAGCTGTGTTTGTCAAGGATGTGGTGTTGTGGACGGTCAGGGCTAAAACACACAAATATGGAGTGATGATATTTAGGAGAGGATCTAAGGGCTTCTCTTTGGAGGGGGTACTGGGCTTCATGGCCCTTTCTCATAGAAAGGAACTTGTGTGACTGAGGCTGCAAGATGGGGAACACGGATCTCCCAGAGATCCATGCCAGAGACTGCAAGGGAAGGCTGTGCCCATTGCCACCTGCTGACATACAAGAGGCCCTTCCTCATGCTGGTGCTGTGTGGAGAGGTAGTGAGGGGTGCCCAGGGAAGGCTGCTCTGTGCTGCACACTCACAGTACCTGCAGGGCTGCTGCCGTGTGGGGCTGGGCTGCACCTCCCACGGGGGTCTGGGTGCTCCTGGAGAAGGCTCTGCTGCCCCAGTGTGGGGCTGGGCCTTCCATGGGCACTGCTCAGGTGTCTGTCCCATCCATGCCTGGCTTTTACACGTTCAAAAGCATCTTTAGCAATAGAAATTGAAAATGGATTTAAAGAGTAAATAACACTTCACATAGGAAGTGAGAGATGTTGACAATTATTTTAATTTTATTGTTTTTACTCGGCTTCCATAGTTGCATAGTCAAACATTTATGCAACTGTTGAGCTCCTCCATGATAAAACACAAACATGGGACCACACCCAGGTAGGTGACCTGCAATCTCCAGGATGCTGTGGTCCTGTAAACACTGTAGTGCTCCCAAATAAAGGGGTTTTAAACAACTCTGATACTTGGAAAATAATTCTAAATTGATCCAAGCTTCAGTTCTTAGTAACAAGGGAAATATGGTTTTGAGCAACATATGATTGTACTTAGGCAGAAGTGAGAATGTGGATGCATTTTCACTTTTTGAAACTGAGAATTGACAAAAGGATTTTTAATCAAATGAAAATACTTTGCCAAAAAGTAGAATTGCTCAGTCAATAAGATGTGAGCATACAGGGTTGTAAGTTGCAAAGGAAACTTACTGCTGACTCTTAAAAGAACTGAATTCTATTTCTGTTTTGGGTTGGATTTCTGATGGATTTTTTGATGTGGTAGAATCAGATTTTAAGGTGTTTTAAGACTTCTCTGTACTGTTAATCCAGAAAGTGAAACTGGCCAGTTCCTGATCAGTGTTTTGGATCCTGTTTGACTTAAAGGCATTTTTTAGAGAATGTATTCATAAACAGATAAATATTAGTTGTAATAATGATTTAGGGTTCTTTCAGGAGGCTTTTGGGGTTTTATTTGTGAATTTAATAATATTCTGGGCTTGATGCAGAACTTACTCCAGTCGGTATGAGCTCTTACACTTATTCCCATATTCTGGGATTGCACTCTTACAAGTATTTGCCTTCACTGCATCTTCCTGTCTGGCTTAGGTTTTTAGGGAAGTCCCAAAACTTGAAAGATGCGTGGACAGAACAGTTACAGGTTTTTTAAAAGATTTAGCTACATTTTAAGCTGATACTGCTTTTCTTTCTACTTTAAAACATTTAATTTTTGATTTGAACAGCCCAAATGATTACACAGTATTGAAAATTACAATTTTAAACCTTTAATGGTTATATATGAGAAGCTGTATGTACTTTCATGAATACCTTCAGCATTATATGCTTGAAGATCGGGTACCACCCCTGAAATAGTGTTTTCTCCATTTCATGTGCTGTGTGTAACACTTGGTCTGAACATTTCCAAATTACAAACATCATGTCTCAAGAGAGCCCCATGAACATTCAGACATTTCAGTTTTTCAAGTGGATAAACCAATGCAGCAAGGTCACATGCAAGGTTGATAAAGGAGTGGGGAATGAAGATTGATTTAAATTCTTACTGCAGTCATCTAACCTTTAGTTACGCTCCTCCTGTGCTCCTTTAATTATGTTACTTGACAAAATTAAGGGGTGGAGGACAAGAAAAGGAATTAATCTATTTACTGTCTGCCTAGACTCATAAGTATTACTTTGAAATAAATATCTGGACTGTATCTTTTTACCTCAAAGTAGTTTTTGTCCCTTTGGAGTTGCTCAAGCCCGTGTTAAAGGTATTGTTAGCTTTTAATCTGTGCTCCTTGAAAGTATTCAGTAGCTCATTCACTTTTTTAACAGCACTGTATACTGCAGTGTCTGCCTGGATAGCCCTGAGGCAGTCAGATCTTTATTATGGGTTTTGGCAGTTGCCAGAAGGAAAAAAACCCAAAACAACCTCCCCTCACACCCCAAATTGTGCATGGTGACGGTCCTGCCACTCCTGAAGGCACGGCTTGGGTAGTGTTACACTGCCCTTGTGGGGAAAAGCTGCTTGTGAACAACTCCAGCACGGACTCCATTCGTTTGGAGTGACTTACTGACACGCTCCTAGTGCAAGAAAAGTAATTTCTGGCACAAATTTCAGTCTGAGCCCGCGGTTCGGGTGCGTGCCCTGCTGAGGGGGCTGCACTGTCGCTGTGTGAGGCGCGGAGCTGCTCTGCCCCTCATCCCCGCTGTCCCTGCCCCGCTGCCGGCTCCTCCCGCGGGACAGGGACAGCGGGGCCTGACACCCCCTCATTGCCACAGCTTTGCTTTTGCACGTGGCTTCCTGCAAAGGCCTCTCTTGACATTTTAAGGAGGAAGATGGCCTGAATAATTTTTGTTTAGTTCTTTAGTGCCTCTGTACTGTTTAATTCCCTCTCTCATATGGTGGGCTTGAGAAAAAGTGGGAAACAATTTGCATATGTATTTTAGCTTTTCATTGATGGCATACAAAATTTTACAATTTTATAATTATCTCTGTATGGGATTCTTGCATTTCTTAATTCACCATCCAATTTTTTAACCTGAATCTGACTATAAAATGTAGGTGTTTAATTTTCCATCAATGTGAAGCTACACTTTTCTAATTTGTTGTATTAGTTTAATAACATACCTGAATTATAGAGTCATAGTCCTTCCTTTTTTTTTTTTTTTTTTTGCATCTGGACAATTGTTCTGTGGGCCAGCAGCAGTACAGTGCTGTTGTCTGAACCTGGGACAAAAGCTCCTGGAAGCTGCAGTCCCACTGGGCATAATGGGGGAGATTTCTGTCATATGCATAATGTTTTTGCTATAGTAACCAAAAAATAGTCTAAACCCATTTTCCTTGCCTTGTTTCAGAATGAAGGCACTGGTGATGATGCACATTAATTTATGCTTAAATACCTACTGCTTGGTTAGCTTATGTTGTTCCCAGTGTTTGATGTGTTGTATCTAGTATGGAATGGAATTTATTCCTTTTACATGCTGTGGGCACTGCTTTGCCAGGGCCTCGCAGGTCTGTGTGTGACAGGAGTGAGCAGCAAACTCAGCTCAGAGCAGGTCCCTGCCCCTGTCAGGACCTGCCCAGCTCTCCCTGAGCTGCTGCTTTGTGCAGGAGCACTCACAGGGAGGCACCGTGGGGATTTGCACTCTGAGTGATGGTAAAGCACCTCTAGAGCTGCAGTCATAAAGGTTATTTTCTTTTGAATATTTTGGGTTGCTCTCTATCCCTATAAATATGACTCATGGGATTATTGGGGGGGGTTGTGTTTTCCTGCTCTCAGGAAATAGGATAATCCTCTTAGCTCTTTAAAAAAACCACCCAAACTGTCTGTGACATTGCATAAATCGAGCAGCAGTGGAATTTGGGGATTAATGCATGGGTCTAGACTAAAAAGTCAGTGTTAGTGTCATGAAGATAGTGGTAGACATCAATTCAGTTTCCAAGGTTAAACTCCTGTGTTCAGAGTGTGCTCTTGCTTTAGTAGGTGCAGTGGGCAGGAATATAAATGTTCATTTGCTGATATGTGGCTGTTGTGATTTTTGTTTCACTTGCCTTTGGGATTCTCACTTTCCCTTTTGGTTTGAGTTTTATCATGATGCTCCATTTGTGCAAGAGGTTACTGCAAGTATTAAATCTGCCAGTCAAGTGCAGGAAGGGTTGATCCAAGATGAACAGGGAGCTGTTTTGGAAGACAAACCACAGACAGCACTTGTAGCAGGAAAACTGATTGGTTTTGTTTTTCATTGTGTAGTGTCTTTGCTTTTAATTGGTGGGTTTATCGTAATTATATCCAGCCTAATTTTGCCAGACACCTGCACCCAGTGCAGAGCTGAGCACTGTCAGAGCACCCCAGTGCTGCTGTATAAGCAACATTTTCCCTAACCTATGCAGCCACCAGGCATGTGATGCAGTTTTGAAAGCACTGGCAAACTTTTATGTTTTGCTGTGGATGATTTTTGAATTCATATTTCATTAAATTCTCTTTAAAGATAAAATGGCAGAGTTCAACCACAAAGGACTGTAATTGTTGTGGAGGAAATAAAAGTGGAACCTTGAGGTGTTTCTTTTGAGGTGTTATGAAATACTCCAGGAAGCAGTCCCTACAGTAGGGCTTATATGTCATTTTAAATATAAAAATGCTGAAATACTTATTTTGGTGATACTTGGTTCACAAACTGATTAAAAATAGTCTTCCTGGTGCAGGAAGATAACCTTGCTCAAGACTGATACAGCTTTAAAGAGAGGAATCCTAATGTGTGCTGTGAGCTTTGAGGTACTAAACAGATAGAAAGTTGAATCTTTTCAAGTTACTGCTCTAAACAAGCCTTGATTGATATTTTCCTGGGTTTGGATCAATTTAAGCTGTTCATGCAGGAATTTGCTCATTTTCAGTTGAAATAATTGGCCCGTTCATTGGATTTATCCCTGTTTAGAACTATTATGAAATAGTTCTTCCAAATCACTGCTCTCCTCCACACAAGCCCTAAGATGCATTTTATTTCTGCACCTCACAGTGTTTCAGTAGTCTGTTACAAGAGGCACTGATTTACATTAGAGATAAACTACATTTAAAAATTGTTTTCTTTTAATACTTCTGCTTCGTTGTGTCTATAATGATGTTAATAACAAGACATTTTTGTGTTTTCCTTATATATCAGAAAACAAGAGTTTTAGTACTTCATCTCAGAGAATTTTACATTTTACAGGTGCAAAATTTTATTTCCTATTTGTGTGGGTTGCCACACCACTAATTAAAGAAAACCACGTTGACCTTTAAGCATTTTGAAAAATTTGAGCATCCTGCTTACTGCAGTTATTAACTTACACTTAACACTTTGCTTTGCTTTTCAGGAGCTTGAAGAAATTCGCAAATGTGGAATGAAAAACTTCCGTAATATCCAGGTTGATGAAGCTAATTTATTGACCTGGCAAGGGCTTATTGTTCCTGTGAGTATAGACTGTTCCTTATGAGCTTTAAAATAAAATGAGGATCATTTGTATCTCATAAATCCAGAGCTCAGCAGTGCTGCTGGTGACCATGAAATAATTTGTTATTGTGGGCCTGGGCTGACACTGGGCTGCTGGGAGAGGTGTTGGAAGGGGAAGCAGTGAAGTTTGGTTTTACATTAAGCCTAAAGTACAAAATCTGCATGATCATAGGAAAAAGGATGTATGAAATACTTTTACTCCTTAATATGTTTTTTTTTTTTTTTAGTTTACTAGGTTTATTACTAGGATAAAGCTGGGTATTGGGAAAAATTTGATGCAAGGAAAAGGTTTGGATTGTCTGAAGTGAGCTCTTTAAAAGAAAATAGTATCTTTGTTTAGGCATTAGTTAGTGCCAAAATAAACTTATTTTATCTTTTTTTTTTAAAAAGCACTACAGTCTTAGGGAATGTTTGATGGAAGTAGATAACCATTTTATTAGTCAAATAGAGAGGGATTTGTTATAAGAGGAAAGCAGAAAATGTGAAGTGTTGATTTCTTGGCTGAAAGTCACTTGGATTTTCACCTCTTGTGTTTCCCACAGCTGTGGCCCATAGCAGTGGGAAATGGCTGGCTTGGTTCTAAGAGCTATTTTTAGTCTGCAGCAATAGGGGCTGGGCCTTGGGGGCAGCAGTTGTGGTTTTCTGTGGGTGGTGCCAGAAAGCCTCCCCAAGCAGTGCAAGTCTGCCTTTTCATGATATGAGTAAGACTTTGAGCCATCTCTGCAGTGCCTGTGCCTGGTTAGTCAGAGGCTGCTCTGGAGCTCACATGGCCCAGCTAAGGTAATGGCTGGGTGGTTCCACTGTGAATGCTGTGGAATACATTCAGTTTGCTGCTTGCTTGTGTGCCTGCAAGAGATTCCTTGCAGTGGCTGACACTGCTCCTGCAAACAAAGCAAGTGGGATCTGACACTGAAATTTGACAGAGCTGAGGAACAACTCCCTTTAATCAGTCACTTTGTGGTTCATGTGTAACAGTTTAGTGCTTTGATAACACTTTGAAGCAGTATAAGGGGGGTAAATATGAGTAATAAAACAAAACAAACAAAATACTTGTTTACTCCTGTTAAGATGAGGAATGTGTGGTGTACAGCAGCTATTTTTAACAGTTTCTGCTCGACTGAGGATGAGCATGGTGTTTGTTTTGCAGAGCTTTGCAGCATCACAAGTGTTTAAATGCTGCTGCAGTGAACTGTGCTCCAGACCTGCCTTTTGATTTGTAATATGTCCTCTCACAGAGGAAATCAATCAAATTCCCTGCTGCTATAGTTAAAGGAGAATTTTGTTTTGAAATTACACTTCCTGTAGTAATTTCAAATTTGTTTTTTGAGTTCAAAGAGTAGTGGAAGTTTTTATTTTGAGGTTATGCTATAGATATTTTAGTGTTTCTGCCTCTTTAGCTATTTTTGGTGCCAGAGTTGATGGCTTATAAATGCAATACATGAGCTTATTGAAAGTTAAACTTTTTTCTCTGTGTTTTTGCTTCACATGCTGTTACCATTTTAGCAAATGTTCTGACTTAGGGTTTAAAGACACATACTTCAGTAGGACTAACCAGTTACTGAGTATTAAATGCTATAACTGGGCATTCCTTGTCAGCTGCTTAATGAAGGCATGAAAGATAATGCTTATTATTTTTAATAGTGTTTACACAGAATTACTGGGAAAGATAATGTAAAGGTGAGCTGTAAAGCTTTAAAAGCTCCTGTTTATAACATATTTTGCTCTTCAGAACAAGTGTTAGTTTTTAAGGGTGTTCACTCAATAGAGAAGCAAATTGAAGATAGCTGGTCAACTTCTTTCCTGTTCTAAATTATAGAATGAAGTAGTTTGTGTCCTGTGGGTGGCCAAGGTACACTATTTGTTTGATTTCAACATCAAAACAAGACTGTAGCCCGGGCTCCTTGTTCATGTAAGAGGCACAGTGAAGAAAATGGATGTTTTTAAGGCAGGTCACTTCTTGTGTCAGTTCACTGAACATCCTCACAAATTACAGCACATGATGAGGAAAGAACAATTGAGCTATGGGGGAAGAGGGCAGTGACTGCCTTAGCTGTCACCACCACCACAAGTTATTGGTTCAACTTCCAAAGCTTTTAGGATTGCTTGGGTAAAAAGTGATTTTAAAGCCACTGTAGTTGCCTCTCCCCCTGGCAGAAACTGTGCTGTATTTCTTACAGACACACAGCCAAATTCTTCACATGGATGAGCCTAAAATTAAATGTTTTCTGTTGACAAATATTTTAATAGAACACTCCCCACCCCCAAGTATTGATAAATTCTGGAGTGGAATTGATTGCAGGGAAGGGTCTGGTTGCTAATGAAGAATGTGTGTGATTATACTTTACACCAACTGGAAACTCTCATCCTTTGATTCTTGTTCTGAGTGTTTGGAAAGGCTTCATTCCATAGTTAGTTTTCAGTGCAGAATGGGATTTTCATAGGCTTTAAATGTAGCAGTGTTTATTTTTGTTCTGCCTCTCTTGTGCAGTATCTGAAGCATCAGTATCAATAGTCTAACAGGTTTTTCTTAGTGAAATTCTGGGCATTGTTTTTTCTGTTTGAGCATGAAGAACTGCTTTGCTCACTTCACGGTTCTCTCATCCTGCTCCTTCAAAACTGATCTGATAAGAGTGGGTGCTAAAACTGCATACAAATTCAGAATGTTCTCATCAGCAAACACAGTGAATATCTATCTTTAGTACCAATGAATGCTCAGCAGATTTTTGTGTAGTCAGCACAAAAACATTCTCGAAACATTTAGAGAGATCTGACAAACCAAATTGCTTTGCTGTTTATGCCACCATGTTGTGAGACACACAAAATAACTGCTCAGAAACCCACTTCCCTTGTCAGGTTTGCTGTTTGTGTCTTGGAAAGGCTTTACTATATTTTTTGAAACATAAAACTACTTACTAGAGAGGGCCTTGAATTGGATGTAAATGGAGCTGGATGCTTTCTTACCCATGGAAATGTCAGAAATGTGGGACAATGGCAACCTGCTTTTTCCAGGGTGGATGCAAACGTGCAGCTTGTATTGCCTTTCACATGATTTTTGATGTTTCCTGACACATAAACCTGGAGTAGTGTTGGTAAAATGCCTTTCAGATAGTTCATTGAAGAGATCAATGAAATCCAAGTCTGTGGATGCTGCTTTTCACTTGTGTCCATCAGCATGTGCCACATTCTTGACATTCTGCCTTCTTGTTGCAGGACAATCCTCCATATGATAAAGGAGCCTTCAGAATTGAAATCAACTTCCCAGCAGAATATCCATTCAAACCTCCTAAGATTACATTTAAAACAAAGATCTATCACCCTAACATCGATGAAAAGGGGCAGGTTTGTCTGCCAGTAATTAGTGCTGAAAACTGGAAGCCAGCAACCAAAACTGACCAAGGTAGGACTCCGTGTGGAGAAAGAACTGGGTATTGAGAAACTTTGTAGTGTTTGGATTTAAAGCTAATAATGTTTCCCTTGTCAGTTTCCTGTGCTCTGAGGATATATTCATTGTAAGGTTTGTGTCGTGAATCATGTGTTGAGCACAGTACAACTTGTGGAATTTCATTTTGTTACTGGAATGGGAGGTACTGGCACTGAAGTGGCATTTCCACCTCCAGGAAACCACAAAACTCTTCATGACTAAGGAGTTTATTAAGGAAGTGTCCTCAGCATACTTGAAAATTTTGCTGGTGGTTTGTGTGGAGTTTATGCTGTGTTTCTTTTTAAACAGTGACTTTAGAATCCAGAGCTGTTCAGTAAATTCCTGGATGTTTGAAAGGCAAGGTCTGAAACCTCAAGGTTCTGTATATTTTATAATGTGCCATGTGGTTCAGTGATTTGAACATATGGCTTGAAATATCATGGGAGTCATAAACAAAATCTGAGAAGATACTACAGATTAACTTGTAGTTCTTAAAAGATCATTGCTGTCAGACTTGCTGTGTAGAGTGTCTTTGATAAGAATCTAAATATTGTAAGGGGAAAAGTTTTGTCAAGTTCTGTGGCAGACTTAAGTGTAATGTAAGTAAGGTTTTTCCTGTTGTTGCTTGCATCAGGTGTTGGGGTGAGAACTTTGTGTTGTCTGGGAGGTGATGATTAGTTGAGTATTAAGCTTTTATTATTATACATAAAAAGCAAACATCCTTGCAAAAAATGCTTATTTTTAAAGAGTATTCATTCAAATGAGGAGCAGTTTAGGGCAGTGCTAGAGCTCCAGTGACACTGAAGTATCTTGTTCCATAAGAGAAAATACTTTCCCCTTCCAGGCTCTTCTTAAAGGTTATTTTCACATGATCTGTGTTCCTGATAGGAAACAATGCTGTACTTGAGATATTTTTTTCTGTTTATCCCTGTGTGCTAAAGAAGGTACTTCTGGTTGTGTGATCTGCCCAAAGACAAAACAGGAGAATTGCAGTTGTTTTACAAGAGGTGAAGCAGCTGTATGTTGGTGAATATGGAGGTGGCAGCAGAGAGAGCCTTGTGAAATAAGACTGCTGAGAGCTTAGATCTGTTGTAGATTTATCCCTGATTTTACAGGACAAAGGCCCTCAGGAGACAGGAGATGGAAAGAACATGTGGAAGGTTTCTGTTCTGTCCCACACCTGAGCAGCTGTCCTGGTGCTATCAGCCTTTGCTAGTTAACTAAAGGACTTACATGTCTCTACCCAGCTTGAAAAACAAGCTGTCATTAGCTGGAGCTACTGAAATGATTGTTTGCATGCAGAAAATAGTCAGTGTCTCCCTGAGAAGTAGCAACTCCCTTTTTATCTGAGACACTGAATAAAAGCTGTGCTAAAATCAGAATTTGGAACCAATCCTGGCTATCAAAATATTGCAGATCTCTTATGGTCTGCTGTGTTGTGTTTGTTTGTCTTAACTCTTTCTTCAAGTTGTTTTAATGTCAACATCTGTTGTTACTACATGGTTGTATGAACCTGTGACAGTGTTACTGAACCCTGCTTAAATGTCTATTCCTTTTCCTTCAGATTGCTTTTTCACTGAAAAATCACTCCTAGCTTTTCTCAATGAAATAATGTGACATCATTAGTACAGCATCCAAGTGATTGGTTTTGCTCACACAGGTGTCAAAAAAGTGAAGCAATTTCATCATAAATCACTTAACTTACCTTTTGCATACTAAATGTGCATCTTACTGCTGCACTTTTTGTTAATTTATGCTCAATATTAAAAACAACTGTTCATGGCAGGATAGTTTTCAAACTCTGTGGCTGTTGAGGCAGCTCCTGGTCTGCCAGGCCTGTTTTTTCTGGCTTGTTACTGTTTTTAAGGGTATTGAACACACGTTTTCTCTGTAGTGTTTTTGCATGCTTTGCTCAGTGAGAAGGGATTGCCCCTCAGTGTTTCTGCTGTTTTCAGCAATGTGATGGCAGTTGCTGTAAGGCAGGACTGGTGAGTTACTGTGAAGGAAGCTGGTATCAATTCTGCATTCCTTAGATAGCTTGTTGCAGTTTAAATTTGGATTTGTGGTAAGAAATGCTTTTGTTTAGCAGTTTAGAGACAAATGTTGGATTTGAGTGTGGCTTTGAGTATTTGTTTTGAGGATCAGTGCCCCAAACAAAGCCACTCTGGTGTTCCAGCATCTGCTGGAGTGACCAGCCTTGTATGAACTTGCATTCCTGCCCAGAGAAAAATGTAGCAGTGAATGGCACTGTGGGGTGTGAGGTTCACTGTGTAAATGTCAGGTGCACTTCCATTTCCTGAAGAGTGACTTTTCTTTGGAAGGTGACAGGGACATTGGTGGCATTGCTGTGAGCACCTTGCCACTCTCACCCTGTTGTTTGCCCAGTACATCTCTACTGGTGGCTGCCTTGGGAAGTTGAGAGCAAAGGGAAGACATGCCTGCTTTTCATAGATGTAAGAATCCCAGGGAAATAAAGCTGGAAAAAAGGGTTTCCAGAAGAGGGTTGGTCACAGCTGTGTCCCTGTGACAGGTGCTGGGAAATGCTTCATGGTGCAAATTCCATCTTCACCAAATCCCTTCAGGGAACCCGTCTGAGGACTTCCATTCGTTCTCAGCCATAGGAGAGGATTTTAGCTGGGATGCCAATTACATGGGAGATGATTTGTAGTGCACTTTGGTCTCTATTCATGTTGATTTTGTTTACAAATACGATTTTCTGGTGTTCATTCATGGTCATTGAGCTAAATCTTGGCATATCACTGCAGCTTACTCACGCCCTGCGCTTGAAAAGGCCCGAGATTTATGGGGATGTATTGAAATGCAGTTAAAGCTCTTTCCTTACAGGGGAATTTTGCTTACATTTTGATTTTGAAAAATTACCCATCTAAGTCTCTGACTGTATTTATACTTCTTTTGACAGTAATCCAGTCCCTCATAGCACTGGTGAATGATCCACAGCCCGAGCACCCCCTCCGGGCTGACCTAGCTGAAGAATACTCTAAGGACCGTAAAAAATTCTGTAAGAATGCTGAAGAGTTTACAAAGAAATATGGTGAAAAGCGACCAGTGGACTAAAATCTGACACAAGTGCTGTCAGCAACCTATGATAGAAGATCGGAGCAGTGCATTTGAGACACCCCGTAAAGCAGGACTCTATGGAAAATTGACAAGTGCCACCTTTCGGTGTGAACTTGTGGCTGTTACTAACTTTCTACAGTTTTCTTAATCAAAAGTGGGCTAGGTAACCTGTAAAGAAAGGATTAAAATTTAAGATGTTCTAGTTCTGCTTTCTTTGTTTAAAAATCACTGCTTCAATATACTTTAAAGTATGCTGTTTTCTTTTTCTTGTCAGAATTTATCAAAAATATCTTAGACTTATATTCTGCCCTTAAATTGAAAAGGTTGTGGCTGTCATTTCTTATTTTTCCTTGCAGTTCCCACTATCTTGAGTTCATTCATTGAATTTTAATCCCCTCCTCAAAGTGGTCTTAGGAAAAATATCCCAGTTCCGGCAGAAAATGATTGAGTGTTTGGCAGTTTCGTTTACTTTTCTTTTTAAATGTTGCACTGTGCTTTGTGGGACTTGTTGCAAGTTCCCCGAACTTCAGTTTGTAACATAATAAACAAATTCCAACCCACAAAACCAATCAGAAATAATGTCTGGGTCTGATGTAAATCTGGCCAATGTCTATTAAACGGGGAAACCCAAGTTTTTGTGTGCATCATTGAATTAGAATACGGCTTAAGTTCTGCTCTTGGAAAACTTTGGAAAAAAATCTGTAGCAAACAAGTAGTAGAATGTGATTGCAAACTTCCTTCACTTCTATCTTTAATACCTATGCAGAGTAGTGGGAAACATGCACAGAACAACATTGCAACCAATCCAGGAGAGTTCCAGAAATTGGGGACCAAGAGGTACCAAAGTGACAAACTATCTTTTGAATTTAAAGTCATTATTTTGGAAACGTTAATTTTGAATTCAAGAACTAAATCTGACAGCACTGCTGTCCTCTCTGAACGTTTTCCCTCAGAATGCGTCAGGAGCATCTGTGTTTGTGGGAGGGCCCTGGAGCTGTTCCCAGCCCCAGCACGGCTGCCAGGCCGGGCCTGAGCACTAGGGTGGGGCAGAGTGTGCTTGGCTGCTGCTGTGTTCAGCACAGGGGCAGGGCTGCGGTGAGTGCTCAGTGTCAGTCTGTCCATCAGCTTTGCAGGGGCTGCAGTGAGTGCTCAGTGCTCAGTGTCTGTCTGTCCTGTGTTTGCCCTGGGGCGCTCCTGCGCATGCTGAGGGAAAGGACAGGGAGCCTTTCCCCTCAGAGCTGAGCATCCTTTGCCTGTCTCTGCTGCTTCTGCTGCCTTTCCTCCCCAGCCCAGAGCCTGATCCTAGCCCCACAGTCAAACTGCCACACAGTCAACCTGCTGTCTCCCCTTCTGCAGCTGGGCTCTGCTACTGAGTGAATGGATTATTTCCAGAAATCCATCGGTATCTGGGAGCACATATCATTTCGATGTGCAAGAAGCTGAGTTGAAATAACCCTGACACCTAGGTGGTTGCCTATACTCCTAAATTCAGTTTTAATACAGCCTCTGCCTTTGCAACCTTTCAGAACTAGTGTGTCAAGCAGTAGATCTCTCTTGGTTTTAATGTCTTGTGTATTTGCTATTTCCTTATTCGTCCCTCTCCTCTGGCTTTCATTTCCAATTTAGTGTAAACAATGACAGCCCAGTACCTCACCTCTGTTGAAAGTAAATTTTTTTATGAGTTAGGGAGCTAAGAAATTTTATGTTTAAGTGTTCTTAGACAGATTCTTTGGCAGGTAAATAAAGTTAAACCACATTCACCTTATTTACAGAAACTTGCATTTCCTAAGTGTTTTCAGGCTTGTGAGAGCACTATTACCAAATTTTCGCATCTTTGTGTCTTCATTTGCAGAAAGTTGGTACTGATTTTGTTTCCTTCACGCTCACTCGGATTCATAATAAAATAATGCCAAATTATCTGTCAAACTGAAGTGTGTAACTTCTGCATCACCCGAGTCACTGTACCTTTGATCATGTCTGTTGGCATGGAAACTTACCATCCTCTAAATTTTATTTGAAACAAAACTGTAGCACTAGTTTGCTGCCCTCGTTGCTACTCAATAGTTACTCTGTGGTTGTAAAGCCTCTCAGGTCAAAGACTGCGCCGTCTGCCTGGCTGTGACCGGATGC